>NC_058132.1:142883934-142951313 GCF_016433145.1 Gracilinanus agilis
ATATATATATATATATATATATATATATATATATATAAAACTAGAGGTAAAAAAAGAGGATAATATAAAGAGAAATGGGAAAAGAGACAAAATGGAGTAAATTTATATTCCATAGAGAAGCGCATGTGGGGAACAGGGGAGAAGACAAATACACTGGAAGGGTAAAGAGGTTGGAGACAGGAAATACTTAATTCTTAAGTGTATTGAATTAACTCAAAGAGTTAAGAACATTCAGATCTATTGGGGCAGAGAATTGATTCATTCCCTATAAAGAAATAGAAGAGTAACAGACAGACTGGTGGGGAGGGAAGCAAGGTAGGGAGAGTGTGGAGGTTAGCTTAAAAGAACCCTAAAGAAAAATAAGGGAGGAATAAGAAGAGAGGAAGGAAAATGGAAGTAAAATAAGGGAGGGAATTAGGGGGACTGATTAAAAACAAAACACTGGTATAGAAGGAAATAGTGAAAGAAGAAAGGGCAGGACAAGAAGAGGGAATCAAAATGTCGGGGAATATACAGTGGATAATTATACTCTCAATGTGAATGGGATGAACTTGTCCATAAAACAGAAGCAAATAGCAGAGTGGATTAGAAACCAAAATCCTACCATATGGTGTTTACAAGAAACACACATGAAGCTGGTAGACATTCATAGGGTAAAAATAAAATGCTGGAGCAAAACCTATTGGGTGTCAACTGAGAAAAAGAAGGCAGGAGTTGCAATCATGATATCTGACAAAGTCAAAGTAAAAATAGATCTGGTTAAAAGAGATAGGGAAGGTAATGACATCCTGATAAAAGACAGTATAGACAATGAAGAAATATCAGTACTCAGCGTATATGCACCAAATGGTATAGCATCCAAATTTCTAAAGGAGAAACTGGCAGAGCTCAAGGAAGAAGTAGATAATAGAACTATATACTAGTGTATGACCTGAACCTTCCTCCATCACATCTAGATAAATCAAACCAAAAAATGAATAAGAAAGAGGTAAGAGAGGAGAATAAAATCCTTGAAAATTAGAGTTAATAGATATATGGAGAAAAATAAATAGGGACAGAAAGGACTACATCTTCTTTTTAGCAGCACATGGTACATTCACAAAGATTGACCATGTACTAGGGCATAGAAACATGGCAAACAAATGTAAAAGAGCAGAAATAATGAATGCAACCTTTTTCAGATCATAATGCAATAAAATAATTAGTAAGGGTACATGGGTAGGCAAATCAAAAATTAATTGGAAACTAAATAATATGATTCTCAAAAATCAGGTAGTTACAGAACAAATCATATAAACAATTAATAATTTCATAGAAGAGAATGACAATGATGAGACATCCTATCAAACTATGTGGGATACAGCCAAAGCAGTACTTAGGGGGAAATTTATATCCTTGAGTGCATATATTAACAAATTAGGGAGGGCAAAGATCAATGAATTTGGCATGAAAATAAAAAAAACTAGAAAGCAAACAAATTAAAAATACCCAGATGAAAACTAAATTAGAAATCAAAAAATTAAAGGAAAAATTAATAAAATTGAAAGTAAAAGAACTATTGAATTAATAAATAAGACCAGAAGTTGGTACTTTGAAAAAAACAAATGAAATTGACAAAGTACTGGTCAATCTAACAAAAAAAGGAAAGAAGAAAACCAAATTGACAGTATCAAAGATGAAAAGGGAGACCTCACCTCTAATAAAGAGGAAATTAAAGCAATCATTAAAAATATTTTGCCCAATTATATGTAATAAATATAGCAATCTAGGTGATATGGATGAATAGTTATAAATATATAAATTGCCTAGATTAACAGCAGAAGAAATAGAATACTTAAATAATTGAATATCAGAAAAAGAAATTGAACCATCAAAGAACTCCCTAAGAAAAAATCCCAAGGACAAGATGGATTCACAAGTGAATTCTATCAAACATTCAAAGAGCAACTAATCCCAATACTATACAAACTATTTGACATAATAAGCAAAGAAGGAGTTCTACCAAATTCTTTTGATTACATAAATATGGTACTGATTCTAAAGCCAGGTAGTTAAAAAACAGCGAAATAAAACTACAGACCAATCTCCTTAATAAATATAGATGCAAAAATCTTAAATAGAATACTAGCAAAAAGACTCCAGCAAGTGATCTCAAGGGTTATCCATTATGATCAGGTGGGATTTATATCAGGAATGCAAGAATGGTTCAACATTAGGAAAACCATTCAAATAATTGACCATATCAACAAACAAACCAACAAAAACCACATGATTATCTCAATAGATTCTGGAAAAGCCTTTGACAAAATATAACACCCATTCCAATTAAAAACACTAGAAAGTATAGAAATGGAAGGGCTTTTCCTAAAAATAATAAACAGTATATACCTAAAACCATCAACAAGCATCATATTCAATGGGGATAAATTAGAAGCATTCTCAATAAGATCAGAAGTGAAACAAGGATGCCCATTATCACCTCTATTATTTAACATTTTATTAGAAACACTAGCAGTGGCAATTAGAGAAGAAAAAGAAATTGAAGATATTAAAATAGGCAATGAGGAGACAAGCTATCACTCTTTGCAGATGATATGATGGTCTACTTAAAAAATCCTAGAGAATCAACTAAAAAGCTAGTGGAAATAATCAACAACTTTAGCAAAGTTGTAGGATACAACTTAAGAGCACATAAATCATCAGCATTTCTATATATTTCCAACACATCACAGCAGCAAGAGTTAGAAAGAGAAATGCCATTTAAAATCACATTAGACAATATAAAATACTTAGGAATCTATCTACCAAAACAAACAAAGGAATTATATGAGCACAACTACAAAACACTTCCCAAACAATTAAAACTAGATCTGAACAATTGGAAAAACTTTGGTTGCTCATGGGTAGGACAAGCTAACATAATAAAAATGACCACCCTACCCAAATTAATTTACTTATTTAGTGCCATACCTATCATACTACCAAGAAAGTTTTTTACTGAATTAGGAAAAAACTAACAAAGTTCATTTGGAAGAACAAAAGATCAAGAATATCAAGGGAAATAATGAAAAAAATGTTAAGGAAGGTGACCTAGCAGTACCAGATCTCAAAATGTACTATAAAGCCGTGGTCATCAAAATGATATGGTACTGGCTAAGAGACAAAAGGCCAGATCAGTGGAATAGACTTGGGGAAAGTGAACTCAGCAAGATAGTCTATGATAAACCCAAAGAGCCCAGCTTTTTGGACAAAAATCCACTGTTTGACAAAAACTGCTGGGAAAAGTAGAAAATAGAATGGGAGAGATTGGGTCTAGATCAACATCTCACACCCTATACCAACATAAATTCAAAATGGGTGAATGACATGAATATAAAGAAGGAAACTATAAGTAAATTAGGTGAGCACAGAACAGTATAATTGTCAGATCTCTGGGAAAGGAAAGATTTTAAAACCAAGCAAGAGTTAGAAAAAAATTACAAAATATAAAATAAATAATTTTGATTACATTAAATTAAAAAGGTTTTGTACAAGCAAAACCAATGCAACCAAAATGAGAAGGGAATCAACAAACTGGGAAAATATTTATTACAGAAACCTCTTACAAAGGTCTAATTACTCAAATATATAAGGAGCTAAATCAATTGTACAAAAAATCAAGCTACTCCCCAATTGATAAATGAGCAAGTAACATGAATAGGCAACTTACAGATAAAGAAATCAAAAGTATCAATAAGCACATAAAAAAGTGTTCTAAATATCTAATAATTAGAGAAATGCAAATCAAAACAACTCTGAGGTACCACCTCACACCTTGCAGATTAGCTAACATGACAGCAAAGGAAAGTGATAAATGTTGGAGGAGATGTGGCAAAATTGGGACATTAATGCATTGCTGGTGGGGTTGTGAATTGATCCAACCATTCTGGATAGCAGTTTGGAACTATGCCCAAAGGGTGCTAAAAGACTTCCCTTTGATCCAGCCATATTACTACTGGGTTTATACCCCAAAGAGATCATAAAGAAAAAAGACATGTACAGAAATATTTATAGCCACACTCTTTGTAGTGGCAAAAAACTGGAAAACAAGGATATGCCCTTCAATTGGGGAATGGTTGCATAAATTGTGGTATCTGCTGGTGATGGAATATTTTTGTGCTCAAAGGAATAATAATTGGAGGAATTCCATGTGAACTGGAATGACCTCCAGGAATTGATGCAGAGTTAAAGGAGCAGATCGAGGAGAACATTGTACACAGAGACTGATATACTGTGGCACACAATATGGTGTTAGAGGGGAGAGTAAGAACATGAATCATGTAACCATAGAAAATTTTTCTAAAAAATAAAAACAATAATAAAGAATATAAAAAAGAAATGAAATGGGGGGGGGAAGGAAGTCTCAAAGACAGGGAGAGATGAGGGCAACCTGATTAATTGCTCCACATCTACCAAACTGAAACCTAGCAATGTAGTGGGAAAATTCTTGGACTTTGAATCATGATAAGTCTTTTCAACCTTGCCTTTAATAATGCCTACTAGCTGTATCATCTTGGGCAAGTCACTAAACATCTTTTAGTCTCAGTTTCCTTATCTCAAAAATGGAGATAGCAATGTTTAAAGTATTTAGGTCATATGTTATATATCAGACATATGTAGAACCCTTTGCAAAATCATAAATTTCTATAGTAATGATAATTATTCTTGTTCTTATTCTCTGCTTCCTAATTAAAGGCTCTAATTCTGATCATCTCTTTCATTCTTGCATGTATTTCTGACTGCTCACTTGGCCTCAATTCAGCTAAAGTCTTCTCACCCTTGATTTAACATACTTTCTGACATATTCCAGCCATTAATAATGTACCTTGCACTCCTCTATTACTTACTATTAAATTTCTGAGAAATTTTTCATCTTATTTTGTTCTGGTTGAATAGTTTTAGAAAATTCAAATGTTTGGTCTTGCTTCAAACTGATTTGCACTAGTTAAAAACATGATGATGATGATGACAGTTTTGATTGCATTTACAAATGCAGAGTATCCCCAAAGTTCTTTATGCAGTTTTACTTAAAATTACCCTAAGGCTTTGGGAACACTCTGTTAAGTGTATACTAATAAGGGTTCAAGGATTAGCAAATTGTTAGAGCTGATTTTGGTTCATAGTCAGTTTGTCCTTGATTTTAAAGTAAGCGTTGTTCTTGCAAAGAACTTCTGATTTCAGTTTTCCATGTTACAACCAACCTATTTAAAAGTATTGAGAGTTGTTGAAAGACTAAGTGACTTAAGCATATTAAATCCAATCATGAAATGGTTGTGGAAAGGAAATGTTTATAGTGGGAGGGAGGAATATTTCCCAATATTAGGTGGAAGAAGCATTTACAGGTGAGTGTTTTTCTTCTTAATGGTAGAGATCTTATACCAAATTATTCTTTTCCTCAAAACTGCCCTGAATTTCTATCCTTTGTACAACTGATTTTTCCTCAATTGTCAGAAAGTCTCTCTGTTGTGAACTCTGTTAACATTTTACTTTGACCATAGAAGGAAATATGAAGCATTGGTGGGAGTGGGGGGATGTTTTTTCATGCATTGATCACAGGGCAAGTTATTTGTTGCTCTTTCATTCAACTCCATCCAGCTTTCATCTTAATGGTAGGGGACTAAAGCAATACACTGGTTATTTGTTTAATACAGTGCTTGGTTTTGATCTCCCACCCCCCCTGCACTTTTAGAACTGTTGAATCAATCAAAAGGAGTTATTGCTCTGCTGGGCATTAGCATAGGTTTAGATGTTTCTGCTTCAGGGTCTGCTCACTAACCAAAATGCTTTTAAGTCTAAAATGGAGAGTAAACAGTATTACTGCTGTTGCTTTGAGGTGGGCATTTCCTTATGACCCATATGCATTAGGAAATGAGCATGTTTGTGTTAGCAATTATTCTGGGTTTAGTTTACATGACTTGAGAAATATTTTTTCTCACCTAACTCTCAAACTCTTCATTTTAATCTGTGTTGAGAATTTGAAGGTAAAAGCTAAAAATTCTTGGATTTTGTAGCTTCTAATATCTTTGCTAGGATAAGTGGAAGTTAAAAAAGTCCCACAAATTTGGCTCCTGAGCAAAATTCATATTTAAAACTAAAAAATTCTTATAATTGGAGGTAACAGTTTGAAAGGACAATTTATATTGTTTGAAATATAGATTGAAGCATAATGATTTCTTACTTGTATCAAACTGAAGTTGCGGAAGGGAAAACAATATAACAAAATGTTAAATCTAGGAGGAATCATCAAGATCATCTAGTTTGACTCCTTCCTTTAACAGATGAAGAAACTAAGATCTGTGGGAGTGAAATACACTGCCTAGTTGGTAATTGCTGGAGCCAGATCTTCCAAATCCAAGTTCAACCCTTTTCATACACAAATGTCCTTGGGCACTGTGGAGAGGAGAAATAGTGCAGCCTCTCTGTGGCTCTGCTGCACCCATGCCACAGCTTTGCCAACATGAGTCTATACCAGTGATGGGCAAATTATGGCCCACAGGCCGGATGCAGCCCCCTGAAATGTTCTATCCAGGCCGGGACATTATTCCTAATCTGATGAATACAATGTGTAGGATACAATGCAATGAAACTTCAAAAGAGTTGCCTTAGAAACAGACTGACAGATGAGCATTTCCTTTCTTTTGGCCCCCTCTTTAAAAAGTTTGCCCATCACTGGTCTATACCAATCACTTTGGTATAGGTGAATAAATAGGTGAAATTTCCATGAATATTCCAGTCCTCTTTTATCATGTTCATTTCCCATACAATGACGATAGTACAGTTTCCCATAATTTCATACCAAATCCCATCATTCCATGCCAAATCTAGGTTTATCATTTATTCAAAATGCCTCATCTTCTCCATTTTGTTTATTTCCTCTTTATGAAGATTCTAATTCTCTCAGTTACACTGAGGCTAAAATCAGCTAGGTATATAGGAAAACAATGTGATCTAGATTGATTTGCAATAATTTCTGACAACTTTTACAAGGAGTCTTACTTTTAAATAAAATGTTTAGATATGTTCCCATATAGGTAATTCTCCTTCTAAAGAATCTGTTATTTCCTCATCATTTTGTCCATTGCCTATAACTGATTTATTTCTTGAATTTCACATTGTATGTTGGGAATAATAACAAAAGAAGAAAGTTCTGAGCATTAATTACAAATGTGGCAAAAGTTATATCAGATTTACCTCTAAAGCAACCAGATTAGTTAATAGCATCATTTGTTACCTGTCTATGTTAATTTTGTGTAAGAAATGAGTTTGATGATGTAATGTATTTTATTACCTCGTAATCTTCTGCTTTTGGTTAGCAGTTTGTCCACTTAAAAGAGAGCTAAGTTTATCGCCGTGGAATATTTATTTGTAGTTATCTTTTCTTTTAGTGTTTTTATTCAAAATATAGTTCAAAGTCTAAGAAATCAGCATTGGCAGCAAATATTAAGTACTTACTGTATGCTAAACTGTCTGCACTTCTGGAACTAGCAGTCTGGTCAGAAAAATAAAATCAGTAGGAATTAAAATAGGAAACCATAGAATCAGTTCTAAATTAACGCTAAAATGATAAATATGCATATCCCATTAAACTATTAGCTTCTTGAGAATAAGAACTTTTTAAAAATTTGAGCTGTTTTTGTTTCCCAAGTGCTTAACCAAGTGCCCATTTCATAGTAGGCACTTAATCAATGCATATTTATTTGCCTTGTGTATTTGATTTCAATGGTAGACTGCTTACTTCAATCTGCAGTGCTGAGAGGTTTCCTGTGGAGGTGTTACTGGGGTTGAGCTTGAAGGATAAGAATTTTGATAAGGAAAAAGGAAGATATTCTAAATATTCTCTATTTTCATGGAATTTCTAAAATCCCATTCATTTTTTGTATGCCCCCTTATTGCCCTTCCTCCTGGGTTTTGCACCTAGTAAGTGCTTAATAGTTATTTGCATATGCTCTTCAACATTTTAACAAACATTTTAACAAAAAATTGAGAGCATATGAGACGTGTTCAGGGTGCAGTGAATAAGTTAAATTGCCTTGAGTGGAGACTTCAGTAGAAGAGTAATGAGGAAGGGACAGGAAATTAAAAAGGTAGTTAGCCAGATCATGAAGGGCCTAAAATGTCAGATTAAAAAGTTTGTATTTTATCCTTTAAGAAATTAGGAATTGTGGGAGTTTTCTTTGCAAAGTGATAGGATTCGTGTTCCAAATAGGTGAATTTGAGGGCAATTTCTCAAATGGATTAAAGGGGAGGATGCATTGGATCAAAGGTTGAGTTGGATGTTTCAGTTAGCAGGTTGTTTTACTAGTATAAGCTAGATAATGAACATCTGAATGGTGGAGGTGGGCTGTGAATGATGGTGAGTATGGGGGGGATAGATATGAAAGATTTTGAAAAGAGTAAATAAGACTTCATAATTGGATATGGAAAAAGAAGTCAAATATATGTCTGAGGTTTCAAGCATAGGTGACTAGCTGAACAATGGAGCCCTGAATGGAAGCAAACAAGCTTGTTTGTGAAGACAGATTTTGCTGAATTTTTTTTGTTTTATACTTAGGTCATCTGAAATTGTGGAATATCTTCCCAAACTTTACATGGTTGTTTCCTCACCCCATCATCAATGTGAAACTGATGTTTTTCCTTCTCTTATTTCTGAGGCAGTTCTTTGGACTCATTTGTGTACTTATATTATATATATATATATATTTTGCATATATATATAACAAATATATAATATATATGTTACATGTACTATACCTTATATTGTATGTACATATGCTTCCTCTCCTTAGATTGGAAGTCTCTTGAGACCAAAACACAGCCTTAACTGCACCTATGGAAAATTCAGGTTTTGACTGAAGGTAACAGAGAACAGTCCAGTTGAGGACTAGAACAGTGGTTTAGAGGATAGTCACACAATAGATGCAATTCACTTGAGATAAAGCCACCAGACAATTTGAAAGGGAGGTGGAAAATGGAAGGTTTATTTTAGTATTGATGCCTTAGGCCAGTGATGGCAGACCTTTTAGAAACAGAATGCCCAAACTATAACCCTCATACCACACGTGAGCCCCTCACCTTTACCCAGACAGGGGAGGGAGGAAGTGCTCCCATTGGGCTGCAGGCCAGAGGGGAGGCGATGAGAGAAATGTCCTTAGGCTTGCACAGAGAGGGGGAAGGCAGTGGCCCCCTCTGGCACACATACCACAGGTTCACCAACTAGGCCAAAGTTCTATTTGTCTTGTGCTTGTTGGATCACAGAGTCTGTATCGTATCTGTTTTTGAATCCCTGGAGACTCAAATGGAATTTGAGTATTTAATAAATATTGCTAAATTCTACTTCATTGGATTAGATGGAATTGAATGGAAATGAGAATGATGGTTAAACAACTATATATGAATAAATTATCTCAAAATGGAGCACAGATCCCACTAGCCTGATGACATAACAAAAGCTCTATTTCCCATGTGTTCAATACATCCTTCTAGGTCTAAGGGAAAGATTTTCATTTGACTCCCAAATCAAGTCTACAAAGTAGTACTATGTATTTATATTTCAGATTAATTAAAATCATATTTTCTGGTATCTTTCTTTGAACCATGAGAAAACTATATTCTAACATTTCTGTACATTTCCTGTCCTTATTCTATTCAACCTGAATATAGCTTTGAGATGAAAGTAATCGACCTGCATTGTTCAGTTATTGCTAGTATCCATAATTGATTGTGCCTATAAAACAATTGGTTGATGCTAATCAACTAATCTTTGCTATTTTTGTAATAGGACATCAAAAGTTTAGAAATTTGTAGAGAAATCTTTTAAATTTAATTGTACCATTCATTTATATTGATTGGTTTAGACTAGCATTTCAGACTAGAAAACGGGTTCTCTAGCATTTTCTCTTTCTGTAGTACTAATGGCCTGAACTTCTTCATTTTTTAAAAAACATGTCTTTCAAACACTTCAGGCCTGACCAGTCATGTTTTAAATCAGGCTAATATTAGAGCTTTAAAATGGGCAAGAGAAATGGACAAGAAATACTTTTTTCTTAGTAACAAGCTGGTGCTGTCTACCACTTTTCTGTTGCCCAAGAGTCCATCTTTGAAGATAACAAGACAATAGAAATGGACTCATTACCATGCTGGCTCCCCAAACTTTTCAAAGCCAGTTTCTCTCTTGGAAACAGGATCCTTCAGGCAATGTCCCCTCTCTGCCTGCCTACTGGGGAGGGGAAAAAAGTTAGCTTTAAAAAAATTCTGAATTTTTTTAAAAAGCCTACTATATGTAACTGAATTTTTACTGATATGGCTTAATTGGGCTGCAGCTAGTTTCTTGGAAACCAGCCAAGATCATTTTTTTCCTTAATGCTGAAACATATTTTCCTTTATGGCTGTGGAAATTAATGTCTCCAGTTTAAGAAGGACACTGATTGGGGGGTTGTAGATCAAATAAAACTCTACACCAATAAGAGAACTCTGGAAAATTGTCATATCAAAAATTGGCAAGATGATTTGGCTTTTCTAATTATCCGTACCAAATTAGAAAAATATAACAAACAATACAGGTTTAAAAAAATTTTAATTCCCCTCCCCCATAATATTTAATTTGAATTGTGTAGTTGACATGAATTTCAGCTTGAATTCTATTTCAACAAAGCAACAGGCAGCCCATTCAGAAGTTTGGGGAAGAAATTTCTTAGGTTTTTAGTATTTAGAATGTTCAGTTAATTTAGAATGATCTTTCTAATCTTAAAGTGAATAATTCTATTCATCATTTTGCCATGTCTGGTATCATTTTCCATTATTGTCCCTTGCTACAATTTGAGTCTTTCCCCATTATAAAAAAACGAATATGGGTTTCTCTTTCCACTATTTTTACTTAAGTATGTGGTGGTTTTTTTTTGGTTGCAGAATTAAACAAGTATAGAAAAAATATTTCCAGCCTATGTATGAAAGAGAATGCCTTCTATTTAAAGTTAGGGTTTGCTTGTAGAAAGGCTGATTCTTATGTCAGCAAGAGTGATTCATGTGTTTGTAATTTGTTTTCAGGCTGACAGGGCTTTCTTTGGGTTTGGGGGTGGTATAGATTGTGCAGTACACTCATTACACAGTTCTAATTATTTGGTAGAAACTGTGATGATGATATATGGACAGACTCCAGGCGTAGGGCATTTATCATAGTTGTCCCAGTTTAGTGTCTGGCTTTATCCAAGGGCAAAGCTACTCTAAATGAATAAGAATGCCAACTAAAGCTCAAAGCCTCCTTTGCTAAATTTTATTCTACTCTTCAGGATTGTGTCAGAGAAATATACTATTAATGTACACATACACAGACTTAGTGTCTTTGCTTTCCAGTTAAGCCAAGTATTCATTTTTTAAACTATATAAAACTTGTAGTCACTTAGAATTATATGTGATTATGTTAATACACAGTCTTGACTAAGGTCATGTTTGAAAGTGAAGTTTTTTGAGTGGTCATTTTTCTTGTTTTTAACTAAAAATAATTATAGAATTTTAAAGTGGAAAAAACTGGAGAGATCATCTGTCTCTCCTCTGCATTCTTAAAGTTTTGCATCTCCTCATTCTATTTATATGCTTAAATACCTTCACATTAGCCCTTATCTTTATTTTATTTTTATTTTGTATAATAATAGTTGCTAGCATTTTTATAATGTTTTACGGTTCACAAAACACTTTATACATGTTGCTACATTTAGTCTTTCTAACAATTCCATGAGGCGTTCTTATCCCCATTTTGCAGATGAGGAAATAGAGGCTGATGGATAAAATAACTTACCTGGAGATAACACAACCAGGAAGTGTCTGAGGCAGGAGTTGAATTCAAGTCCCTTTTCTCTTGTTCAGAACTATGATCTCTTTTACCACCCAGCTCCCTGATGTTTTCATGTGATCTTGGCAAACAGCACTTCTATATACAAAGAAAAGAAAAAGGATTATAGATGAAACCATGCATCTCTTATGTGTAGATTAGTTTTAAAGTAAATGTTAAATTTAACATGATAGTACCCACAGTGCTCTGCTTGTTTGTATCCTCTCATTTAGGCTGGTGGTGGTATTTTTAAAATATTTCCTTTATGTTCTTTGTTTCCTGACTTTTTTGCATCATCTCTCTCCTTGTATTCTCTACCATCACTTTCTCCACCCCTACAAAAAGGAATACCCTACCTTTTAACAAATACATATATATTCAAAACCAATGAATATATTGGTCATATCTGGAAATGTATGCCTCATTCTGTACCTCTATTTGATAATCACTGCCAAAAGGTAGGAAGCAAGTCTTACCATTAGTCTTGTGGAGTCATGATTATACATTACCTTGATAAGAGTTCTTCGATCTCAAAGTTATTTCCCTTTATATTATTGTTGTCATGGCAGAAATTGCTCTCCTGCATCTCGTTATTCCACTTTTTATAAATTCATATGAGTCTTAGAAGTTTGCTTTATATCCATCCATCCCTTTCATCATTTCTCATACTACTATAATATACCATTACAATTATATATCACAATTTGTTCTGCCATTCCTCAACTGGTGAGTGTCTACTTTGTTTCTATGTCTTTGTTACTATAGAAAATGTTGTTATTAATATTTGTATATGTATGGGTACTTTTCCTTTGATATTTTGGGACAGATGCTTTCCAGATCAAAGGATATGCATGGTTAAGTGATTATAGACACACACACACACACACACACACACACACATATACACACACAGATTGTTTTCCAGAATGGTTAGGCCAATTTACAATTCAACCAAGAATGCATCAATATATCTCATGCTTCCTAACAATTGCCTTTTTAAAAAATTTCTTTGCCTATCAGATATGTATATGTCTTTTGTATCATTATTAGGAACAGGGACTAGACCTTTTTTTTGTTGTCATAAGGAATACCAGATTAGGAACTCCCTCATCCAGTGCAAATTATCATTCAACTTCAATGCTATTTGTAGTCTGGGAGAGTTGCTAGGACATTAAGAAGCTAAATGATTTGATCAGAGTCCCTATCTTTCTTTCTCATTACAGTATTAGATGTGAAATTATTTTGTTTTGTCAGTTTTTTTATAATCACTGGTTTTTAAATGGTAAAAACTTTTTTAAAGCACTTCTCAGGAATTCAAATTAGATTTCTAATGTAAAATGTGTAATCAATCAATCAACAAGCAATTTATTAAGTATTTATTATGTACTAGGTCATCTGCCAGGTGGTAGGGATATGAAAACTAAAATGAAGCAGTCCTTTCCCTTTCCTATCCTCCTTTCTTCCTCCAGAACTTGACTTTTCATATTTGGTTTGTCTTTGCCCTTTTCAATATAAGACATTTTAAAAGAATGATTCAAGATAATTTCAAAGGACTCATGATGAAAAATGCTATCCACCTTCAGAAAGAGAACTGATGAACTCTATAAGTGCAAGTAATTTTTTCATATTCTTTATTTTTCTTGCTTTTTTTGCAACATGGCATATAAAAATGTTTTACATTATTGCATATGTATATTTTGTATCCTAGTGCTTGCCTTCTCAATAGGTAAGGGAGTGACTAAAGAGAGAGGTAAAAGTCAGTAATCAATTTTAAAATTTTAAATTTTAAAGAATGTTCAAAAATTTTAAAGAATGTTCAAAATAAATAATAATTTTTTGAAAAGTAATAAAACTATATTTTCCTAAAAATAAAGGTATGATTTGTTCATGAAAAACAGTAATAAAGCAACTGCTGTGATAGCTTACTTGTCAAAGTAAAGTATGCTTCAGGATTCTTTTAAAGTTGCCTATTTATACAGTACCAGCATGAGAACTTTAGTGGTAATAACTGGTGAACCATGAACTCTAAAACTTATGTGATTATTGAGCAATTATGCATTGCCTGGTTATGGCAGATAAGTGTTTGATTACTTACTATAAATGAGAGCCAGGTTTTTTACCATGAGGACCAATTCAAGAACTAGGAAGCCTTGAGCAAAATAAGACTTTAGAATGATGTATAAGAGAAAATCTAGCTCTCTTCATTATCATGTGTGGCTGAGAGCTGGTTGGCAAAAGAGAGGCAATACATCTCCCTGTATTACCACTAGCTGTCTGAGAGGTAGAGAAGAATAATCTCAGAACCCATCAAAAAGAACAGAATTAGAGAGTTGCCTTTTCATCTTAGGCTAAGCATTCTGCATTTTATTTAAAAAAATCAAAACACTATCTCAGTGGAGAGAATTATCAGAGCCAAACACTGGAATTGCAGACACTACAGCTCTGAGAAGTCAAGGCATGAACTTTTCAGGATAGTTGCATTGGAGCAATCTAGAATTCTAGCCCTCTCAGCTGACATGCTACTTTCTATGAAGAATATAGCTATAGAATAACTTAGCATAGCAGTTTGGTAGATCATCAAAAATAGATAGCAGACCCATTAGTGAACTCTGCAAAGATAGTCTCTATCATCAATGGTAGAATATATTTCAGTTTTATGGATGGAACTTTAAATAAACATTTTTCTTGTTTTGCCGTATTAGTGTGTGATCAAGAGTTAATTTGAACTTCCAGACACAGTATGAACAAGATGGAGGAATAAACATTTTCTCCAGACCCCAATAAATATATAAGAAAAAAGAAGAGGAATTATACATAAAAGAGTTAGGGCAGGCATATTCGGTTTTGAGCCCTTCTAGAATGTTGAGGCTGCTGGAAGAAGCATGCTAAGTAAGTATGTTAAGGACTAGCATTCTCCAGTATTAATTCAAATAGCTATTATTTTGGAGCCTTTTTGCTTTATTATGAAGGCCCCAAAATAACAGCTAACTAATTCACTGGGCTTGTGCTTTGCAATGCAGTCAAAGTTTTCCCCCCTATTACAAAGACTTTGCCAATACACTCTTACCATTCCCTTTCCCCCATTGTCCTGTTGAAATAATCATTGAATCTGCCCTGCCATATCAGGAAAGGGAGCTAGGTGAAGGTAAGATTTAAGCTTACTTCTGCACAGGACAGCCTATACATTAGGAAACTCTAAGGGAAAAGAGACTCTGCTCTGAACATCCACCTTGTTGCTGAAAAGCAGCAAATGATGATCAGAAAATAATTGTCAAAAATTGCTTCTACCTGTAATTGGAAAAAAAATAAAATTTAATAAATGAAAAAAATTCCAAGCATATGTAGATAAATATGAAAAACACTAAAATCACAAAGGTTAATGGTTGCAAAAGCATCCAAAAGATTCCAAACCCCTGGAAATAAGTGTTGTAATTTAAAGGAAATTGAGCCAACACCTAATGGAACACAAAATTGTATATGTTCCCAAAAGGACATGCAGCCATAACAATATGTCCCAGAATGTTTTGAAAGAATAAGAAATTTTAGAGAAGTTAGAAGGGAATCAAGGAAAGAATTTTTGGTTTCTACAAGCAGGAATAATTAGTAGAATAGAAAAATCTGAGTCTATACTGACAAAGAAGTTAAAAAAATACTGAAGTGAAAAAAGAATCTTGAAGAGAATCAAAAGACAAAAAAAATTAAGCACTCTTTATACAATCAAAAGAATATTGATCTTGAAGCAAATTGCATGAAAACAAACAAACAAAGCAAAACATAGGAAATTTGAGGATGATATGTCTCCCAGAAGAACTTCACAAATTTTTAAAAACTTGACCATCAAAATTCAGGAATATACAAGAAATTGCTCAGAATTTCTGAACACAAAAAACAAAAATCACCAATAGAAAGAATCAATAGATCACCTTCAGGAAAGGGGAAAAATATTGTGATTCAAATTCCAAGCCTCATGTAGGTTATTTAATTAATTAATTAATTTATTTTATTTAGACTATTTTTCCATTGTTACATGATTCATGTTCTTTCTCTCCTCTTCTCCCTCCCCTCACCCATAGCCAACAAACAATAACACTGAGTTTTATGTGTATCATTGATCAAGACCTATTTCCATATTATTAATATTTGCAATACAGTGATCATTTGGAGTCTATATCCATAATCATATCCCCAGCTAAGCATGTGATCAAGCAAATGTTTTTCTTCTGTGTTTCTACTCCTACAGTTCTTCCTCTGGATGTGGATAGCATTCTTTCTCATAAGTCCCTCAGAATTGTCCTGGATCATTGCATTGCTGCTAGTAGAGAAATCTATTATATTCGATTGTGCCAAAGTGTATCCGTCTCTGCTTCTTTCATCAATTCCTGGAGGTCTTTCCAGGTCACATGGAATTCCTCAGTTCATCATTCCTTTCAACACAATAGTATTCTATCACCATCAGATACCACAATTTGTTCGGCCATTCCCCAATCAAAGGGCATCCCCTCATTTTCCAATTTTTTGCCAACATACAGAGCATGGCTATAAATATTTTTGTACATATATTTTTCCTATTATCTCTTTGGGGTAAAAACCCAGCAGTGGTATGGCTTGGTCAAGGGTCAGCCCTTTGTGCATAGTTCCAAATTGCCTTTCAGAATAGTTGGATCAATTCGCAACTCCACCACCAATGCATTAGTGTCTCACTTTTGCCACATCCCCTCCAATATTTATTTCTTTCCTTTGCCATCATATTGGACAACCTTCTAGGTATTAGGTGGTACCTCAGAGTTGTTTGGATTTGCATTTCTCTAATTATAAGAGATTTACAACACTTTTTCATGTGCTTATTGATAGTTTTGATATTTTTATCTGAAAATTGCCTATTCGTGTCCCTTGTCCATTTATCAACTGGGAATGGCTTGATTTTTTTTTGTACAATTGATTTAGCTTCTTATAATGTTGAGACATTAGACCTTTGTCAGAGGTTTTTGTAATAATAATTTTTCCCCAATTTGTTGCTTCCCTTCTAATTTTGGTTGCATTGGCTTTGTTTGTATAAAACCTTTTTAAATTTAATATAATCAAAATTATTCATATTACATTTTGTAATATTCTCTATCTCTTGCTTAATCTTAAATTCTTTCCCTTTCCATAGATCTGACAGGTATACTATTCTATGTTCACCTAATTTACTTATAGTTTCCTTCTTTATATTTAAGTCATTTACCCATTCTGAATTTATCTTGGTAAAGGTTGTGAGATGTTGATCTAAACCCAATTTTTCCCCATACTGTTTTCCAATTTTCCCAGCAGTTTTTGTCAAACAGTGGGTTCTTTTCCCAAAAGCTAGGATCTTTGGGTTTATTGTATACTATCTTGCCCAGGGCATTTACCCCAAGTCTATTCCATTGATCCTCCTTTCTTTCTCTTAGCCAGTACCATATTGTTTTGATGACTACTGCTTTATAGTACAGTTTAAGATCTGGTACTGCTAGGACCCCATCCTTCACATGTTTTTTTCATTATTTCCCTTGATATTCTTGATCTTTTGTTCTTCTAAATGAACTTTGTTATAATTTTTTTCTAATTCATTAAAAAGTTTCTTGATAGTTTGATAGGTATGGAACTGAATAAGTAAATTAATTTGGGTAGGATTGTCATTTTTATTATATTAGCTCATCCTGTCCATGAGAAATTATCTCATAGTGTTTTATTTTAAAATTCCATTGACAAAACAAGAAATTCTGCAAATGATCAGGAAAACATTTTGAAACAAGAAAGAAAAAAATTCAAAAAGTAATATTCCATTCACCAAAAACCACAGAATGGTCACAATATATTCTGAAAAGGAAAGGAGCTCAAAAAAAAAAAGGAGTATGCACAATGGCATACTCTGCAAATCTGAGTCGTCATGATGGGAAAGCAATGAGATGTTCAATTAAAGAGAGGCATGTTAAATACTCTTGGAAAAAAATTAAGCTATGAGTATATTATACAATGTGTTAAAAAAAAACCAAAGGAAATGCAAATAAGGCAAAGAAAACTCCCAAGGAAAGAAAAATTCTCATTTCTAAAGACTAATAAAATTTAAGTATGAAAAGGTAAAGGCATCTGTAGAGCTCTCATTTATGCTCAAAACCCTGCAAAGGATAGAAATAGCAGGGTGTTTTTTCTTCTTTTCTGTAATATCAAGTACCAGTTTAGGAAGGTAGGTGATGTAGTGGATAGTGTAATGGAAACTGGAGTTAAGGAAATTAGTTCAAATTCAGATTCAGACACTTACTAGATGTGTGACCCTGGACAAGTACTTTATCCTGTCTTCAATTTCCTTAAGCATAAAATCAGGGTCATAATTATAGCTACCTTGTAGAATAAGAATTAAATGAGATAATATTTGTAAAGCTCTTAGCGCAGCACCTAGTACATAGTAAGCACTTAATAAATTCTTATTCCTTTCTTCTTCCCTTCTCTATCCAAAATCCAAATCAAATATCACATGTAATGGGAACACATTAAAACAGTTCTCAATAGAGGAGTAAAACAAGGACATTTTCTCTCCTCTTATGTGAAAAAGTTCTAGAAACATCTTTGAGCAGTATTACAAGAAAGTGAAATTAAAGGTACAAAGATAATCAAAGAGAAGACAAAATTATCTCTATTTCCTGATGACATGATGTTTTTGTGGCACCACTCCTTGCCACCTGTATGACTGTTTCTCTGCTTCCTTTGGTAGCTCTTCATCCACATCAATACCCAGTTTCCTTAGGGGGTCCCCCAAGGCTCTGTCCTAAGCTCTTTCCTCTTCTCCCTCTTTACTTTTTCACATCAATTACTATGGTTTAAATTATTGTCTCTATGCAGATGACTTTCAGATACCCTAATCCAGTCTTAACCTATCTACTGACTTCTAGTCTCACATCTCCTGCCACCAATTAGACATCACAAAATGAATATGCAATATGATAAAAGTAACAATATTATTAAAGTTAATTTACTCACTTAATGTTGTGCCAATGAAAACATATATGCTTTGGATTTTGTTTATATTGAATCAATCTTAAATTCTTGGGTGAATTCCAACTTGATCATACTATGTGGTAGTTTTAGCTTATTGTAGTAGTTTCTTTACTAATGTTTGCAAAGATTTTGTCAATATTCATTAGGAATATTGAACTATGTTTCCTTCTCTACTTTTTCTCTCCCTGGTCTCTATAAATACCATATTTGCTTCATAGATAAATTTTTAAAGAATCTCTACTTTTCTTTTTATATCAGTTTATGTATTATATTATTCCTATACTTATAGTTTGGGGATCATATTGAAATATATAACATTGGAATTTTCTATTTATTTTTTATAGAATTTGCTTCAAAATCCATCTAATTCTCTTGTTTTTCCTTCAGGAACATTTTATGGCATGTTTAATCTCTTTTTTCTGATACTGTGTTATTTAAATTATAAATTTCTCAGGATTGTTTATATTTTTTACAAATATTCATCCATTTTTACCTAAGCTGTCTTGTGGGTATATAATTGGGCAGAATAATTTCAAATAGTTTTCTTCTTGTCTTTAATTCCTGTGAATTCTTTTTCATTCTTGATTTTAAAAATGAGATTTTCCTCTCTCCTTTTAAAATCAGACATGCTGTCTATTAATTTTAGGAGTCCCCCTTCATAAAAAAATCTAGATCTCCGTTATTAATTTAATGTGGGTTTTTTTTGCTTTCATTTTTGTTACTCTTTTCTTTGATTTTCAGACTTGACTATTATGGTATTTAGTTTAATTTCTTATTTGTTTTCTAGTTGTAAGACCAGTTTATTGATCTATTCTTTTTTCTGTTGAGAAATGTATTTAGATTTAAATTCTCCCCACATTTTAGCTGCGTATATACCAAAACTTATACTATTTTGTGTCATCACTATCATTGCTTAAATGAAATTTTCTATCATTTCTATTATTTTCTGAGTCCCTGATTCCTTATGATTAAATTATTCAATTTCCAATTAAATTTAATCTTTTCTTAAGGTTCTTCATTGCTTATAATTTTTGTTGCATTATGCTTAGTAAAACATATATTGAATATATCTAACTCAATACTTTTATATTGTAACTGTATTTTCTGTGAAGGTGATAATACAGTTCTGAGAATAGTCCAAACTCTTTTCTGTTCCCATACAGGGTTTGCCAGAGGTCTATCATATCTAACATTTCTAAAGTTTTAAAATCCTTAACTTCTTTCTTGTTTATCTTTTTCATTAGATTTGTTTTTCTGAACAGAATACATTACATTCCCCCGTTATGGTTTTCTATCTTCCCCCTTGCAATTTAATTTAAATTTCCTCTAAGTAGGTAGATGCTAGGCCATACGGCATATATGTTGTATTGTATATCAATAATAGTTTATTATTTATGGTTCCTTTATACTAAATATAGTTTCCCTTATCTCTTTTTGGTAGCTATTTTTGCTCTCTCTTCATCTAAAATCATAATTGCTTCCCTTGCTTTTTAAAAATTCAACTGATTTGTAATATATTTTACATTAGCCCTTTACTTGAACTCTATGTAAATATTTCCAGTGTGTTTCTTTTTTAAAAACCTTTAGCTTCTATCTAAGACAGAAGATGGTAAGGGCAAGGCAATGGGAATTAAGTGACTTGCCTCAGGTCATACACTTTAGGAAGTGTCTGAAGCCAGGGCCTGACTCTAAATCCACTGAACCACTTCAATGCTCCCAAGAGTAATTCTTATAAATAACTTTTTTTGACATCTGCTTTTTAATCCATTCTACCATCTTTCTCCATTCTATGGATGAATTGATCCCATTCACTCTTCTATGGTTGTTAATTGTGCATTTACCTTCATCCCATTTTCTTATGCTCCTGGCATCATTCTTTGCAAAGAAGGAAAAGTTGGAGAAAAAAGAAGTTTGCCTAATAATTAATAATATATAACTGAAGTGATTTGTTTCTTCTCTGTTGTTTCTCTTCTCTTCTCTGCTCTGCCTCTTATCACAGGTTTTTTACTCTTGTTTCTTTCCTTTTAACTCCCCTTTCAAGATCCAACCTCTGATAATGCAGTTTGGGTTTTTTTTTTTATGACTCCTCACATATCCTTTTCCCTCTTTCCCCTCCTTTTCCCTGTTAACAGTAATGTATTTCTAAATGAAACTCTGTGTGTGTGTGTGTGTGTGTGTGTGTAAAAATATGTTTTCAATCAATTTTTAATTCAGCTCAAATAAAAACCAGGTTCAAAGGATGCCTGTTCCCTCCTACACTTTCCTTTTCTTTGCATACTCTATCTCCTCCACTTCCCTATAAAAAGGGAAGTTCCCTTTCCTTCTTCCTTTCCTTGTATTTCCCTTTTCTACTTCTTTAAAGACCTTCAGAACAGAATAAAAAATAACCCTAAACCCTCCGTCTTCAACTTTCTCTATGAAGCTTGATGACTTTAGAGGACACTTGCTCTGTTAGAATGTAAACAATTCATCAGTGTAGTCCCTTCTAATTGGTCAAATGTATTTAGCTTTCCTTCTTTTTCTTTACTCCTAAATTTTCATTTCAGAGTTTATTCTATTGGGATCTTTTAGTTAACATTTAAAAATTCTTTGGTTCATTGCAAATATGTTTTCTTTCCTAGATTCTCTTTCCCTAGGAAGCATATTCTTGATTCAATATCTTTTGAGATATCATATCCAAGTTTTTCTCTTTGAAGTTTTAGTAGCCAAGTCTTGTGTCATCCTGTTTCCTCAGTACTTGAATTCTTTTTATTATGTTTACTTGCCATATTTATCTTTGACATGAAACTTTTGGATTTTGGCTGTAATGTCCCTTAGAGTTTTCTTCTTAAGGTTTCTTTTAGGCTTCCCATAGATTCTTTCTGTTTTGACTTTGTCCTCTGATTCTCATAGATATAGGCAGGTTTCATGTTTTCTTCAAGTATGGTGTCTAGGCCTCATGTTGTTTGGATTGGGGTTTTTTGGCTGATGATTTTTGGATTTTTCTCTCTGATTTATTTTCTAGGTTCCTTGTTTTGACAGAAGATGCCCATCATGTCCTTTTTAAAAATTATTTTTATTCTTTTGGCTTTGTTTTAATATTTCTTGTTGTGTCATGGAATCATGGTTTTCCATTTGGCCCACTTTACTTTTTCAAATAGTTCAATTGTTGGGTAACATTTATCAGTCTGAGCTAGAGGTTCTCCTTACCATTGTTTCTTCACTAGCTATTGTTCACTTTAAAATTAAATTTTGGATCTCTTGTTTATTTTATCTGTATTTACAATCCTTACCTAAGGCATCTTTTTTCTATGAAGCTCCACTTGTATAATTATTCTGTTCTTTTAGGCTCTTCTCATGGACTGCTCCTAGTCCATACATTAGCATTTCTTCATTTTCTTCTGTTCACTTCTATTCCTAGCTTCAATTTCTGGATTGTGATTTTACGCTTGGGTCAAATTCTGCTCCTTCTGTATTATTTGGTGGTATGTGTTAGCCTGTTTGATCATGGATGCAGAGGCTAAGACTAGGTCTCATCTTCTGCAGGAATTACTTGCTTTTAATTCATTCTCTCAGTAGCTTAATTATTGTTTTCTCCTTTACTACTTCTGTCTCCTTCTCTTTACAAGTCTCCAAATTCAGAGTTTTGTAATTTAATTGTAATCTCGGCAGAGCCCAATCAGATGTTGTTCATTATGTCAACAGCAGGACTTTTGTAAGACCCTGGGTACCTTATTTTGCAGGTTTGCTCTTCTAGTCCTTTCTCCTACTGTGGTTAGAGCATGGATATATTATATGGGGCAGTAATCTGGCTCTGTTTCCTGCTGTTGGACTGGGGCGCCTTTTGTACCTTGTCAGGGTTAGACATTTTACCTTACCTCTTCTCAAAGTTTCTGCAGGATTCTGGTAGCCTTTTTGGGAAGATTTGAATTTATACCTGTTTCTCTTGGGTTTCTTATTATTAGAGATTAAATGGTATATTTCAGAAGGATATGGTTTCCTTGGGCCCTAACACATCAACGTGTTCCCACATTTTTTTCCTGAGTAGTTTTAGCAGCTGCCTTCCTTGAGAAACCTAAACCTATCAGTGTGAGTACAGGTTGAGAGGGAATGGATCGAAAGTTTTAGTAGAAGGATAGATAGAAGGGGAAGGAAATACACCCCTATGTTAATTGTACACACATTGTATGTGATGGGGAGAGGAAAATGAAAAATAAAAAAAATTATGATCCTGTTTTCTATAATAGCTGATTAGTTGATGACTGGTTCATAAGAATTTGTTGTTATTCTTGTTGTTAGGAGTTATAGCTATAGACATACTTATTTTTATCAATATCTTCATCAAAATTTCTTATCACAATTTATCCCTTAGGTGAAATTATGAAGATACATTATTAGACTCTGAGCCAAGTAAACAGAGTGTGAATAATTTTGCAATGCTGGTAGCTCTCATCTCCTGTTTCACTATGGCTTTTTTATGTTTGGACTATTTGAACTAGTACTTGAAGAAAAGTCAAAGGTTGACAAGCCCTAATACTTTGTGTACAATAGGACTCTAGGTGTAATCCCAACCAATGTAGGGAATTCCTAATCAGATGTCCTTTTATTCATTTTACTTTACCTGCAGGTAACAGGTGAAGCATAGATCTAGTTAAAAATCTGACATTTCTCAGCTTCTTTCTTTTTGTGTTATTTCCTATAAGTCACCTTCCCCACAGAAGAAGTCATGCATGTGATTTTGAAATGCTAGTGAAACTTATGGTAGAACCAAGAAAGAATTTGTTCACTTTCAGAAAGGCAAACTCCTAGGAGTGCCTTGTGTGCCTTAATAAAGCATTTCAAGGAAGTAGAGTATCAGATGAATGTGTTTTGTGTTAAATACATTAAGGTATTTAAATGTGCTATTTAATTCCCTGTTGCAGCCTGGGAACAGAAGGATCTAATGTCTCTTATTTAAATCCCAGCCTTCCTAGTCTGCTTTCCCATCCTTCTCACTCGAGCCCAAATAGAAACCCACTGTAGCAAGTTGGTTCCAGTGAACAGAAAATTGTATATAATTCACAACAATGGACCCATTAAGTTTTTATACATAAAGTGGTTCAACTTTTAAAACATTTTGGGAGGACCGTTTAGCTAAAATATTTTACTTTTGGAAGCTAGAACTACTCCTTGAATATAATTTTAATTGTTCTACTCCCTAAAACCACAGTAAATTTGTCTTAGATTTCTAGAAAATATCATGACTTTTATATTCCCCTTCCTCCTGAAAAGACAAAATTATAGAAGACAAAAATTTTTTCAGGCAACCCTTCTTTGATTGCAAAATCTTCTGAAGACAAAGCCTCATTTTCAAAAAGTATCCCCTAAACATGGGCTGTTTTGACAGGCTGTATTTCATAGATCGTAGCTAGAAACAAATTATTACCAAGTAAGGGTCATTATTCAGTACCCAATAGAAACCCAGGCCCAATGGTATTTAATTTTTTTCTCTAAAAACAATTCTCACAATGATCCTATTTTAAAATTTTTTCTGTAATATGAAAGAATTTCAGAGTTTGGAAAAAGGATTTAAATATTACTTTAGGATAACTTTAGGTGAATAGAGTAACCAGAGGTAAAATAATTAATAAATATATATGTATATATGTGGTATGCTTATTTATTTAGAAAAATTCATACATAAAATGTATATCCCATTCAAAGTGAAAAATAAACTGATTCAGATTAAAACCATTATCTAGATTAGCCTAGTGGCCCTATCCTCTCCTTGGGTTACCATATTGACACCAACCTTAATGTAATTCACTACTTCAAGGATTGATCAGTGATTTCATCATTATGGATGAAATGTTGATAAACCCCATTGTTGCCCTGAAGTCCCTTACTCAGAAGAGCATTCTGTGCTCTTAAGCACATGATGTGTGTCAAGTACTGTGTTAAATGTTTTATAATTATTATCTCATTTGATCCTCACAATGACTTTGCAAAGTAGGTCTTTTTATCACCAATTTGCAGATATGGAAACTGAAAGAAGAATTTAAGTACCTTGCACAGGGTCATATACTTAGCAAATATCTGTGGTCAGATTTGAATTCAAGGCTTACTGGCTTCAGACTCAGCAGTTCATCAACTCTATCACCTAGCTACTCCTTTTACATAGTCTGGGCCCTTACTCAAAGTCTATCCAGTTTTATAGGACTTTTCTAATCTTCTACCATGATGATATAGCCTTCATGATCAGAGGGGTGTCATCTCCTTGTCACTGTGAGGTAGACTAGAACTTTGGAAGTTTACTTGTAATTATAAAAGAAAAAATAAGCCATCTTGGAATTTAAGTTTATTTTTTTTTAATTTTTATTTTGAATATTTTCGCATAGTTACGTTGCATGGTCTTTCCCTCTCCCCCAAACTCCTCACCACCCCCCTAGCCGAAGCACAATTCCACTGGGTTTTACATGTATCATTGATTAAGATCTAATTCCATATTATTGATAGTTGGTCTGAAGTTGTTGTTTAGTGTCTATATTCCTAATAATATCCCCATCAGTTTATGTGTTCAAGCAATTGTTTTTCTTCTGTTTTTCTCCTCCCACAGATCTTCCTCTGAATGTGGCTATTTTTTTCTCATAAGTCCCTCAGCTTTGCTCTGGATTCTTGCATTGCTGCTAGTAGAGAAGTCCCTTATGTTCAATTGTACCATAGTGTATCAATCTCTGTGTACAATGTTCTCCTGGTTCTGCTCCTTTCACTCTGCATTCCTGGAGGTCATTCCAGTTCACATGGAATTCCTCCAGTTCTTTATTCCTTTGAGCACAATAATATTCCATCACCAACAGATGCCACAATTTGTTCAGCCATTCTCCTATAAAAGGACATTCTCTCATTTTCCAATTTTTTGCAACCACAAAGAGCGCAGCTCTAAATATTTTTGTACAAGTCTTTTTCCTTATTATCTCTTTGGGGTATAAACCAAGTAGTGCTATGGCTGGATCAAAAGGCAGATAGTATTTTAAAGCCTTTTGGGCATAGTTCCAAATTGCTATCCAGAATGGTTGGATCAATTCACAACTCCACCAGCAATGCATTAATGTCCCAATTTTGCTACATCCCCTCCAACATTCATTACTCTCCCCTGCTGTCATTTTAACCAATCTGCTAGGTGTGAGGTGATACCTCAGAGTTGTTTTTATTCTCTAATTATTAGAGACTTAGAACACTTTCTCAAGTGCTTACTGATAGTTTTGATTTCTTTATCTGAAAATTGCCTATTCATGTCCCTTGCCCATTTATCGATTGGGCTTGTTTTTTTTTTTTTTTGTACAATTGATTTAGCTCCTTGTTTCTTTGAAACCCCTAAATGTTTCTTTGATATGAGGTTAATATATTTTGGTTCAGAAATTGAGTGAATACAAGATTTTATTATTTTCTTTTCTATTTTCAGTTGCAATAAGAGCTTGAGTAAACATTTTGCTCCTGAGTAATTAGTAATTAAAGTAAACTTTGTCTGAGTTTTTTGTTATAAAGATTTTTTTCCCAATTTGTTGCTTCCCTTCTAATTTTGGTAGCATTGGTTTTGTCTGTACAAAAACTTTTTTAGTTTAATGTAGTCATAATTATTTATTTTACATTTTGTAATTTTTTTCTAACTCTTGCTTGGTTTTAAAATCTTTCCTTTCCCAGAGATCTGACAAGTATGCTATTCTGTGCTCACCTAATTTACTTATAGCTTCCTTCTTTATATTCAAGTCATTCACCCATTCTGAGATTATCTTGGTAATTTGAGTTTAATATGTATTCAAATGTATTAATTTAGCAGACATTTTTAAGTGCCAACTATATGCAGAACATTATACATAGGGAGTGGAGGGAGAAAGATGGGGCAGGAATAAAGATTAAATAATCTTCCGTGCGCTTTTGATTTATAGAACAATAGAAGAAATGGCACATGTACCCCCATGTGCATACAGACATATTCATATAACATAACTGGAGTGTCAATTATATGCATTGAATTTGTTTGTGTCATATCCTGCAAGATTTCCCATGCATTGAAACTAAAAGATGATTCTGGGGTATTTATGATGTATATGTAATAATTGAAATTCAGATAATATATCATAATCACATTTAAGAGTTGCAAAACAGAATATTAACGAGGGAAAAGTTTGGAGGTGGAAGGAGGCAGAGAAAGTTTCAGAGTGAATAGAAGTTTCAAATGGAATTCTTGACTTGATATAAAGAAAAATGTCCTAAACTTTAGGACTGTCTGAGAGTAGAAATAGACTGTCCAGAGAAATTATGAGCTTTATATCATTTCAAGTCTTTAGGCAGTGGTTAGAGTGAAGATTATAGAAGGAATTCCAGCTTAGTTAGGGGTTTGATTAGCTCACCTCTGAGGTCCCTCCAATCTCCAGTTGTGTGATTCTATTCTAAATTGTAAAGACTGTGTTCTCTTCATTTATTAGCATTGTTAAAGATACAGTTCTGCTTAAGTTATAACATAAACACACATTACAGCCATGTTTATGGCTTTTTTCTATTGAGCCTAAAACAATAATAGCTGACATTCATATAACACTTTAAGTTTAGAGACTAGGCTTATGATTTTATTGACATATACTACAGAGAGTCTCAGAGAAAATTCATTTGTACTTATACATGTGATTATTTTTTCTGAACTTAAAATCTAAGGGAATTACCTAGAATAGGGCTGTCAATACTCCTAAGTAGTTGGAATTATATTAAAATATAAATGGGAAATGTTTAACAAATAAAAATACAATACAACATAAATAATATTAATTTGTGATATTCTAAGTTAATGCAAGGTCAGAATCTTTCTATATACTTGCCCAAATGACAGCTAGCATATATCAGTTAAGGGACGCTTGTTATGCTGCCTCTGGAGGAAGAGTAGTTGATGTGCTACCTCTCTAGTAGTAGCAGCAGCAATAACAGCAATTAGTTGTAATAGTAGCAGCAGCTAATATGTATATAATATTTAAGTTTTGCAAAGCACTTTACATATATACATATGCACACATATTTACATGTATATTATTTCATCTGTGCTTCCATGGTAAATATGAAGTCAAATGCATAGAAATGTATGAAAACTTTAGCATCTTATTATCAGGCCTTCACACATTTGATAGATTCAACGGACTGGACTTCATTAGTTATTAAAACTGTTGGGCCTTTCTGTTCACTAAGATTGCATAAGAATATGGCCAAGTCATATCAGGGTTATTGGCAGCTTGTCCAACCCATTCTTCATAAGTAACATAAGTAAAAGGAAACAGCTCCATAGTAGGTATAGATTTTATTCAATCTGCTTTATGCATCATTTTTCAAGAATTCATCTGAGACCTGGAAGCTGGTGTCAGCATATGCTTTTGGAACCCTGGGAAACCTAATCATCTCAGTCAGGATAAGTAGTGAACCTGACCCCAAGTATAATAATACTATAATAAATGCTTTAGATGATATTGAGCATCATTGAAAGATAGAATGTGTATTTATTTAGGAACTATTGTGCCCAAGGTGCTCTGTCAAACAACTTGCAAGAATGACTGTATACTTGTGTGTATTTGGGGAGATTTCATGAGAGAGGATATGGAAGGACCAAAGATTGCTTTAAAAGACTCAAAAGAATATTATAGTCTGGCAAGCCCAGAACTGAAACCAATACTGCCTTTGATTCTCTATCACACGAATTTTATTTGCCAACAATAAAGAACTAAGAGTGGCCAGTAGACACTGTTCCCTAGGATTCATGTTATTATACATAGAAAACTGAATCAAGTGGGTCAGTATGTCTTTCGGGAAATTGACAGACAGAATGTGGTACCAAGATATGTCAAATGAAAGGATTAGAATGAAAATGACTTTTAGATGCTTTTTATGGATATAAAACTGGTCATGCCACAGATATTGTAACAAACTTTCATTTCATTTTATCTCTACTGCCTTTAACCTGTACTTAACATTAAAGAACATAGTATATCAAAAGTGAGCTCCTAAATGTCTCTTTGATATGAGGTTAATATATTTTGGTTCAGAAATTGGGTGAATACAAGATTTTATTAGTTTCTTTTCTATTTTAAGTTGCAGTAAGAGCTTGAGTAAACATTTTGCTCCTGAGATGAATTTTCTAGTTCACAAAACTTATAGAATATGAGAGATGGAAGGAAACTTAGAGATTATCAAGTTTAATCATATCATAGACAAAGAAACTGAGGCCCAGAAAGTATAAGTAACTTGCCCAAGACAACTAAGCAGAGCAGAGATAAAAACCCATATACCTTCACTACATTTCTGTCATTTCCTATTTTTTAAATCTTTACCTCTTATCTTAGAATTGATACTAAATTTCCGTTCCAAGGCAGATCAGTAAGGGCTAGGCAATTGGGATTAAATAATTTGCCCAGGGTCACACTTCTAAGAAGTATTTAAGGTCAAATTTGAACTCAAAAACTCCTGTCTCCATGCCTGGCTTTCTGTCTACTGAGCCACCTGGCTGCCCCTGTCAGTTCCTATTTATGGACAATCCACTATGTGCAAAGCAATCTGTTATGTTGCTTGAGTTATGGAGGAAAGAAGACACTCCATCTCTCAAACCCTATGCGTTTTCTCTGGCTTTCTCCTCATGCCTGGAATTCTCTTCCTCCTTTACTCTGGCTTCTGGCTTCCCTAGCTTCCTTCCTTCAAGATTCAGCTAAAATCCTTATATCTGTAAGACTTTCCTAAGGATTCCTTAATCTTAGTGCCTTCCCTCTGAGATTATATCCAGTTTATCCTGTATGTATGTATTTATTCTGTATTTATGTATATATTTTCTTGTATGTACATAGTTGTTTGATTTTATTCTACCCCATTAGACTGTGAGCTCTTTGAGAGTAACCCAGAAAAGTCCTGACACATAGCAGGTGATCAATAAATGTTTATTGATTTGACAACCTACCTCTGAGGGGTTATTGAGAGGAAAGTACAGTCCTCCCTTGCTATATCATAGTTCACTTATACACAGCTTCACTGTATTACAGGTTTAAAAAAATAAATATATTGAATTCTGTATTGCAGAGTTTTCACTATATTGCAGGATTTTGTGGATGAATACCATATTGTAACAATGGAAATGCAGTACACCACTACTGCTTGTGCAAGTTTGCCAATATTGCCTAATGGAATGAAAGGCAACCAAATACAGTGCTGTGTTCTGTATTCTGGGCACTGATTGGCTCGGTGTTTATAAGAGTGTGGAAAAGATTTATAGGAGAGTGAGAAGGGTTTATAAAACATTTATATATATATATATGATACATATAATAAAATTTATATATATATATATGAAATAAAATATAATGCTGCTACTTTGTGGATATTCACCTGTGGCAGGGGTCTGTGAAATGTAACTCCCACAATTGGTGAGGGATCACTGTACAGCCAAAGGAAATAAGACTTATCCCTGGAGATGTTTCCATGGTACTGCTCTTTTGAATAATTAGGTAGTCCTGGACTAGAAACTTCAGATGGGGGCTGGCAACCTACTAATAGGCTGGTGCTCAGAAAATAGACATACAAAATTTAGAAAAGCTTATCACCAGGTTCTGGAATGATGGGGATGATAAGCAGCCTGTCATTGAGCTATTTAATAAGGTAGGAGAACTTTGATAGTGTAAGGAAAAGGAGCACCTACACAGATGAAATAATGGATTATCATTATATATTGAAATAGAGAATGTATGCACATACCATTAAGTAGTTTTACTTTTTTTCTATAAAAGTATCAATACTTGAGGAATGTATGATTTCACTGATGTGCAAACTCCCTCCATGAACACAGATTACATCTCCTTTATGACTTAGTAAATTGTCTTCCAGAGTTATTTTGAATGAAAAAAATCAGTTTAATCAATAAGCATTTAAGTGATTACTGAAAATTCTTTATCCTTGTGCCAACTGGATAATGTCCCTCGAAACCTAGTGAGGCCAATTCCTAGGAAGTAAGCATATGCAATCCATCATGACTTGCTCTGCCACTGGGTAACTTTGTGATCTTGGCCAAATTTCCTCATCCTTTCTGGTCAAGTTTCATGCATAAACTGATATCCTATGTTTTATGAAATCATAACCAAAACCTTGACTCCTATAGTGAAAGTCAATGTGGTACCCCATGAAAAGAGCTTCATTTGTAGTCAGAAAACTCAGATTCAGATGGTGACTCTTCTGTTTATTTTCCCTATATCTCTGAAGTAGAAAACATTGATCTCTCTAAGATTCAGTTTCATCATCAATAAAATCAAGTGGTTGACAAAATGACTTTTCAGATCTCTTTTACCTCTAAATCTGTAATCCTATAATCCTAGTGTAATTGGCCATATTCTAGACCTAATTACATCCTTATTAAAGAATCACCCATATGTTTGTATTATTTCTCATATACATTTACTTATGTTCACATATTTTACTTAGTTTCTTCTAGTGTGTAGTTTCTTGTTTAAATGTAAAGTTTAACACAATAATTTTCAGTGTTTGTGGAGGTGAAATTCATATTACTTCCATTCAAGGTCTTATTTGCAACCAAACCATCTAATCAACCTAAACTGATGTAGAACATTATCTTTCTCACTTTTCTGAGACTCTGAAACTGCCTTAATTTGCTTTGCTCTAGGCCATATCTTCAATTATGTTTAAGTCAGGCATAGGAGAAGTAATAGGTTTTAGATTCATGAGGTAGTGATATACCTGTTGATTTAAGATACGAATGATTTTACAGTTTTTTAGATTGAGTAGCTTTGAAGAATGAGTTGCTGAGTGAGGGTAGAATCTCGAAATCTTCATTAGAAGAATATCTCATCAACAAAAGGTCAATTGAACTTAGTTGGTTTAAATAGAGATTCAGTTTTTTAAAAAATGGTATTACATGTGACTGTAGAATAGTATCTGTAACAGACACACCTATGCAATGAATTTTTTTTAATAGAATGAATACTTTCTATGTCAATTCCCAGTTCAAGAAGGAAGTTTACAGGATATTCACTCAAAGAAACATATGTTTATTTTAAGTACTCTTCATTTTGTGTCTTTATTCACTATCAATCAAAATAGGTAATAAAAATACAAAAAAAAAAAAACCTACTTTGTGTCCTCAAGCTTAATAATAGATTGAAGTCCAATATGTAGACATTCTCTTGTGGGAATAAGTATTAAATATGTCATTTGAATACAGGTCACAAATTAAGACTAAAAAAAAAAAGAATTGGTAACCTGACTTCTTCATTACTTATCTCTAGATGCTGAAGAGCAATGATGTCTGTTCTGTTCTCTAGAAATTAGTTGTTTGAAGTCTGTTTTGAACCCCTAGTGTATACTAGAATTATGTTGTTCCAGTGTATTACAGCTGAGGGTATAATAAATCCTTGATGAGAATTTCATGCTTAAAAACACAGAGAATCATTTTTATAGCCCAGTTAGATTCTTTCCCCCTTACTTTTGGCCTTTAGGAGCAGACATCTGTTGCCCCCTCCTATACCTTGGGCCAACAGATGGAGCTTCCCAAAGAAACTTTTTACAAAGCAACTTACTTCTTGGATAGATAAGGTGAGAGAATCAAATGCTAGAATTAGATGGTTTTCTTAACTTTAACTTACTGCCCAAAGTTGAAACAATCCTAATAGAACCCTCTCATTTTGGGATCTGAACTTGCTTCTGTTAATGTGAGTCTTTGGTTTGCTTCAAGTAACACACTGTCAGTGGGAGAAGAGGGATAAAGCTGCCTTGACTTAACTCTGGGATAGTGGGGCTGGGAGGTCCTTCCATCATTTTGTTATGGATACAAAGAGTACCAGTTAAGTATAGATTCCTGTGAAAGACCAAAGTCCTCCTGAACAGCTGCCCCTCTCCTTGGAAGCTCCTTGTCCACTTTGCTTTTTTGGCTGTAGTATTTACAGATCCCATTGTCTGCCCTCAATCATGCTGTCCCAAGAGCTTGTTTCTAACAAAAGTACCCCTTAGACACCACCAGTTGTTACATAGACTTCTCTAGCCATGGTGAAGTAGACATGAAGCAACTGTCCATTTCATTAAGGTACAATTTATTTAGAGGCAGTTTTCATACTGTTCTTCAAAATTCAAAAATATTACTTAAGAGAGTCAGGAATAAAGAGATTGGAACTGATCAACATTTAAGGTTCCTTCCTGTTTTCAAGTTCTAGGATTCCATAACTTTAGTCTTGGTGGCTTTTTGAAAGATTACTTTTAAGTTAACTTACTGGGAACCTTGCACTTAAGAGTGGAAAATAGTGCCTGATAATACTAATGAGAGAGAGTTGTGTAACTTCTTTAAATATTCCTTAGAATTTTTCGCAAAAGTTAATAGTATTTTTTTGCTTATGTTTTCGCTGAGATTGGTGGAGAAGTAGTTGGTCTGATTTTTTTTAATGTGGTATAAGACTACATACAACCTGTTTGTGGCACTCAAAGAAATATAAAATGCCAAATCTGTTTACTTGCCAATACTGCCAGGGTACACTCTGAGTAATGTAATGCAAAAAGGCCACCCACTCTGGTTTCCTTCTTTTAAAAAGTGATTCAGGTATTTAATTTACCAGTTTTCGCCCTCTATGACCGTGTATAGACACAAGCATAGTTGAAAACTAATTGAAGCCAAGGATGCCAGTAACTTGGCCAAAATGTGGTGTCTGCCTTCTGTGTGATGAGGAAATGTTTTCTACTGAAGTAGACCAAGTAGAAAATTTGAGTTTACAAAGTCTATTTAATGTTCTCTCACCCATCCTTTAGGATCATTTCTACAGGAGTAGAACTAGTGCTCTCTCATCTGCTTCCTTAAACCTATCTGCTCTGGCTACCTTTAAGACCTAATCTTCTTTTTAAAACCATGTAAAGAGGCTTCCCCTTTCTATTTCCCTTTTTTCTTTTCTCTGGGCCTCTCTTCACTTTCCCTTGTGCTGCCTTATGTAATGGGGAGCAGATTGCTCCATATACTTCTCTCCCTTGCGCAAGGAATGTGTGCGAGACCCACAGCTTTCACTAAAAATGCTGTCGATGCTGGTCTCCTGATTGATTGGAAAGACATTCCCTTAAGACCTTTACAACTGGCTGTATTCTAACTACCTTCCTAACGGAGGAGTTCCCCCAAGCACCTGGGAAGTGTGATTACAAATCAGCCTGTGTTGACTCAGTCTGGTGCGGTGAGCTTCTTCTGTGAAGTCAGGGAACACTTGAAAGCCGCCTCGAGCTGCTGGTGTTTTTTTAGAGCCTCTGTTGGCATAGGCACTAAAGCTTAAGTATCGAATTAGGAAACTTTCCAATAACGGCCCTCTTCATGCGGCTAAATGTAGATTGCAGCTGTCTCTTTTGGAAAGATGCATGCAGTACTGTGCTGAGGACTGACCGGAATTTTCTTTCTGTCCTCCTTTCCAGAGTCTCTCCCTTGCAGAAGTCTGAAGTTGTTGACATGGTTAAGAGGCACGTGAAAGCCATCACCCTTGCCATTGGGGATGGTGCCAACGACGTGGGGATGATCCAGACGGCTCATGTTGGCGTGGGGATCAGTGGGAACGAGGGCATGCAGGCAACAAACTCCTCCGATTACGCCATTGCCCAGGTCAGAAGCATGAAGGAGCAGCTGCCGGGCCTGCTGACAGAGATGTCAGCTGCGCACAAGCCCTGGGCCGGCCGCATCCCCTAGAATTCCTGCTGCCTCCTTTGAGGCTTGCCATGTAACAGCAATACCGGGGGCTCCCAGGGATTCTCTTTGGTTTTGATCTTAACGCAATTCCACGCACCCTTTCCTCCAGCTTAAGTTTCTCTGGGCCAACTGTGGGCCTGGCTGCATTGTTCTGGCGTCAGGAGAGGCGCCAGGTCTGCTGCCCTGCTAATAATAATGCCGCTCCCGCCCACACGTGCCGCTGGCTTTAACTAGCCTCTCTCTGCGTCCCCTCGCTCAGTAAGTGGCGTTTCTTGGATTGGTGATTCCCATCCCCAGGCCACTCCCTGGTGCAAAGGTTTCTTCTCAGACATTCAAGGGTGGTTTTCCATGATCATCCCATGGTTTCTGTATGCATAGCCAGGGGCAACTTTGAATTTAGCTGCTATCTCCTTGTGAGGCATTTTCCCTGGGATCCTTCACTTCCTTTCCTCATGATTCCATATTCACTTGTAGCATATGTGTGTGTATTTATATATTTGTATATTTATTTATAACTCCACACCCAAGCCGAGTCTTTCCTGAGTTTTGTTCTCTAAAGCAAATGCTCCATACTGAAAATATCTAACATGTTTAATGTAGGCAGTGCCAAGTTGGACTAAAAAGAAATGCTTTGATCTCCTCTATGGTTATCAAGAAACAAAAAGCATCAGCCATTACTCCTAATGGTTTTTAGACCAGTGATGGACAAACTTTTTACAGAGGGGGCCAAAGGAAAGGAAATGCTCATCTGTCAGTCTGTTTCTAAGGCAACTCTTTCAAAGTTCCATTGTATTGTATCTCCTACTCATTGTATTTGTCAGATTAGGAATGATGTTGCACAGCCAGATAGAACATTTCAGGGGGCCCCATCTGGCCCAGGGACCATAGTCTGCCCATCACTGGTTTAGACCATATTTTAAGTCATGAATCATCAATAGATATTTTACTAAGTGGCTATTATGTGCTAAGCATTGGAATATAAAAACAACCATCCTTGCCTTCAAGAAATGTATATGAAGATAGACAACATGTTTATATAAAGATTTATCCATCACTCAGAAAGTAAACCCAAAGTAAGTGGAGGACAAAAAACCCTTGGAACATGAAGAAGACCCTTAGAGGGAAGATAAGACATAACAAAATTGGGAAAGTAGGTTCGACTCAGGTTACAAAGGACTTTAAATCCTAAACAGAAAAGTCTATTTCATCCCACAGATAGATAATGTAACATATTACTATAGAGAGGTATTTTTTTCTTCTTTTGTTAGTTTGTTAGGCAGCTGAGTGGCACCACAGTGCACAGAGAGCCAAGCCTGAGGTCAAGAAGACCAAAGTCCAAATCTGGCCTCACACACTTACTAGCGGTAGACCATGTACAAGTCACTTTTGCCTCCGTTTTCCCAGTTGCACAATGGGGACAATAATAGCACCTACCTCACAGCGTTGTTGTGAGGATCAAATGAGATAATAATTAAGAAAGCATTTAGCACAGTGCCTGGCACCTAATTAGCTCCATGTAAAGTTGGATATTATTATTAAAGTACCCTCATTTTATGGTAATGAAGTTCTTTCAAAGGACATAAGAGCAGAACCTCAAGGTCATCTTTGAATCTCTGCAGACTTGAAACTTGGGCTCAGATTCAGTAGTTGCTCTGCTTCAGGGCAGAGATTAGGAACCACCCTAGAAAATAACAGTTATGTGCATGGCCAGGGTAACAGCCACAGTCCCCATATTATATGCAACATTTCCTAGGTTAACAACAACAGTAAATTACAAAACCTTTAGAGGCATTGCTTTCCTATAGTCTGTCAAAAACTAAATGTTATGGACCCTTGGGGTTACTAAATATTCAAGTTATAGAATCATAGGGCTAAAAGGGAACCTCATGAGATTTCCTAGCCTTTCTGGGCAAGTATTCATCTACCTATTACTTAAGAATGTCTAGGAATTTGCCACCTTCTTCCAGAAATAAAAATTCTAATGGGAGGTAGATTGAACTTTTGGGCCATTCTTGCTTAGACTAAAATCCTGAATGGAAGGTGGAGGGATGCTTTGAACAGTGCTCTGTGACCATACCTTCGGATTTTCTTGCTCTAGTTGCAACCAACTGCATCTAATTGAAAGGACTTGTCAAAATGGGGAGTGTCCTCTTCTGAAGATCCTCCTTTTCTTCTTCTCGGCTTTATGTTAGAATTAGCCTTATGAGTTGCATATTTATTGTGTCCTAAAAATCCCAGAGGCCCTCCTACTCTTCCACTTTGCTTGATAGACTAAAAAAAACCCTCAACTCTAGGAATCATAGGACCTGATTTCTATTATTTAACTGTCTTCAATGTTGGCCAACTCATCTCAACTCTGTGGGTCTCAGTTTTCATATTAGGTGTGGGGGGGTTGGACTAGGTGACCTCTAAAGACCCTTTCAGTTCTAAATGTATGATGACATTCTACTGTCTTCAATTGGAGATTAATTCCTTTAGTTTCCTTTTAAAACATAAAAGATCTCTGGAAAAGATAACACTTTTTAGCCTTATTGGTCACTAATTCCTTAATGTTAAAAAAACAAACAAACAACTCTTTCACATCTTTCCTAAGAGCAACTTTAAATGGAATTTGAGAACATAATACTGCTTCTTTATGGGAAAGTGGTGGATGGAAAGACTTTGAAGCCACCTTTGTCTACATTACAATTTTGCCAAGGGCTGATTTGTCTCTATCCCCCAGTATATCTACATTGTCCCCTAGGTAGATATACCACTTTTTTTTCTGACCTTTCTGTATCTACACTGACCACTGCTAGAACCCCTGCAGTGATACCTCCTCTTTCCTTTCCAGCCTCCCTTCCAGTTGCATGCAAATTTACTTGCTGTATTTATTACTAAATAATTATAATTTATAATAAATATTAAATAAATGCATATAGTATTGTATGTACCCCTAGCCTGTGCTTTCATACTTTCCTCTGGGAAGAGTCATTCCTACTCCCTACCTTTTTTTAAGTCATACAAAACATTTCCATATTAGCCATGTTATGAAAGGAAACACAAACAAAATAAAACAATAAAAATAAAGAGTAAAAAAAGTATGCTTCATTTTGAATTCAAAGTTCATCTCTCTCTCTCTCTCTCTCTCTCTCTCTCTCTCTCTCTCTCTCTCTCTCTCTCTCTCTCTCTCGAAGCGTATAGCATTTTTCATCATGGGTCCTTTGAAATTATCTTGGATCATTGTCTCAATCAGAGTAGCTATCTTTCATAGTTGATCCTTCTTACAATATTGCTGTTACTATATGCAATGTTCTTCTGGTTCTGTTCACTTCACATTACCCGAGTTCTTTCCATCCTACTTGTCATTTCTTATAGCACAATAATCTTCCATCACAATGTTATACCATAGTTTGTTCAATCATTTCCTAATTGATGAACATCCCCTCAGTTTCCAATTCTTTGCCTCTACAAAAAGAGCTGCTATAAATATTTTTATACAAATAGATGCTTTTCCATTTTCTTTGATCTCTTTGACTCTTTATCTTTCTAATGTTTATAAAGCACCTCAAGAAAAGTAGNGATGTGTATAAGAGGCAGCTCTCTCTCTCTCTCTCTCTCTCTCTCTCTCTCTCTCTCTCTCTCTCGAAGCGTATAGCATTTTTCATCATGGGTCCTTTGAAATTATCTTGGATCATTGTCTCAATCAGAGTAGCTATCTTTCATAGTTGATCCTTCTTACAATATTGCTGTTACTATATGCAATGTTCTTCTGGTTCTGTTCACTTCACATTACCCGAGTTCTTTCCATCCTACTTGTCATTTCTTATAGCACAATAATCTTCCATCACAATGTTATACCATAGTTTGTTCAATCATTTCCTAATTGATGAACATCCCCTCAGTTTCCAATTCTTTGCCTCTACAAAAAGAGCTGCTATAAATATTTTTATACAAATAGATGCTTTTCCATTTTCTTTGATCTCTTTGACTCTTTATCTTTCTAATGTTTATAAAGCACCTCAAGAAAAGTAGAATTTTGATTTAGGATTCTTTCCCCTGAAGGTAAATGATTGCAAAACTAAAAATTGGGACATTAAAGATGACTCAAGCAGATGTTCTCTGTGCTCATTGATGTTTAATGTCAGGGGTCTGGGTCAAATGCAAACTTCCTTTATATTTGTTTTAGTTAGTTATTTTATGATTCCCTATCCCCCCTGGAATTCTTAATGAGCCTTTATGGAGAGTTGTATTATTCCATATGTGCCTATTCATGGCATTTCTGCATCAAGGCTTTCTAAGGTATTGTGTGTTACAAAGATATTTGACAATCAATCAGTCATGAGAATATGGCCTTATATTAGTCAGAGGCACTTCTCCCTGCATGTTATCTTTGGAGAATGCACGATGGAATAAATATTTCCTCCCCTTGTATTGTTTTAAGTTCATAATTTTGAGTTTAAAAAATCAATTGCATTTTAGCAGTTAGTTCAAACTAATACAAAGTTCAAATTATCCAATGAACTTTATTTAATATTCAAATACTGTCAAACATAGCCTGATTGCCATGTCTAGATGCACATGGGGATTTGAACTGTACTATACTCCTGTACTGCCTACAGCAGTTGTCTGGAACAGAGTCCTCTTGACCCTCAGCTCAAAAGTAGGGAGATTAAAGTTTTAGTTCAAGGAAACTAAAGGAGAAATAGGACTCTGGGTAAAGTGTATTTAATATTCCAAAACTGTGATAGGGAAAATGAAGTTAGTTAGCCTTAATATATTCATACCAGAACACTTTAAGATCCTAAGAATCTTAAAAAGCTACTTCTGCCCCCACACCAATGCACACCCTGAAGGTTTTTCTATGCAGTAAAAAGGAGGGGAGCAAGTCTGACCAGCTTTGGAGCAGATAGTTTGTCCATGTAGGAATATTCAAGGGATGCCAAGAAGGGCTCCTGAGCCAAGGTGAGATTTATTCCTTTGGGTTAAGTATTCCCCTTCCCTACAGGCCTCTTTCAAAGTTCTGGTGCTCCCAATAAAGATTCCTGGATTGTCACTGTCACTTTATTATAAATGTTAATTCATATCACTCTCCTGAAAGACGAGAGCTCTGGCTACATGGTAAGGAGCAGATAGTAGATGTTAGATATGTGTGTACATATTTGTTATTTAATCATTCAGTCATGTCCAGCTCTTAAGACTCCATGGACCAAAGCATGCCAGGTCCTTCTATTCTGCACTAGCTCTTGCAGTCTGTCCAAGTTCATGTTCATTGTTTCCATGATACTCTCTATCCACCTCAACTTCTGCCCTGTGTATGTATGTATTTTTAAAGGTATTTGGGCTCCTTGGTGTGCCCTTTTCTTGAAGACATAGCCCTAAAGGCAAGAAGAATCTGTTTCTGTAGGCAGGAAAATTAAGTGACAGTTGTTTTCATCAGTCCTTAGTTGTACAGAAATGTAGTGGTTGTATTGGCACTTTCCATTTCCTCTATAATGCTCTTCTCATTAAATTCAGAGGACTTAATCCCTCTTCCAATGAAGAAGGATCCCAAACACTGTCATTTAAACTATGCAAATGATAGCCCAAGCAGCCTGCAGCAGCTCTTAGGCAAGGATGTTAAATGCTTAAGTGCTCTCATAAAAGGGAGATTAAGTAGTGGTTTTATTTAACAGGGCAAGTTATTGTCCCCTGGGTTAGATACTACAGCTCCTTCACCCCCATGTGAATTGTGTTTGCTAGTATTTCAGGCTTAGGTCTAATATACCAACCTTTGATCCTCCTGCCCAAAAGGAAAATCTCAGACCTAGCCCTGAGAGGCCCGAGATTTTTCCAAACGCCCTTGAATGATTTGTGCTATCAAATGATGAGTTTATTTTCTTGAATTGACTGTTACTTCTCTCTCTCTCAGTTTGCCTACTTGGAGAAGCTTCTGTTGGTGCATGGAGCCTGGAGTTACAATCGAGTGACCAAATGCATCCTATATTGCTTCTACAAGAATGTGGTGCTTTATATCATTGAGGTAAGGATGGAGGAATGATCTTCTGTGAAGAGATGAGCCTTTGGCAGAGTGTTTAGCAGTTGGAAAGTGATTTAAAGTATAGAGAAGACAGATACAATTAGACTTAAGTTAATCTCATCAAATGAATGTATGTAAAGATATTTGTAGAAAAGATGTTCTAATATGCTGAAATAATGTGGGGTATTAGCAACCTGTTTGGGAATCATGATGTGCCTCTGTACTATATATGATGCTTCTGGCAATTGGCAATTTGTTCATTGTCATCATTTTTGGAGAAGAAAGACTTCCTTCTCAGCACTGCTATTATGGACCATTCAGCTAATAAATTGGGGGAAAGATCTTTCTCCCTAATACCTTTGCTATCCTCTTCACTTGATTACTTGCATAGAGAAAGGGAGAAAAAAATATCTCATCCAGTTATTTCCAGATCAGTACATAAGCAATTATTTCAGATTGTCTAAAATAATAAAAGGGCAAAATGACAGATGTTTGAGGGGATATGGAAACATGGGGACACTAATATACAGTTGGTAGATCTGTGAACTGATGCAACCATTTTGGAGAACAATCTGGAATTATGCCCAAATATAAAACTGTGTATACCTTTTGATCTAGCAATACGACTAAAGGTTTATTTCCTAAAGTGATCACACACACAAAAAAAGAATCTCTATGCTCTAAAATATTTATAGCTGCTGTCTTTGTAGTGGCAAAAAGCTGGAAAAGGAAAGGATGCCCATAATTTGGGGAAATGCTAAACAAGTTTTGGCATATGATTATGATGGAATACTACTGCACTATAAGAAATGACAGTTTAGTTTTTAAAAAACATGGAAATAGCTACATGAAGTTATGAACAGTGAATCAAGCAGAACTCAGAACATTATACATAGCATTAAAAATGTTTTTTGAAGAATGACTTGTGTATGTCCACCTCCAGAGAAAGAATTGATAAATGGAAATAAACAAGACAAAGTTTTATCTATACATTTATCTTTTTGTAAATGGTGCCTTCTTGAATGGGGGGCCGGGACAAGGGTAGAGGGAGTTACCTGGGTATTTTAATGTAACAAATAAACAAATACTTTTTTTAAAGATCAGTAATTAGGGGCATCCAGTAGATGTATCTAAGCCTTATAGCTCCCAAAAGTGACTAAAGCTATGAGAACCCTGGCCAGTAAGTGACAAAGGCTCATGCCTACCTATGACACACCTTGGTGGACGTGATGAAAGCTACATCTGCCCAGGCATTTGTGTCCATGTCATGTTGAAATAAAAAGGGTCTGGTCTCGGTATCCATTTTTGTCATCAAGCCTGCCATTTTTCTGTGTATTCACTGTTTCTGGTTAAGTGCTGTGGGTATATGTATGTGTGTGTGGTCAACAAGTTTACTTAAATATATCTACTTGAGCTCAGGTTTTGTTGTCAACTGATTTCAGGATGCTGATAGGATGGTAAGCTCATTGAAGTTCAAAGGCTATAAAGTACAAGGCCTGGGGTCTATTCATGGATCAGTTTTTGTAGCAAAGCAAGTCTTACCCCTTAGCTACTAAATATTATTGGAAGCAAACTATACCAGTGCCAAAATCATCAGAAGTTACTAATAACTACCCAAAGCCAACTTTTTTTTAAAGCTAAGCAAAGGGCAGTTTGCACAACCACACAGAGCCAAGTTAGATTTCCTTCTCCTATGAAGTTCTCTTGTTTGTGAATATAGTCTCCATATCCAAAGAAATACAGTTTTATGACAGTAATGGAACTTGTCTGTCTTTGCCCTGATGCACTTATTTTTAAAAAGAGAGCCCTCTTTCTTACCTATCTTAAACCTGAAGTAAATGAATCTTGAAAACATCTTCCATCATGGCTGAGAAATCAGTGACATAAAGCAATCCAACAATTCCTTCTCATGAAAAAAAAAATAAAGAGGAAAAAAATTCATTATAGGGAGGGAGGGGTGAGAAAAATGTTGATTTTTATTATAATTCTTACTTATAGTAACAATAAAAGCTCTCGTTTACATAATACTTACAACGTGCCAGGTACATATGCAAAGCACTTTACAATTGCTATCTCTTTTGCTACTGTAAGGGTGAAAAAGAGGTTTTATGGGTTCGATATATTAAAGATGGTCGCCAGAGGATTGAACTATTATCAATCCTCAATTAAGAATAATCTCAAATCAAAATTGACTTTTATGGAAGTTTAATTACACGAGAGAAGAGAGAGGAAGAAAATAAGAATCTATCTCACCAATTAATCCAGGTAGATCTTAATCCTCAGCCGAGAGTTAAAGGGCCAGAGGTGAATAGAACAAACTTCATTCTATAAAATGAAGTCTATAAAAGGAAGTTTCTTAATAGAAGTTCAGGAAGATTCAGTCTTTAAACTCACCACATGAAACAGTCTCGGTCAGGAACCAGCAAAGCTCCCTCAGGTCCCCTTCAACAAACCAGAAGAAACTTCACTCACTCAACCCTCTCTTTTAAAGGGGTCACTTTGGTGATTAAATCTAAAGATGGGCAGTGTAGATTTAATCTAATTATCACAATACTGACAACAACCTTGGGAGGTAGGTGCTATTATTATCCCTATTTTACAGATGAGGAAACTGAGAGATATAGAGGTTAAAGTGATTTGTCCAGGGTTACACTGCTAGTAAGTACTGGAGGCCAGTTTTGAACTCCAATCTTCCTAATTCCAGGCCAAGTGGAACCATTACTAATCCAACATTAGTAATAATGACTCAGATTTTTATTGTTTTAAGGTTTATGAAGCACTCTACAAATGTTAGCTTAATCTTCATAATAGTCCATTTTACAAATGAAAAACTGAGGTACAGAAAGGTTAATTACTTGCCTAGGTCACATAGCTGTTAAATACCAGAAGCCAGATTCAAACATTGATCTCCCTGATTCCAAGTTTGATATACTATATATCTGTATAACCCTAGGAGTAGGAGATTTGTCCATTTTGGGGGAAACCAATTAATAGCCCTCTTAACCTTAATAATTAGGACATCTGTTCTTTTATGGCCTTGAATGATTTTCCCTGAAAATCGTAGGTACAGATAAAGAACAAAACATTTGCAAAAACAGCTATGATATTATGTGATATAATTCAACTGTTCTCATTCTTTTCTGAGAAGGCTGTATAGAACCAAATGTTTGGTCATTGCCTAATGTTCCTCCTATCTTAATTTCAGCTTGATGATTCTTTGCCGAGATGATTGCCAGGATATGGCAATTCTGTGTAAATAGAAGAATCTGTATAAATAGAGGAATAGGATTTGTTGTGATTAAAGAATGTTGCATGTTAGTTTTAAAATAAATGATTAAAGCCCTGGAAATTAAGTTGGTTTTGCTTCCTTAAAAGAATTCCTTTAGGTTGAGGTCTTTTGCTTTCCTATATTATGCAAATATATGGTAAATACATCCTGGGAAAAAATCTTAAATGAATTTTGCTCAATGAACAAAAAGGCTCAAGTTTAAAATGAAAGATAAAAGAAATATATTACTGATTTCTCCATATTTCTCATGTCCATTCTTGCCTGAAATAAGTTCTTATAGGGACATGGATCAAAGATTTAAAGCTGGTAGAAACCTTAGAGGTCATCTAATCTAGCTCTCACAGGTTTGATCTTTTTATTTCTTCTCTCTTATTTGCAGCCTCCTTTGAGCCTCTGGAAAATGTTTTCTTCTCTGCCTTTGCAGCTGTGGTAGGAGTGACTGACTCCCCATATGTCACTTAGAGTAGAACATAATTAGATTGAAGTAATTTAAGGAAACTTCCAGTTTCTACCCCCACACTTCATCCCAAATTTCATGTACATTTTAAGCTGACATAGCAATTGGCTTTGGGAAGTTCCTTATTTATCTGGTGTGTCCCATTATCAACCAATTACAGATAGTCTAGACTCCTTATCTAGACATTCCCCATTAAGCCTCCTACTCTCCAGGGGTTCCTTCCTACTCATTTACACCTACTATCTCACCAGTGCTTTGTGGCTCTAACTGGGTGATGAAGATGAGGCTGTAAGGGTTAAGAACAAAAGCTTGCTTTGATTAAAAATGCAAATAAAACTTCATTTTAAAGAGTACTACATAAGTACTTTCAGTTCTGAAATCTGTGGTCAAATAATAGTTGTTTAAAATTTAAAAACCAGTTTAAAAGAAGAGATAAGAAATTAAGGGAAAAGCTATTTAGATTTTACTTTCACCTTGACATTTAGTTTCATATTGGTGTGTCCAAAAGATACTATTTTGAAAGCCATAAAATAAAAATCTGTAACTAGTCACACTTTGTTTTAGGCCAAAATATTTGCCTCTGTAATTTTAAAAATACATTTTTATTCATATTATTTGTTTTTACATCACCTTCATTTCCCAAAACACACCCCTTCCAGAGAGCAAATCTTTATTACAATAAAAAAGATGGAAAAATATAGTTCAGAAAAACTAATTGATATTTTTAGAAAGGCTATCATTATATACAGGATTCCACATGAATAATTTTCTGTCTCTGCAAATAAGGAAAAAGAGGTGCCTTCCAATCTCTTTTCTTTGAGTCCACCTCACTATAATTTCTCAGCATTAAGTTTTAATTGGTTTGTTGTCATTCTTTATATTTATATTGTGATACTCATCATATAATATTGTTTTCCTGGTCCTGCTTATTTCACTTTGCATCAATTCATAGAAGCCTTTTTATATTTCTGTACATTAATTTTTGTCACATTTTATAGCACAGTAATATTCTATTAAGAGGCAGCTAGATGGCTCAGTAGATAGAGCATTGGGTCAGAAAGGCCTGAGCTGAAATCTGGCCTTTGATAATTATTAGCTATATAATTTTGGGCAAGTAATTAAACCTTTCTGCCTCAGTTTCCTCAGCCTTATATGAAGATAATAATAATAACACCTACCTCCTAGGGTGAAATGAGGTATGAGGATGAAATAGACAACTCTATATGATGCTTTGCAAACCTCAAAACACTATATAAATACTAGCTCTGATGATGATAATCATAATGATGTAATTCTAAATTCTTTTTCCAGAATTCTTAATCCACTTCCCAACTCCACCATCAGTGTATTAAGGTATCTGTCTTTCCCAACTCCTTCAAGATAGATTATTCTCTCCTGTCTTATTTGCAAATTTACTAAGTAAGAGATAAAACAATTTTTGAAATAAATAAATATACACCCATAGATTTCTCTTATTAGTGACTTGAGACATTGTTTCATATAATGATTATTAATAATAATAGCTCATGTTTATATAATAGCTCAAATTTTATTCCTCACCCATGTACCTTAACAAAATGAATGAAACAGATTTCTGTGGTGATATACTCTTAGCTAGATGTCATTTTTAAAACAGAGGTCTTTTTCTCTACCTGTCCTCCAGAAAAAAAATCTTTTTTTTCCTTGTATAATTTTTTTTCCTTGTATAAATAGATTTTTCCCTTGTATACATGCTCATTGTAAAGTTACTTTCCAATAGGTATAGAAGAAGCAGCTCTCAAAATCAGCTATACAGCTGGTTTTTTTTAAAACAAATCTTCTAAAAATATTTTTAATGCAATGGAAATGAGTACGGTATTGTCACTAATAAAATAAGAATTGATTATTCAGAATATCCTAACTAATTTCTCTGGCATAACTTATTCTATAATTAAGCTTCAATAACTCTTTTTTTTAAACCTTTGCCTTCTGTCTTAGAATCAATTCTGTGTATTGGTTCCAAGGCAGAAGAGTGGTAAGGGCTAAACAATGGGGGTTAAGTGACTTGCCCAGGGTCACAGAGGTAGGAAGTGTCTGAGGCCATATTTGAACCCAGGACCTCCCATCTCTAGGCTTGGCTCTCTAGCTACCACTGAGCCATCTAGCTACCCCCATTCATTAACTCTTAGTTAGATTTTTGTAGTCTAGACTGGGAAGTGGACCATCATCATAATAGGGTTTCTATGGGGAAGAAACATTCTGACTTCCAAAATTAAAAACTTTTGGAATTTTTATTAATTTAGGATTTCCTATAGTCCATGGAAGAGTTAGTGAGGATCTAACTATGATGGTGGTATTGGAGATGAAAAGAAAGTGATATAACTAAAACAAAACAAAAAAGATCAATTATTTTCTTCAGTCAAAAATAAGTTTAAAATATAAAAGAAAACTGAGATATTAATCTAACGTTTTTAGCATTTCCTTTGGCTTTTAGAGTATATGTAAAGCAAAATAAATGAGATGAATTTTCATTTTTCTATGTTATCTATAACATACATATTGCTATAAACCCTCATTATTCTATCTATATAGTGTACATCAAATGATTTCCTAAGGCTTTAGGTACTAAGGGGCTGATTAAGCTGTATGACATCTCAAATGAATCTCCAATCTCATTCATTTTGGAATTCTTAAAAAGATGTAGATCAGTAATTCCCAAAGTGGGCACTACCCTGGTGGGTGCTACAGCGATCCAGGGGGGCGCGGTGATGGCCACAAGTACATTTATCTTTCCTATTAATTGCTATTAAAATTTTTTAAAAATTAATTTCCAGGGGGCTAAGTAATATTTTTTCTGGAAAGGGGGCAGTAGGCCAAAAAAGTTTGGGAACCACTGATGTAGATGGTAACCTGTCTGTGCCTTTCCATCTTATTCACCTCTTATCCAGGTCTACATAAAAAATTATCATAAGTATTCTACCTAACTTGCTTAATGTTTTCTAACTTTGTCCTGACATCTTGAGGTTACTGGTAAAAAGCATTCTGACTTAACTTGACTTCCCTCATTCTTGCACCATTTAATCTAAATGATCTTCTTTCTCTGTATCCTATATCATTTTTAACAATATATTTTACTTTCTTATTTGGGATTCTTCTTTGGTTATGTTACAAGTTGATCTCACCTACTGTATGCATTTTATATTGTCCTTTGTACGATGGCCACATTTTGACTTTCATAGATAGTAGTATTCTACATCTTGCTGATGAATAACACCACCAATAAAAATGTTTGTATTGAAAAAATCCCTCCTGCTTATCTCTTGGGAGGCACTTGCAATAGGATACATGCTGTCAGATGATGTGCTTTGCAATTTCTTGAAAGCAATCCAGCAGGTTTTCCTCTTTCTTTTCAACATGTGTCTAGCGGAATGTCAATCTGTATTGTTATGTTCCAGATAGACATCCTGTTGGATCAGCTGTATTGGGTATCAATTCAGATGCATCTTGAAATATTGACTATAGATATTCTTCATCCATTATTTGGTCTTCCTTCTTTGGATGGAACTTCTTTAAGTGATTCTAGATATCTCCCAAAAGATTCTATAATGTTGATCAACACTATGTCATACTCTATCTGACCATCCATTAAAAAAAATCCCTTCCCTGGACTTCTGGAGTAGGGAACCAAGATGGAGGAGTAACTAGAGCAGTAGTTCTGCTTCACCAAGAAAATCCTCTCTGACCAAGATTAAAATATCACCACAAAATGAATACAGGAGTGAATGATCCAACAATGAGTTAGAGTAAAACAACTTTCAAGAAAAGAAAAACCCAAAATGTGAGCATAGACCATCTGGGGAACTCAGGTGAGAGGGGAGCAGACCCAGCAAGAGACTGTAGCAAGGAGGGAAGAGCAAGCCAAAAGCAAACCACAACTCCCTCCCCTTACCTCATCTGCTGTCACAGGTTCTGAACTTAAGTCCAAGCTAGCATTCAGATACTGAGAGGCTGCTGGGCAAATAGTGGTCCAAGCCAACTTACATTCCTTGAAATTGCAGACCTATGGAGAGGTCCAGAGTCCCAGTCAAAGGCAATATGGCCTAAAGGAGGCTGATCCGTGTGGGTCCAGAGTGAAGCCAGGAATCCTAGTCTGGGTTTGGAATAAGGACATAATCCACAGTTTGGGGTAAGGACACAATTCTCAGGGGGGAGTATCCCCAGATCTTTTTGCCAAAAACTAAGGCAGAGCTCTAGGACAGGGCAGTCAAGGGTGTGCCTGATTGAATCAAGAAAACAGTGAGACCAAAAAACTTGAGCCTAAGCCTGGGGCTAGAATTTGATCAGCCTTTGACAAGATCAAGTTGAAAGTGAGATTAAAATACCCAAGCCTGAGGAAAGTCTTTAAGCTATCAGCATCTCAAGGGTCAAGTGAATCAGCATGAGGAGGGGGCTCTCAAAGCTCTCAGCCCTCAAACCATCTGGTAAACTAGCAACAACCCAGAAAATAAGCTGAAAATAGCATCAAGGAAGGAAGTTTAAGAGGGTACCCCAACTTCCCAAAAAACAGAGCCTACCTGTAATTAGAAAGGAAAAATGAGCAAACAACAAAAAAGCACCTAATTCTAAAGAAATTTTATGGAGACAAAGAGGTACAGACACAGAAGTGGACAGCAAAAACAAAGGGAATATATGCAAAGTCCAAAAGAAAAATATGGATTGGACACAGAGTCTGGAAGAGCTCAAAAAAGACTTCAAAAACTAATTAAGAGAGGCAGAGGAAAAGTGGGAAAGAGAAATGAAAGTGATGCAAGGAGAAATGATGTATATACTGATATGATATATATGCAAATATGAAGATATGGAACAATGTGCATGTATGATATGTATGCATACAAGTGATATGCAAAAAATCAATCAAGGACTGAAAGAGAGGGTAGCACTGAGAGAAAAGGGAAGGGAGAATTAGAATGGGGTAAAAGATATCACATAAAGAAGCATAAAAAAATCAATACAGATAGGGGAGAATAAGAGTGGTTTGGGGCAATGCTTAAACTTTACTTTCATTGTAACTGGCCTGAGAGTGAAAAATGAGTATACCCAGTGGGATATGGAATTCTGTCACCATACAGAAAAGTAGAAGAGGAACAAGATAAGGGAAGCAAAGGGTAATTGAAGGGGTGACAAAAAACAAAACACTGGTGAGGAATAACAGAGTAGAAGTGAATAGAGCAAGATCTAATGGGGATAATACTATGGAGGGCAATAGACAGTAAACATAACACTGAATGTGAATGGGATGAAATCCCCCATTAAATGGAAGGAGGTAATAGAGTGGTTTAAAAACTAGAATCCTACTATAGGTTGTTCACAAGAAACACATTTGAGACAGGATGACTCACACAGATGCAAGGTAAAAAGGTAGGGGCAGAATTTATTATGCATCATCTCTAAAACAAAAAAAAAGCAGAAGTAGTAGTTATGATACCAGACAAAGCCAAAGTAGAAATTGATCTGATTAAAAGAGATAAGAAAGGAAAAAATATTTTGCTAAAGGGAACTATAAATAATGAAGTAAAATTATTGCTAAACATTTATGCACTAAATGGTATAGCATATAGATTTCTACAGGAAAAATTAGAACTCAAGGAGGAAATAGATAGCAAGACAATACTAATAGAGGATCTTAACCTTCCTCTTTCAGAACTAGATAAATCAAACCAAAAAATAAATAAGAACTGAGGGAAGTAAATAAAATTCTAGAAAAATTAGAGTTAATAGATATCTGGAGAAAACTGAACAGGGATATATATATATATATATATACCTTCTTAGCAGTACATGGTATATATACAAAGATCAACCATGTACTAGTACATAGAAATAATACAAAACAAATGTAGAAAACCAGAAATAATAAATGCCACTTTTCCAGATCATAATGTGATAAAAATTATAATTAGCAAAAGTCCATGGAAAGGCAAATTTAAAATTAATTGGAAACTAAATAATCCAAAAACCTGGTGGGTCAAACAAGAAATCATAGTAAAAATTACAGACTTCATTAAAAAGAATGATAGAGAGTAGACAACATATCAAAATCTATGGAATACAACCAAAGCAGTTCTCAGGGGAAAAATTTATATCTCTGTGTGCTTATGCCAACAAAGTAGAGAGGAAAAAAATCAGTGAATTGGGTCACAACTTAAAAATTAGAAAAAGAACAAATTAAAAATCCCCAGATAAAACTAAATTGGAAATCCTAAAAATTAAAGGAGAAATTATTAAAATTGAAATTAGAAGAACTATTGAACTAATAAATAAGACTAGGAACTGGTACTTTAAAAAATCAAATAAACTAGATAAAAGTACTAGTTAATCTAATAAAAAAAAGAAAGAAAAGAATCAAATTAACAGTATTAAAGATGAAAAGAGTGATCTCACCTCTAATGAAGAGAAAATTAAAGTAAGTATTAAGAACTTTTTTACTCAATTATGTAGCAATAAATATGACAATCTAGGTGAAATGGGTGAATATTTACAAAAATATAAATTGCATAGATTAAAAAAGATGAAATAGAATACTTAAATAATCCTATCAAAAAAAATTGAACAAGCCATCAAGGAACTTCCTAAGAAAAAATCCCCAGGGCCAGATGTATTCACAAGTGAATTCTACCAAACATTTAATGAACAACTAATCTCAGTACTATACATATTATTTGACAAAATAAGCAAAGAAGGAGTTTTACCAAATTCCTCTTATAACACAAATATGGTACTGATTCCAAAGCTAGGCAGACCAAAAGCAGAGAAAGAAAACTACAGACCAATCTACTTAATGAATATAGATGTAAAAATCTTAAATAGAATACTAATCAAAAGACACCAGCAAGTTATCACGAGGAATATTCGCTATGATCAGGTAGAATTTATACCAGGAATAGAAGGATGGTTTAATATTAGGAAAACCATTCATATAACTGACCATATCAATAATCAAACCAACAGAAATCACATGATTATCTCAATAGATACAAAAAAGGCCTTTGTCAAAATACAACATCCATTCTTATTGAAAAAACTAGAAAGTATAGGAATAGAAGGACCATTCCTCAAAATAACAAACAGTATCTATTTAAAACCATCAGCAAGCATCATCTGCAATTGGGGACAAGTTAGAAGCCTTCCCAATAAGATCAGGAGTGAAGCAAAGATGCCCCAAATCACCTCTATTATTTAATATTCTTCTAGAAACACTAGCGATAGTAATTAGAGAAGAAAAATAAATTGAAGGGATTAAAGTAGACAATGAGGAAACTAAATTATCACTTTTTGCAGATGATATGATGACATACTTAAAGAATCCTAGAAAAACAACTAAGAGGCTAGTGGAAATAATTAACCACATTATCAGAGTTGCAGGGTACAAGATAAACCCACAAAAAATCATCAACATTTCTGTATATTTCTAACAAAACTCAGCAGCAGGAGTTAGAAAGAGAAACTTCATTCTAGACAATATAAAATATTTAGGAATCTATCTGCCAAGACAAACACAAGAATTATATGAACACAACTACAAAACACATTTCACACAATTAAAACTAGATTTAAACAATTGGGAAAACATTAATTGCTCATGAGTAGGATGAGCTAATATAATAAAAATGACAATCCTACCCAAATTAATCTACTTATTCAGCATCATCCCTATCAAACTACCTTTTTATAGAATTAGAAAAAAATTATTACAAAGTTCATCTGGAAGAACAAAAGATCAAGAATATCAAAGGAAATAATGAAAAAAAAAATGTGAACGATGGGGTCCAAGCAGTACCAGATCTTAAACTGTACTATAAAGTAGTGGTCTTCAAAACAATATGATAGGGGGCAGCTGGGTAGCTCAGTGGAGTGAGAGTCAGGCCTAGAGATAGGAGGTCCTAGGTTCAAACCCGGCCTCAGCCACTTCCCAGCTGTGTGACCCTGGGCAAATCACTTGACCCCCATTGCCCACCCTTACCAATCTTCCACCTATGAGACAATACACCGAAGTACAAGGGTTTAAAAATAAAAAAAAAACAAAAAAACAATATGATACTGGCTAAGAGACAGAAGGATGGATCAATGGAATAGAATAGGAGTAAATGACCTCTGCAAGCTAGTATTTGATAAACCGAAAGATCCCAGCTTTGGGGGCAAGAACTCACTATTTGACAAAGACTACTGGGAAAATTGGAAAACAATATGGGATAAATTGGGTTTAGATCAACATCTTACACCCAAACCAAGATAAATTCAAAATGGGCAAATGACTTAAATATAAAGAGTAAAATTATAAATAAATTAGGTGAACATAGAATAGTATACCTGTCAGATCTGTGGGAAAGAAAGGAATTTAAGACCAAGAAGGAGAGAAAAATGCAAAATGTAAAATGAATGATTTTGATTATATCAAATTAAAAAGGTTTATACAAAGAAAACCAAAGCAACCAAAATTAGCAGGAAAGAAATAAACTGGGAGAACATTTTTATAACAAAACTCTGACAAAGGTTTAATTTCCCAAATACATAAGGAACTAAGTCAAATTCACAAAAAGTGAAGCCATTCCTCAATTGACAAATGGTCAACATAAATGAATAGGCAGTTTTCACATGAAGAAATCTAAACTGTCTATAAATACAGAAGAGACATAGTGGAAGATCTGTTCAAAAAGTGATACATGATTTGTTAGTTTACAGAGTATTAACATAGGGTGTGGTGCTATGGTTGTGTTAACAAGACCAAGTCAGGAGCAAGAGAATATGGCACCGAATCTTGAAAGAAGTCTGTCAGGTCCAAAGATCTATACCTTCTTAGCACTAGCTCCTAAGGGTGTTCATCAAGGAGAATAGATTGAAGAAAGAAGAGACTAGAAAAAGGGAGATGCTACTCTACTAGTTAGGCAAGAAGTAATGAGACTCTGAACTAGCCCGGTGGCCTTAGAGATTGAGAGAAGGGAAAAAAATTCAATAGTTGTCATGGAAATCAAGACTTGGTGGCTGGGCTGATTGGATGTGGTGAATAAAAATGAAGGCTGAGTTGTGAATAATTTCCCTTTCAAAAAACAGAAGTGCCACTTAAAAACAAATTGATGATTGTATACTAGACTGTGAACTTGTTTACTCAAAGGTGATAGTGACAAATGGCTATTGGGATTTGACCTGTCCCTTAGTTCACTAAACTAGTACCTGGGGACTAGTTGTAAGTATGAGTGAGCTTCTTACTTGCCTCTGTGCACATGAACATAAAGATGCTTGGTGCTCTAAAATAAACATTCACTACCCACACTGCTTGTATAGCAAGCCTTTGTAATCCTAGAAACAATCATTGTCTGGAATCTGATTCATGTTGATAAAAGTAGAAAATCATTTGTATGAAAAAAATTTAGATTTTCAAAACCACATGAAAATCAGGGGAAAATAGAGTCTTACTGTTATGTGGTTTTTAATGTGGAGAACCATCTAAGATTACTCATGATAATTTGGGCCAGCATAAAACAAATAAAAAAGAAAAAGAAAAGAAAACTAGCATTTCAAGAAGTAAATTAAATACTAGGCAATACTTCACAAATTTTTATTTTGTATATATTTCTTAAAAGTATGATGAAGTATTCTTTATTCATATCTTGTCAACTTAATCCATAGAAGGCTCAGAGGTGTCTGTACTCTTTGATTTTTCTTCTTCTGAAACTATATTCACATTCCCTTTAGCTGTTTTACAACTTCATTTTTCTGTTGGTGTTTCTGATAGTTTTTCTCCTTGTATTTCAATTCCCTATTGGGTTAAAAAAATAATTCTAAGGGAATTGCTTGTAGGCCAGTCTCTTCTTCAGCTTTAGCCCACAAATGACTACTTGTATGGAGAGACTTCATTCAATATGTTAATCCTCAGAGTTGCTGAGGAGTCAGTTACAGAGATAAACCAAACTAATTTCTATTTCCCTAAAGTAATGCTGATTGCAGAGCAAATTGGTTAAGATGGCCCCTTCCTTCTTAAAGAATTATACCTTAAATCCTGAAGGAGACAGAAGATGTAAGGATGGTAGTTAACATGGGTCTCAATTCATCAAAATACTATCTTTTACTTCAGAATTTAATGCGTGGTATGAGTACCACTGAGAATGCAATCTCTCATCAGCCTTAATAGTCAGTCAAAAAAGTATATAGTAAGCTTGGGAAAGCCAGGGAAGGCAGAGGCTGGAGATGAAGAAGGTGATGATAAGCATTGTTAAATGGATGAGAAGTCGTATTCGTGGTCGAATCTCTTAGACTTAATCTGATGAGTTTTATAACTATATTACTATTCATGGCAGCACTCTCTTGTTTATCTAAAAGACCTGGTTGAAAAGACTCACTTTAGTGTTAATGTAGATTTAAGAAATGGAACATGTCATTGAATAGGCAAAACTGGACAAAGCCTTTGAGATTATTTTATCCAGTCCACTCATTTTACAGACAATAAATCAAAAATCCAGAAAAGTCAAATTACTTTAGCCAATGTCACATATATAGCGGCCCAGTCAAGACAAGAACCATAGAATCCCAGGGTTTAAAGTGATCTTAGAAGCCATAAAGTCTAGCCCCATTTCCCTCACATCTAGTCTTATGTGTTAAGCTGGCTCAAAATATATAAGACACTCATTGATTTGAAGATTTTTAAGAGGGAAACAATGGTGATGACTTTTTGTCCTTGTGCCATTTCTATGGATCATTTAGTAACCTAGTACTGAATTTTTTCACAGTAAAATATATACAAAAATTTATCTCTCTAGCCTTTTTATAATCCTTATCAACACACATTCATTTTAATTTATAATATAGTATAATTCTGAGGTAACTTGTCAGAAGTCTTGATAGGATTGATATTATAGAAATACATATTATCCTAATTTTACCAACAATTTCATTTTTCTTTGTAATTCCTTATATGTAATTCCAGGAATTATGATAACATGTCAGACTTGGTAAAATAGCTGGGTCCTGGGGAACCTTCCCTTTTGGATAGTAGTTTCCAGACCTTCTATTGTATTCCCTCTCTTTATTTTAAAACACACCAAAAAAAACTGTCATATTCCTTTTTCACAGAATAATCTGTTCAGATTATTTTAGCTCATCTTATTCAAAGTGAAATTTAAAATTTATCACAATTTAAAAATACAAATATTAAAATATAGTCAAAACAACAAAGTCACTACAGTGTATTCATTGTCATAGAATCATAGGAAAATAGACTTGGAGATGGACAGAGCCTTTTAAATCATCTCATCTAGTGGTTTCCATTCTGTAAACTTTGGAGTTATAGTCTAATACTATCGTGTTGTAAACATTGAATCAAAGGATGAGAAGAGGACTTGTATCCCATCTTCCCCATGTTAGCCAATTCAGTTTATCTCTAACATCATCATATCTATCTTTATCCCCATTTCCCAATTCTACTCCTTCCTGTGCAAAAATCTTTTCAGGGTGATTACAACACCTATAAAGCAATCAAACTTGTATCACTGGAAGAGTCCTTGATCCTCAAAACAACTTCCCAGCACACCCCTTAGTAGCCATGGGTTCTAAGCTTGAGGAAAATGACTAGTGAATTTTGATTCCTCACTTTCCCTCGTACCACTCCTATAACCAGTCAGGTGCTAAATTTCTCCCATCTGGCTCCTTATTTTTTACTCACACAGAAACTACCCAAATTCGGGCCCTCAACACCTCTTGTCTGGACTGTTGAAATTGCCTCCTATAATTACTTCAAATCAAAGAGCAACTATTGCTTTTCCTAAAGTTCAGGTTGCACTACCCTACTCCATACACTCCAATAGTGCCCTCTTAATTCCAGGATGAACTATTATTTCATCTTTTTATCTTATTCTTTTAAAATTTATACTTTATGTGTTTTGCATAATAATGCATGTATGACCCAGATCAAATTGCTTACTATATCTGGGAAGGAAGAGGAAAGGGAGGAAGAGAGACAGTTCGAATCATATAACAACAGAAAATTTAAATGGAAAATTGTGATTACATGTAATTGGTAAAAGAAAATATCTTTACAAAAATAATTTTCTATTTTATATGTTCATATATGTACATAATTATTTGCAAATCAGAAAATATACATAGTTTATAAGTAATATTTCTCTTTTTACTCTGTTAATCCTTAGTTGAAGCAAATTCACTATATTAGTTTTGTTTTTTATGACTGATTTCTCATGAAAAAATGTGAATATATTTACATAATAGTTCTGCTTGCAAATATGCAGCAATTTTGGCTATTAGTTCATACTTTCCCTACCTCAAGTGAGTCTTGGGAGTGAAGAATACTAGAAGACTTTGCCATAGGTTATGAAACATGTCCCTGAACAGGATCTCACAGCAACTGCTCTCGTGGCTCAGGGGCTACTGAGAGTTGGCCAGTAAGAAATTTGTGACTTTCTGAAATGGTGCACAATAGTAGCAATCCCAAATTTAAAATTATTTATTTTCTTATAAATTGTATTTATGTGTTAGAAACCAGTGAAAAGTAATCTGTGAAAATTATTTAGGCTACAGCCTACTGTTGCTAAATTCTCCCAGATTTCAAAAATGTAATCCTATTTGAACTGACCTTGTGCACCTTGCCTAATAAAACTAAAGGTCTTTCTTTAAGAGGTTACATGTGATTTTGATCTTGTAAAATCATAAAGAAGAGTTTTGCTAGTCTTATACTCAAAAGCCGATGATTAGAGAATAATAATAATAAAAATAAATTCTTTCCTTCATCAGTTACATAAGATCAAAATTCCTTAATGTGGCCTAAACTTAGAATATGTTGTGGGGTGACTATAGTGGTTCAATTGCAATTCACAGACCCTAAGAACATCAGTGGCCATCGGTCATCTAACCCATGGTCTTCCTTTATACCACAAGCGCTAAAAGAGAAACCCTTTCTGTTGTCCTCAGCTCTTTCTTGCACAATGTTGATATTTTTCTGAAAGAACTAGACCAATTCAACAGTGGTTCACAATATTTTGGAATATATCTCAAACTGCTATAGGGACTAGTTAGCAACTGGTTATTTGTACTTTCCTCTCTATTGCTTAGGAAAATATATAATGGCCAAAAGCTATTGAGTTCAGCCATGCATTTAAATGAATGAGCTTTATTTATAACATGCATTAAAAACAAAACAAAACAACAAAACATTTGAGATGAACATTATTTGGTATACAAATATTTTTGCTAATTTCTGAAATCACATAGATTTGTGGACTCCTTGCAATAATTCTGTACCTTCACAAAAGTCTATGGTCTACAGATTGAGGACTATTACAATAGGCATTTATTAACCACTGTACAAGGGACATTGGCAGGTGCCGACAAGGAACCAGTCTCGCCATCCCAACTGCCTTGATTAGCCTAAAAGTAAGCTTCTGTGCTATTTGATAAAAGACTGCATAGCTACTACTAGACCAGCTGCTGTGGACTTCTGATTGGAGAATGCACCACATCCTAGGAGAAATGTTTCCCAGAACCCAGCTGCTTCAAGAAGTCTAGCATCCCTAAAATATATTACCTCTTTTAAAGTGAGAATCAATAGATAAAAATAATTTTTTAAACACTTCATGCTCAGTATGACAGAAGAGAATCTATTCTACATGTTAAAAATATAAAAAGGATATAAATACATTTCAAGGAAATGCTATGTACTATCTACTTTGTACCTCAAAATTCCTAGCACAGGGCTAGACATATGTAAGTTCTCACTATTTGCTTTGAAATTATCTAAAATGAGTTTACTTTTAAATTAAGATATTCCAAAGGTATTTAAAATGTATTAAATGAGTAGAAGTTGAATATTTGGTATAGATTTGGTAATTTTTATTAGTATCATCTTATAATAATAACTATTTTTATTAGTGAACATTTTCAGTCTGATAGAAAACATTGCTTCCTCTCCAAAACCCTGAGTATTTCAACAAAAGCCTCATTTCCCATTCAACATCCTCATTAGTAACTTTGCACTGACTTTTTAGGGGCAGATGGTAAACCAGCAAAGCTGCCATTGATGCTGTTTGAATTGTTTGACACCCATCCTTAAAACTGAGATTTTTTTCCCCTTAGTTGCAATGAAGAGATGATGTTTTCCATACTTCAGTCTGAGAGATGTGCAACATAATTGAAGGGAGAGAGAACACATGCAAGACTTTCAATTTTGTCTCAAGTGACATCCTCACCAATAGGCAGAGGAAAACATGGTCGGGAGCCCCAAACACCTGTTAGGATGCTTTCCTCAGAGTTGCTATAAATGGTTGAATGTCAACTTGAGGTGACAAAACATTGTTATGCAAGGGAAAAGACAAAGATGTCAATCCCAACATGTTTATCATGAGGTCTTAAGGGGGAGTCAGATTAGATATACTTTAAGTTCAGAGAGCCATCCACCCCATCTTGTTACCTTTTGCTCTACCCCCTCTAAATACTCTTTCTCCTTCCCCTCTTTCCAGTTCTGGTACTGCAAATCACACTCATGTCAATGCTTCTTGAAAGAGCATGTTGACTTTCTTATATCTTTTGCCACCATTTCTATGACTTGCCAGGCCACAACACCACTTCCTATTAGAATATATATTCCCAGAGGGCAAGTGCTGGCTTTCTTTGCTGTGTTTATCCTTTTTTTGTTATTATTCAGTTATGTCCAACTCTTTGTAACTCCATTTGGGATTTTCATGGAAAAGATACTGGAGTGGTTTTCTATTTCCTTCTCCAGCTCATTTGACAGATGAGGAAACTGGGGCAAACGGGGTTAACTGACTTGCCCAGGGTCACCCAGCTCAGTAAGTGTCTGTGAGTAGATTGAACTCATGAAGATGAATCATAAGATGAAATGAGACATAAAGCTTTTCTTGACCCCTTTTAACATCTCATGCCCTCTCTCCCCAAATTGCCTTGTTTTAAATATACATACATATAGATGATATATGTAGGAATTATTTTTAATTTGTACATATATATACATATATATATATTTATTTGTGTGCCTATGTGTATTTGTATGTGAATTGTCATCCCTGACAGGATGTGAACTGCTTCAGAGCAGGGATGGTTGCCTTTTTCTCTTTATCACTACCATGGAAGCTGATCCATAGTAGACATAGACATTAATAAATGTTTATTGATTATTTGATATGTGCAAACAACTATCATCTCAGGGAAACTATGAGTGCAAAGAAAAATTCTGTAAAAGATGTGAAAGAGAAAAGTTCATATTATCCATGAATTAAATCCATTCTGTGACACTAATTATATGATCCTGAGTAAGTAACTTTTCAGTTCCTTCATCTGTAAGACAGGGATAGTAGCAGTTCCTATCTCCCAGAGTTGTTGTAAAGTTCAAATGAGATAATATCTGTAAAGTGCTTTGCAAATCTTCAAGTATATATAAATACTAGCCATCAACACATATTATTGAAGGAAAAGAGAACTTGGAGATGGTCAAGAGGAAATTGCATTCAAGGTGTGGCATGAAGTAGATGGGTTGGAGAATAGTTTAATTTGGCAAGAAAAAGAGACTGTAGTGTGTTATAGGAATGGCAAGACTGCTTGGATCCAAATAGTGAATGCCTAAATGAGAAGTTAATATTTCGGCAGACAATAGAGAGCTGCTGACTTTCTCTGAGTAGAGGACCAGTTGATCATATTTTTGACAGATGGATGGATTGAAATGGCATAAACTATAGGCAGAATGCTTCATTGGACAGCATTGTGTGAAAGACAGTTTGGGGAATGAATAAATTGGAGTCAGGAAGACTGGTTAGGAAGCTATTACAATAGATTAGGCAAGAAGTAATAAAGATACGAACTAGAAATATTACAATAGGAATAGAAAGGAAGGGATAATGTAAGAGAGTTGACAGGATTTGTCAGCCAGAGTGATGGGGAGAGGGGTATTGTGGAGAAGGGTAGTCAAAGATGGCTCTGAATGACTGGGGAAATGGTTGTATCACTAACAGAAACAGTGAAGATACAAATAGTGGATATGTTTTAGAATAAAAGCTATGTTATAATTGAAGTCTTGGATTTCTTTGTCCTTCACAGCACCTAGGATAGGGTCAGGCACACAATAGGGTCTCAATGAATTAATCAATGATCAATTTAGGCTGTTTCAATAGATAAGAATTAATTGCATTTTTAAAATATTTAAGAGACGATTCTTTGGCTATATAGTTATATTACCAAAGTCTTTATTGTCTGAAGCAAAAGCTCCTAACCTATTTTCTATCATTAAAGTCTTTTGTCATTCTGATGAATGACATAGACTCTTATGGAGAGCCAATGGATAAAATGGGATAATATCTCTAGGTGCTTAGCACTGTGCTGGCACACAGTAGGTGCTTAATAAATGCTTGCCCCTCCAACCTCAGAATAATGTTTTTCAATAGTTAAGGAAATAAAGTTTTCATTAAAAGGCTAGTGGAAGATAAAGATGTAATTTTTTCTCCATCCATGTTTAATAGATCATCTGAAATTTGTGGACTCCAGGTTAAAGCAGAGTGTGTAAAGGCATACTCTGTTGAGCATGCATTAGCACTCTTTTCTCATTTCCACTCTTATAGCTATTCCCATGGGAGTCCATTCTATTGTTGGTTCTACCAGTTAGCTTTTTGACTAGCCTATCTTCAATTTTTGTTCACCAGTTAACCTCTGTAGTACTTCCCTTTCTTTACAGTATTCTCTTTTCCTTCTGGCTTCTTTATATGGATCTTTTTTTTACTTTATAACAATTCACTAGTTCTTTTGAAACTTGGTTTTTTTCAACCTCTCAAAACAGATTCATCTTATTGTTGTTTAACTCATTTTGTAGCAAAACCCTAACACTGTCTTACTCAAAAAAATGTTGATGAATCACTATTTCCTATGAAATATAATACAAATTCAAGTGTCTGTCATTTAAGCCTACAATGTGATGTCACAACCTACCTCTCCCAGTATTTCATAGTATTCCCCTTCACATACTCTACATTCCACCCAAACTGAACTACTCATTATTTTCCCACACTCAGTCCTGTTTCTTATTTCCCTCAATGGGATACAAGCTCTCCCTAGGACTTGGATTCCTCTCATTTCCACCTCTCATAATTTTCCTTATTTTCCTTGTAGACTCAACTTGGGACTTCCTTCATGAGGCCTTTCCCCAACAGCTAGAGCTGTCTCCATCTTCCATATTCTTTATACTAAACTTATTCTTGTGCACATTTTATCTTCATCTTTATTATGAGACCCACATGGGGATTTTTTGTCTTTACATTTCATACTCTTAGCACAATGTCTTATAAATGTTAGTTATTTAATAAAAGTTCATTGAATTGATTCACACCATATCTATCCAGTCATCCATCTTCTCATTTCTACACATAAAACATGGGCATTCTAGCCATTTTGATGACTTAAGGAATGAAGGGAGAATGAAGAAAGAAAAGGGCATTGTCTTTAGAAGCTCAAACTCGTATTAGGGATATTTTTGTTTGTTTGAAGGAAATGTTTTAAATGCTGATATCATTGAGCCCAGTTCCTTCATTTCACATATGAGAAAATTGTTGGTGGAGCTTTCTTATGAGACACACGAAAAAGAAAAAGGAGGCCAAACATCATTTAATAGTTTAGTGTGTCCAACATTTATTAAGCATCTGCCATTTTCAATATATTGAGCTTGTAGTCAGGAAGGCCTGAATTAAATCTGACCTCAGACACATATTAGTGGAGTGATCTCGAATTAAGTCACTCAACCTCTTTTTGCCTCAGTTTCTTTCTTTCTTTCTTATCTGTAAAGTAATTGTAATAGTAGCACCTATCTTCCAGGGTTACTATGAGGAGCAAAAGAAATATTTGTTAAAGGGCTTAGCCTAGTGTCTGGCACACAGTAGATACTATATAAATGTCAGTTATCATCACTATATAAATATTATTAACAATATTGTTGTTGTTGATTTTATTGGACCCTGGGGACAGTAGGGAAGTAAATAAGATAAGATCAGATCCTGTCCTCAGAGAGCTTATTAATGGTCTTTCTTTAGTAAACTTATGAGAATGAATTATTTATTTGATAGTCAAGGAAACAAAGACCTGGATTTTTTATTGATCTGCCCAAGGTCATATAGCCAGTGAAGATGTGGGACTCTTCCCCAGACCTTCTCATTGAGGCTAGTGCTCATTGAATCACCAGATCATAGATTTAGAGCTAAACAGGATCTCAGAAGCTGTTTAGTCCAATTCTCTCATTTTACCCATGAGAGGAACTGAGGCCCATAAAAGTGAAATAACTTGCCCAAGGTCACACAGCTAGTAAGCATCTGAAAGGGAATTTGAACTCGGGTCCTCTGACCCTAATGCTAATGTTCTTTTCCCCTAACTGATACAAGGCCTTCCCAGCTCCTTTAGTGAGCTGATGATTTAACCAAAAAAGCCCCTAGCACTTGCAGCTGTGACAACTTTTCCTGAATTACATCAATAATAGTGAAATTCAACATTCAGCATTAAACCTGAAGTACTGGTCCCTTAAATCCCAAACTTTAAATCCTCCATGTGGGCTTAGAGTGAAATAAACCTGGCAGGGATCCATGTAAGCGCGGCTGCCTTGTTGTGTCCCTGACACATGAGGACTTTTGGGTTCTTTCCAAGCTAAACCATCTCACACTGGTGGATACCAGTTCATCAGTATGTACCAGAGCAAGACATCTGCTTCTTCCTATGAGCCAAGTAGGGCATTGCCTTAAGATATCTGCTAATTGACTGAAAACACTACTTCATTGCCTGCAAGTTAAAGCTTTAAGCCACTGTGATGTAGATAATGAGGATGTCATGGCCTTCAGGTGAATAGAATCCTATGATGATCAGAGGCATTTCCCACCAGGCCTAACTGGAGACTGAAAGTATGTGTTCTCAGTCATCACTCCCCCTCAGGGTGCTCCTAGAATCCTGCTTGTTAAACAAGTTCTCTGCAGGAGCCGGGCAGCAGTGGACTCTGCTCCAACGTGTGCTCCTCCAGAAATGGAAAATAGTAAATTCAAAGAGCAGCCTAATGGCTGACCTTGTTACTAAGCATCATTTAAATCAATGCACCTAAGTGACCAATTTCTGTGTGGGCTACTTTCTCATTTGTGTGTGCAGAATGACCATGGCAAGAAGCTAACTCAGACATTACTTATTTGTTGAAACAAATTGCCAGTCTCTGTTCGCTACTATACCAAACTGCTACAAACCAAAAGATCCATAAGCATCTTAGAGTCTTCTAACTATTTGTGTTCATGACCAGAGCTGATAAGGCCCATCATCATGAACCAGCAAAAGTAACAAAGCAGCCTTTATTCTCTAGTTCTAAAAGTTGCAAATCAAAAAACACACAAAACCATAACATTATAATTATGCTGTGGTTATGATCCAGGAACAGCTTTCATACCCTAAGGTCATTTTTCAGCTCAAATTATGAAATAACAGAATGATGTGGCTGCTTCACAGTAGTCTCTGCCAACCATCTGCACATGGCATTTCCAAAAAACATAGATTTAGAACCGGATATGGGATGTTGGCAATCATCTCCTCTAACTCCCTCCTATTACAGATGAGGAACCAGACAGTTGAAATGAATTGCCTAAAGTCACATAGAGGGGAAATGAAGAGAATTCTGAGTCTGAGGCGCTTTCTGTTTTACCACACTGCTCCCTTCACCTTAAGGGCACAATTCAGGTGGTCTGTCAGCTATTTACCATGCAGACAAATTATTTGTTTTAGTCATTTCATTATTTTAGGCCATATTTTCATACTAAGACCCAAGATAGTTTTTATTGGTGAAGTTGTTTACTCACTTAAATGATCTAGCAAAAAATTCCTCCCTTCCATGAAAACTTCCTAACTTAATAGCACTTATTTGTTTCTGCTACATAATATACTTGTAGCCACTACCATACATACTTAAGTGTTTTTCTAATTAACGATTTTATTTTCCCTTTCTCACCTCTATCTCAAAAAAATTCTTTGTAACCAATATATATAATATGGCCAAACAAATGATTTTTTAAAGCATGTTTTATTCTACAGGCTGGGAAGGAGGTCCCACTTTGTTTTAGCTCAGGAGAGAACTTAAATTTTTTTTAAATTGTTAATCCTTAGGCCTCACTTTTCTCTGAATTTTGATACTCCAGTGGATCTGTGGCCTTATAGATGTGGTTACTCTTTCTGATGGTGCAAATCATCAATCCTTTCTCATACTTACCTTCTGTAAATACTTGCCATGGTCCAAATAAGGTGGTGGCAAATTTCTTATCCACTTCTGGACATTTAGCAGATAAAACAAGTGTTTAGATTATCCAGCAAAGTACAAGGCATGGAACTTGGAGTCAGAGTCCCTAGTTCAAATACTTCTTCAGATGTTTAGTAGCTCTGTAACTCTGGGTAAGTCATTTAATCCCTCCTCACCTCAGTTTCATCATCTATATAATTATGAGATTAGATTCTATGGCCATTAAGATTTCTCCAAGCTCTAAATCCCTCAAAAAGCCCCCCTTCTTTTTCTTCTTTTTATATTCTAAAAATATTTTCTTTCTCCCCAATTAATATGAAAAAATAATTTTTAACATTTAAAAAACTTTGAGTTCCAAATTCTTTCCTTCTCTTTCTCTCCCTGATACATAAGCAAACTGATAATAGATTTTGTATATACAATCATATAAAATATTTTTCTTTTTTAGTATTTTCTGTATTTTTTCTAGTCATACATCTTTTTTTGATATTGTCCTTTATGCCCCGATTCTTAGGCTATTCTCTTTTTTAAAAATAATTTTGTTTTTTATTGTAAATTTAAGAAACTGGAAACATAAAAAACAAAATTTCCTTAAGTTTTCAAGTATAAAACAGAATGTGTAATTTTAATATGTAAAATTGTTTCTTTTTTCATTTTTTCATTGTATATTAAACTTAGCATAATAACAACATAATCCAATTCATCTCCTTCTGAACTTGTACATATTAATGTTTTGTTGATATTCTTTTCTTTCTTCTTTTTTTGTATCACTGTCATTCCTGACTGACTCTCCCACCCTTTGGTCCTCCTCCCCTTCCAAAGAGAAACCTTTTTCTTGTTAGCAATATGTATATTAAGCAAAACAAGTTGGCACATTGGCTATGTCTGTAAATGTTTAGGCTGTTTTTCATTGGTAATATGCTGGAGCTTAGTCACACCATCATGCACTTCTCCATTGCCCTTTAGGTGACCTACTACTTGAATTATTCAGAAACTGTGGTATTCCATGACTCATAGTCATACAATATCACTTGAAGAATATTTGTGATAAAAAGATGAGCCTTTGTTTTAGAGGGAAGCTTGGAGATTATTAAAAGCATTGCGCAATTTCCCCAGGGAAACCTATGCTATTTTTCTTCTCCTATTCAACTCTAGACTCAGTCCCTTGTTCATCCTTAATGTCTATCTAGAATATAATGTACTTACACGCAAATATCCTAATGGACCAGCTCCAGGATTGTCCATGAAGCCACATATCATACACTGGCTAATGGATTAACAAATGTTAAACACTATACTTTTCCTATGTGAACAGTTTAGCCACACTTTTTATTATGGATCTCATTTAGAAGGCTCTGATGTTGCAATGTTTGAGGCTGTCAGCACAATGCAATAGGCTAACAGCAGCATTTGAAAGGACCTCAATGACTTTAGGGAATCCCTTTTCCATTTGTATTTTGTACTAAATATATCCTATGATAGTAGTAAACAGCTTTAAGCAAATATGCATATATGTGTTTTAAACTTAATTTAATATGAACAGATAGACAAATTAGACGCAGCATTTGGTAAGTGATAACTCTCAGACAAGCACTTAACTGGGGATACAGAAGCAAACAGACAGTAGCTCCCTTCAAATGACTTACATTCTAATGGAGAAGATGATACAGGGTGAAATAAGAAGAGGATGTGGAGGAGACCAGAAAGTTGGCAGGACAAAATGAAGTCCCACCTATCACAGCCCAGAGTTCAAGGTTCTAGTTGGAAAACAAATGAGTGTAATGGCCTGAGGACAAGCAGAATGGTAGAAAGAGGACCAGGAAGTTCCTCTGTTTTGGACAAGATAAAGCAAAAGCTCACCTATCAGAGCCAGGTGTCACAGGGTAGAGTCCACTTTTCCAGCTGAGAGAAAATAAGGATGATGGCCAGAGGGCAGGAAGGCTGGTATGAATATGGTTGAGAATAATCATAGTTCTTCTTCATTGTTACATCTTTTGTAGAATCTGGTATGATTTTGTTGTATACTTGGGGAGGTAACTCTTTAGAGAAGAGTATTTAAGCCACTCTTTTGTTATAGTCAATTGATCTTTTTAAAAGAGTCAACAGCTAATAAGCACAGTGGGATCTGGTATACATTGTACCATTCTATTTATTAAGTGACTTTGAAGATATGGTCTGATGTAGAATATATTCTTTCTATGTCCTTCTCATAGCTTTATTATCATTAACCCCAATCCATGTGTCAATTATTCTCATTAAGATTTTGTAGCAGTAGGGTAGTAGGAATATTGCTTAGTAGGTACGTATGCTTTATTGGTCATCTTGAGGGTCGTAACTGCTCTACCATTCAGATATTTTGAAAATCAATCTCTCAGTGCCCTCAATTTTGTATTAGGCTGAATTTAACCCTCTTCAATGTCTAGTTGGCCTAGGAAGGAAAGGAGGAAGCAAGGAAATAATCATTATATAGAATCTATTATATTTTAGACACTTTACAAATTATATCTCATTTGATCCTCATGACAACCCTTCAAGGGAGTGCTTTGTTATTCCTATTTTACAATGAGGAAACTGAAGCATACAGAGGTTAAGGGACTCATCCAGGATTTCACATCTAGTAAACATGTGAGGTCAAATTTGAACTTGGGTCTTTCTGATTCCAAGCCCAGAGTACCTAATTATAGCATATTCTCTCTCTCTCTCTCTCTCTCTCTCTCTCTCTCTCTCTCTCTCTCTCTCTCTCTCTCTCTCTCTCTCTCTCTCTCTCTCTCTCTCTCTCT
>NC_058132.1:142951640-143220650 GCF_016433145.1 Gracilinanus agilis
CTCTCTCTCTCTCTCTCTCTCTCTCTCTCTCTCTCTCTCTCTCTCTCTCTCTCTCTCTCTCTCTCTCTCTCTCTCCCTCCCTCTCCCTCCCTCTCCCTCTCCCATTCTCCCGTTTCTGCTTCCTAATATCAAACAGTGGCCTCTGACAGTGATTTAGTTTCCATTGCTGGCTCCACTGTTGTCAGTGAAGAAAATAATGAATTATAGAAATCTTGGCATTGCTGGTCCAATGTTTGTCTATTTGTCATCCTCATTCCATTTTCATCCTTAAATGCTCTTAGGAATGGTTTGGTAAAAGTAAATCTGTCACCAAGTTTTCTATAACCTTGTTTTTACTCCACTGCTTTTCATTCTTTTTTTTTTTAGTTTTTTTTTTTTAACCCTTGTACTTCAGTGTATTGTCTCATAGGTGGAAGAGTGGTAAGGGTGGGCAATGGGGGTCAAGTGACTTGCCCAGGGTCACACAGCTGGGAAGTGGCTGAGGCCGGGTTTGAACCTAGGACCTCCCGTCTCTAGGCCTGACTCTCACTCCACTGAGCTACCCAGCTGCCCCCTTTTCATTCTTAATTCATCATGCATTTATTAAGCACCTACTATATACCAGGCATTAAACTAGGTGCTAGAGACACAAATATGTCCAAAGAATGGTCCCTATCCTTAAGACTCACTATATCCTACTGGAGAAAACAACATATGCATATATACAGAAACTTAAATCCAAAATATATGCAAAGTAGATGCAAAACAATTTTGTGGAGTTGAGTGCTAAAAGGTTGAAAGAGAGCCAGGATAGGCTTCCTATAGTAGTTACTACCTGAGTTGAATTTTGAAGGAATCTAAGAATTCTATGAGATAAAATAGAAAATGGAATACATTTCATGGAATGAGAGACCTAGACTCATCACAGATAAGGAGATGAGAGATGTGATGTCACATGGGAGGAATAACAAATCAGTTTGGGTGAAAGAGAACTAATGTGAAAGGGGAAGCCTAGAGAGGTAGGTGAGATCCTAATCACAACAGAATTCAGAGAAGAGTGAATTTTACCTTGTGTACAAGTGGGACATGATCAGACATATGCTTTCAGAATATCAATTTGGCACTTTTTTGGAAAATGGTTTGGAGAGGACTTGAGGCAGAGAGCTAGAATAAAAGGCTATTATAAAAAAGAGGGGTGTGTGAGAGAGAGAGAGAGACAGAGACAGAGACAGAGACAGAGACAGAGACAGAGAGACAGAGAAAGGCACTCTAGTAAGATAGTCCAGGCAAGAGGTAGTGAAGTCTTAAGCTAGGGAGTGGTCAGATGAATAGAGATAAGGGGGCAGATGAATAGAGATAAGGGGGCAGATGTCAGAGAAGTTAGGAAATTGAAATCACCAAGACTTGGCAAATGATTGTATATATTGGGGAAGGAGATGATTGAGGAATGCATTAGAATGAAGGCAGCTAAGCTGTACAATGGATAGACTGCTGGGCATAGATTCATAAATATTTGAGTTCATACCTGTTCTCAGACTCTGGTTTGGGCCTTGGACAAATCATTTAACCTCTCTTTGCTTCACTTTCCTCAACTTTAAAATGGAAGCAGTTTCCTATGATTGTTGGGAGGATCAAATGAAATATTTGGAAAGTACTTAGCCCAATGTTTGACCTATAGTAGATGCTCAATTAATGCTTATTTCTTTCCTGTGTGAATGGAAAGAAAGAGAAGTTAGGAAAAGAGAAGGATTTAGGAAGAAAGAGAATGAACTCTCTTTCCATACAATGGATATGTCTATATCTGGATATTTGGTTATATTGGACCAGAGGTTATAGAATAAAACTAAGACAGTAAGATGTATGCATACAGACAATAATTGAATCCATGGAAACTGATGAAATCATTCTGAGAGGGTGGGAAGGGAAAAGAGGAACCAGTGCAGATATACAAATAGAGGGGCTTCAAGGTTGGGGAACTGAAGGAGATTCGATGATGATCCTATAAAATGATTTGGTGCAAAGGAGAAGTCATATAGTTAGGAAGAAAACAAGAACAAAGCAATGTAAAACCTGTAAAGGAAAGAGGGTGCAGGAGGAGAGGAGAATTGACATGAAATGCTTCAGACAGGCCAAGAAGAGCAAGGACTGAATAAGATCCATCCACTTTGGCATTCAAAACTATTTTTTTAATTTATCCTTTGCAGAGAACAGTTTCATTTGAATAATAAAGTAAAAAACCAAACTGAGTCTGAGAAAGGAGAAAGTAGAGACAAGTATAGTCAGCCTTTTTCAATGAAAAGAGCACAGAGATTGAATGAAACTTTGAGGGAATTGGAAGGGCAAATGAAGATTGTTTATTAAGTGTAAGGGAAATCTGAGCACATTTGTAAGTATAGAGAGAGAGTCAATTGACAAGAAGAGATCTTTAGATGATTCTCCCAATAATCTTTAAATATTCTCTTTTGTTAAGATTTTATATCCTAAAATTTTGTCAAATTTTGTCAATAAAGTGTTTGCTGGCTGAGGTTCCCATGGTCTTTTGGTTTCCTCCTTGTGGTGGTTGATTTGCATTGGTTACACTGTTATAGGAGGAGATAATAGTCAATACTGAAGCTAATTCTTGTATTCATTTCCCTTTGGGGGATGTCTGCAGCTTTTTAAAATAGAAAACACAGTTACCTTGATTGCCTTTTTTCTGTCATCTCTTATGCTATCTACCCTCCATAGTCCTTCCTTATTCCTCAGCTTACCCCAGTTTAGTTCTTTATTGTCCATATATTTTTAAAAAACTAACCTATTTTCATCTTGGGTCTGTCTTTCTGACTCCATTATTTTAAGTACTTGGTACTTTTATTGGTTTCTCCCTTATTCCATCAATTTAAATATCTATTTAAAATTTGAGTTTGGGGAGAAATTTCCTGTGCAATTTTATTGGCCTTTGGGTAACACTTAGATTTGGAGTCGGAAGATCTAGCTTTACTAATTGCAATCGTTGTGACCTGGGGAAAGTCACTTAACCTCTCTAGTTCTGTCTTTTTTGTTGCTATTATCATTTTTCAGCCATAACCTACTCTTTGTGATCTCATTTGGGGTTTTCTTGGCAAAAACACAGGAGTGGCTTGCCATTTCCTTCTTCACTTCATTTAATGGATGAAGAAACTGGAGCTAACAAGGTTAAGTGAGTTGCCCAGGGTCACACAGTTAGAAAGTGTCTATGACTAGATTTGAACTCAGGAAGTCCTGAGTAAGCAGTAATTTTAATCAGTAAATTAGAATCAGTGATATAAGCATGCTCCTTTCCTCTTGACTGAAGCAAAATAAAAAGTATATTTGTGGACATAACCAATGTGGGAATTTGTTTTGCTAACTATGCACATATATTGCATGGGATTTTTTTCTCCCAATGGCAGGCTGGGGAAGAAATATACTTTTTAGTTGAAAAAAATAACATTAAAATAAACTAGAGGGTTGGTGTAGATCAGAGGTGTCAAACTCAAATAGAAATAGTGGTAAATAAGGTTCTCTGTGGGCAGCACATTGACTTACTTTTAAAATATATCTGTGTATTGTGTGTTTTTTTAACTATTAAATATATCCCAATTATATTTTAATCTGGTTTGGGCCCATTTGGAAGTATTTGACATCTCTTATATCTATGATACTATAAGGATCCTTCTTGTAAATCCTTAAATGTATGTGTGAGTTGTTTTAAAGAAAGACCCTTTGGGCTTCTCTATCAAAACAAAGTTTTGTTTGTGATGTGTTTTGAAAACAATTTCATAAAGCTGCTTAAGTGAACAAGGGGGCTTGTTGGATTAGATAGGGTATAAGAGGACAGAGAGAAAAGAAAACTAAGGGGAACATGTAAGGGGCCAGGAATACAGCCTGTAAGACCTTTATCAGAGCATACTAGGAGCATGAAATGCAGGATGTAATCATCTAGAGCAGTGGTTCCCAAACTTTTTTGGCCTATCACCCCCTTTCCAGAAAAAAAATGTTACTTAGCACCCCCTGGAAATTATGAAACTATTTATTGAACTCAGAATAGAATGTAATACAAAAAAAGCCATCACTGCTTCCCTGGATCACTGCAGCACCCACCAGGGGGTGGTAGTGCCCACTTTGGGAATCACTGGTCTAGAATCTAGTGGCTCATTCATGACCTAGGAGGAGGGCCAGAGACTAAGTATAGAGATAGGGAGAAAAAGACTATTTCTATAGACAGTCAGGAGGGAAAGCAGCTGAGTTAAAGATGGAAGGAGGATGACTAAATAAACAGCAATTTTGATCAATATATCTTGGCCCCAAAGAAGAATAACCTTAATCTCCCTGAAATAGCAGCTCAGTCTGAGATCTGGTAGATATCATTAAAGCCTGTGACCCGAAGTACAGTATTTAAAGGAAAGGTCTGTGGACAAGCTGAAGAGTGAGGACAAGAAGACTTAGAAAGAATGCTTGCAATCTGTGTTGTCCAAGAAGTGACAATGCACCTTTCTCAAATGAGATAGTGAATAGTGAAACAAAGTGCTTTACAGACTTTAACCTGCTCTATCAATAGCAGCTATTTCTACAACTACTCCCATTTTATAGGCCCTTTAAGGTTTCTTCACTGTTACTAGGCTTGACCTCAACTTAGAAGCCGACTTGACTGTTTCAAAGTTATTGGGTGATAGCAGTAGCACTGGAATTTAGGTCTCTAGAGTCTTTATTCCTCTCTAGGATGCATTCCTGAATCTCTTGGACTTCCTCTACAAAGCCCTGGAGACACCTATATGCTGGAAAACTCCCTCCAACCCAGGCACTTTACACATTGCAAGAACTACCTGTTCCTTTGATCTTTCCCTATAATTGCCTGGTTTCTCCCAGAAACTCCTTTTTCAGGAGGGGACCTGAGCCAGCTGTGTCTTTCAGTCCCATTCAGGCTCCTGATTCCTATCCTTCTTCTATAATGTGTGCTACAATGTCTCTTTCATTTTTCTCCTCTTTTACACTCCCTTTTGTATGTTGTCTTCCCCCCCATTAAAATGTAAGCTTCTTGAGGGCTCTCTTTAGAGATAGAGAGGTGGTGCAGGGGATAGAGTAACAGGCCTCAAGTCCAGAAGACTGGAAGTTCAAATCCTGCCCTCAGACATTTACTACCTATGTGACCCTGGGCAAGCCACTTAACCTCTGTTGCCTCAGTTTCCTTAACTATAAATTGGAGATAATAATAACAACTACTTGACAGGAGTGTTGTAAAGATTAAATGAGGTAATATTTATAAAGCACCAAGCATAGTGTCTGATGCACAGTGTCCAGCACATAGGAACCATTTCATAAATACTTGTTGACAGTACCTGACTTTTGACTCTAAGGTAGTACCTTGTTGTGACATCCTGAAAAGCAATGTATGTAATCTAGCTGAGTTGTATGAGTTTTTACTCTTTGAATTCTCTTATACAACTGGGAAAGTTAGTTGAGCTGTAACAGGCCATATGTGTTGCACTGGGCAGTTGCAGGATTGGGGGACATAGACAGTAAAAGGAGAAAGGTTAGGACCTGTAGGTATGACCATTCTGCCAATTCTTATCCATGGATGATGGCAACAGAGATGAGACAAGGTGTCATTTATCCTGGTCTATTACGAATGCTTGGCTAAAAAATCTTATTCTAAAATGGTGAGCTAAAACTCTAATAGAATTTAAGAGTCAAATTGGACCTCAGAAATCAAACAATTTCCTCATCTGTTAAATAAAAGAGGTGAGACCAAGGCCTAGAGGGATGAAGCAGCAGCATGGGGTAAGGGACAAACTCCTCAACTTCAGGTCAGAAGTTTGGAATGTTGTCCAATCTCTGGTCCAGAGCACAGGCAATTCTCTTCCCTTTCTTGGGCTTTAGCTTCTTCTCCTATGTAACCAGGATAATACTTACCTTACACATATCACAGGTCATTGTAGAAGAAGATAAATAATCTATATAAAGGGATATAGAAATGTCACCTGCTCCTTTTGTCAAGTGCCATGTCGTCATCACACTGGTAGTCAGTATCCAGACCAGTGATGGACTGATGGTGAACCTTTTAGAGACTGAGTACCCAAACCGCAACCCTCACACCTACCACATGTGGTCTGCCTCCTTGCCCCAGAATGGAGAGGGAGGAAGGCCTCCTATTGAGCTGCTGGGCAGAGCGGCACTGTGGAGATGGAAAGGGAGCAGCCTCCTCTAGTACATATGCCATCGGCTCTCCAACATGGACCTAGATCCTCCTGACTCCAGTGTAATGCATTGGCTCCCTGCAATGAGCCCCAAATATGTTGAAACCCAACTGGAATAAGGGAAGATATGATCTGTAACCCACTCCCACATTTTCTTCCTTTAAGTTCTTTGATCATTTTACTTGCTTAGGTTTTTATGTCCTCTTTAGGAGTTGAGGCAGGTGTTCTGATATGGATGTTTGCATAACTGAAGTGGAAGAAAGGAAAGTAAGTCAAGGTCAACTGCTGTTTGACAGAGTCTACAAACTATGAAGATCTTAATTCTCTTCTCTTACCCACCTCTTGTACAAAGGACAAGAACTTTGGTATTTTCACTGTGAACTGTGCTAACTACATGGGCAGAGATCAGAGAGGGCATTTGAATGGGAAAATTAATAACATAGTCGTGTCAACAAAATGCTAGTTCTTTGAGCCATCCAGCAGAACATGGAAAGAACTTGTATATAAAGCCTTTCTTTGTAATGGGATTTGCTGTTAATAAGTTATTAATCCAAGCCTAAATTAGAAATACCTTTCTCAGTCCCCCTAAGGGCCAGGACAAAAGTGAGACTACTGAACCCTTTCTCAAGCAAGGGAACAGTACGAAGAGATTATGGATCTGCAACTTAGTCGACAAGGGGAAATTGTAAGGAAACTTACTTGTATGGTATCCCCAGCAATGAATCCTGTATGCATATGAGGACTTCCATTTTGTACTTTCTCTGTTGAGAAGCCCAGTGGGCCTCCGAGGCATAGGAATTGGGGCAGAAATTTCTCCAGATATGACACAGACCCATCAAAATTTCATACATTTCCTTTATTGACTCTAAATTATGGAGGTGAGGAGAATTGACTAGAAGGAAAAATAAAATATTTATCTAATTCTGTGCCATTTTTCATTTTAGACCTTTGGGTAAACTTTATGGTAATAATTAGAAACCCTAATTTGCTTAAATAGGAAAAGCCCTTGCTCAGACAGTATTTAGCCAACTTTGCAACAGTGCTTTAAACTGACAGTTAATGGAATGCCTTTAGGATGACAGATTGTCAGCACACTGTCAGAGAATATACTGGATGTATATTTTTAGTTGAAATGAGTGCCTTTGAGCCAAGAATTTTAAGAAGTGAAAAGAAAATGAAAAGAAGTTGTCATTATGGCTTAAAAACTGGAGGAATGTTACATATTTTCCCAGTTCGAGTGGTGGTCAGCTTAGTCATTTTTCTAATTATTAAGCATGTATTACCTTTAGTAATCTGGAGAATGTGGCTATGTTGACAGAAAATAGGTTTCTTGGGAACAGCCTTACAAATAGCAACCAATGCAGAATAATTAAAGATTTATGCAGAGGAAGGAGTAAGGAATGCAAATTTCATTATTCATAATTCACAATATACATAATCTATTGGAAGGGCAATAATGGAACAAGCATTTGAACTATACATTCAGGTTTAAAGCCTACCATTTCTCAAATATTTAATATTTTTCAAGTCACTTAACCTCCCCCAGCATGAGCTTCCTCATATATAAAATGGGAATAATGATAATTGTACTATCTATATCATGATCCTATTATGAAAATCAATGATGAGATATATATATTTAAACTACTTTATAATTTAAATTGTTATAATGGGAAACATTACACAAATGCTAGTCATTAATTTTAGCTATTAAATGCCTTATACTTATTTACAAAGCTGGATTATGTTCTGAAAAGCTATTCAAGCAAGAATAGTATTTTTCCCCTATAATTTTTCACTCACTGTAAAATAAAGGTTCTTACACATAGATTCCCATAGGGCTAAGGGTAGGTTGAAAAGGCCTGTAAACTTTAATAGGAAAAAATTGCATCTCTATTTTTCTTATTTTCTTAACTGAAATTTAGAATTTACTTCAATTATGAATATAGGCAACAAACATTATGAAGAAAAATGTCCGTAGACTTCACCCCATTGCCAGAGCGGTTAGAAGTCCCCAGGATCTTCTCCTGAATGATCTTTCTGAGAGAATACTTTATGAGGATTTGATGTGAATCTACAGGGGTAGAGTCAAAAGGTTAATAACCAAAATGTTCCTGATGCCCTGGGGAGACAAGAAATCTCACATGCAATGCAGTTTCCTTTTGCTCTTCCTTAACTACATTCTCACTTAGAACCATCTCAGCTGGTCAGAAGAAAAGGTTGGGATATAAACTGGAAAGATCTCCCACTGGATTCACTCGATTTTCATCCAGCATAGGTGAACAAGCCTGGCTTCCTAGAGGATAAAATGAGTGATAGAAACAACTAGTTCATCTGACTCTGGCAATGTAATCCAATTATTCTGCAAGAGAATAAAAAGTCTTCTGACAGTTTAGCACCCAAGATTTAAGGAGTATATTACTTGGGGAATAGATTTGATATGATTGCTGTGTAAGAATTAAAGTGTCACCAACGAGTCCACATGCAGGTCCCACAGTCTATAGGCCTAGGATTTGTGTAAGAAGAAAACAGTACAGACTTTACTGTTATCAGCTCTGGTAGGAATGTCTACTGGATAGTGCCTAGATATGGATGAGAACAAGCATCATGAAAAAAAAGAGGAAAAAGTGACCCAGAAGTTTAGTGGGGTTTTGTTTTCCATGTTTGATGTTACACCTGAGTGTGGCTTTGAGGCAATGAGTGCACTTTAAGAAATCTTAGGTGGCAAAATATTTTTGATCCTTGCATATTCGTTTACATAGGATGATCTGAAGACCCCAGACTTTTAGTGGGAGTTTTCCAACCATGTTTGTATAGAACCCTAGAATGCTGTACACTATCTTCCGTAATTCTTCCAGTGAAGAAAGTGTGACCCTAGTAGGCATGTTATCTTCTCTCTTGTTGCCGTTAGTTCCTGCCCTACCTCCTCAGAGGGGAAGTTGAGGAGCATAAATAATAAGGATGAAAGAATCTTATACCTCAAAACTTAGAACAAAGAATCATTCTTCTCTTAAACAGTGTCTTACTTCAGATGTGGGTTTTTTTTCAGCTTCCTTTTCAAGCTTATTGAAAACATCATTTTTTTAAAAAAGCTTATCTAGGAATTGGCTGCATTTTATGTTATTGCATTCTTATATAGCTACTTCCTGTTTGCTTTAATCATGTGGTTGTTTGGATCTGTTAAAGGTTTATATAGCAAATTGTAATTGGGCACAGTGAATGACATAGATGGAAGTCAAATATTTAGTCCAAATTAAGCTTTTCTTTAGATGGTAATTTGATTTGAAAGAAGTTACTTCATTTGAACCTGCATAAAACTAACATCTAACACATACCCACATTGTCTAAGGATTTGATTTACAGATTATCTCGCCTAACAAAATCAAGAAACAAAGTATATGAAGTGGCAACTATGTTTTCAGGGCAGAGAAGTAGTAGACAATAGGGAGACAGCTTAAGAGTCAAGAACAGAGTTCAAACCTGCCTCTGATAGGTACAGATTATGTGAATCAAGGCAAGTCATTTAACTTCTTTTTGCTCCGAGACAATTCTCTACAACTAACAATAGTAGAACAGTTGTAGTTTTCTATTGCTAGAGGGAGTTTTGCATTTCTAAGATTTAATTTTCTTTATTTTTCAAATTTTTCAAGTGTCAAGGATCTTTATTAATACATCCCTCCCACTAACCTCCTCCCATTAAGAAAAGTATAAGACTGCACTAAGATCCAAATGTTACAGAGATAGAAAACTAACTCATCCCTACCCTCGTGGAGCTAATAAATATGTAAACTATTACATAAATAAATGTTCTACCAGACAAAATGTAATGATCAAGAGAGAAATTCAAAGTAATTTTGAGAAATTTTGAGGAGAGTATGACCTTTTTCACCTGAGAGGATCAAAGAAATGTTCATGCAAGAAGTAGTACAAGAGCTGGGCCTTCACTAGACAGAGATGTAGAAAGACTGTGTGTTTCAGGAATGAAGAATGACCTGGGAGAATGTATGGGAGAATACAGAATGAGACCAAGGAATTGCTAGGAGTCCATTTTTCTGGAATATAGACTATATAAAGGAAAGTAGAGTATAATGTGAAATAAGGAAAATGTAAGTTGGAAATACACTACAGAGAGCTGCAGATTCTAGGCTAAGGAGCTAACAATGTCCATTGTACAACATGGAGCCTCTAAAAGCTTTTGAGCAGGGAAGGAATATTGTCAGACTTCTGTATACCATCAGTTGACTTAGCAGCTGAAGGAAGCATGGATTGGAAAGGGAAGACAGTGGAAGCAGGGAGACTTATAATAGTCCTCTCATAATTGTTTAGAGGAGATACTAGTGGGATAGTAGGAGCCAGTGTAGTGACTATGAGGAGAAAAGGATGCAAGAGAGTGTGAAGGTAAATGTGAAAGAAGTTGGAAATTACTTAGATGAGTAAAGAATCAAAGAAGACTCCCTGGTGTGAAGCCTAAGTAAGGATCTTGGTGATATTAGCAACAGAAAGAAGATGAATGAAGGGTCAGGTTTGAGAACTTAATATGTACACATTGAGTTTGTGGTGCATGATGTCTAGAAGGAAACATCTATATGGACAGCTAGAAATGCAACACTAGAAGTCAGAGAAGAGGTTCAGTCTTGGTATATAGATCAGGAGTCATCAAAACAGATCATTGAAAACATAGTAATGAGATCTATTAGAGATAGTGTAGGGAAAGAAGGAAAGAGAGCCAAGGACAGAGATTTGGGGGAACAGATAACTTAGGGAGTTAGATAAAGGAGGCTAAGGAGTAGTCAGGTAAGTAGAAGAATCACCAGAAATAGTGTCATGGAAGCTAAGGGAGATGAAAGCATTTCAAGGAGTGGTGGTCAGCAATATATGCTATTTCAGAAACATCAAGGAGACAGAGGTCTGAAAATAAGACATTAACTTTGTTGGTACATAAGGTATAGAGAAAGTAGTCTCAATAGAGACAAGAACAGAAGTCCAATTGAAGAGAATTTAGGAGTGGTGGTAAGGAAGTAGAGTCAGTGAGCACAAATTACCCTTTCTAGAATTTTAGAAATGGAGAAGAAAGGAAATGAGGGAGAGAAGGAAGATTATTTGAGAATATCAGTTCTTTGAGGTGGAGGCTGAATCAGGGAAGGGTATTTTTAGCAAAAGGAATAACTGAGCATATGTAGCATTGGAGTTTTTAGAGGTAGACACAATGGAAATGATTTATAGACATAGTAGGGAATAGAATCAAGAGTGCAAGTGAAGGGGTTAATTAACGTTGGCAAGAATAGGACCTTTTTCGCCCTTGAAGACTGGAAAAAAGGAAACGCGCGCGCGTGTGTGTGTGTGTGTGTGTGTGTGTGTGTATGTGACAATATATGATTTCTTTGAAATAGAAAACTATTAGATAGTACAAATCTTCACCTCCCTGTAACTAATGGTCTTAGAATATTCCCTAGGACAATGAGAGGTCCAATGATAGCCTGAATGTACCTGAGACAAAACTTAGAAGTCAGGATTTTCCTGAAATCCAAGGCTGATTCTTATTTTAAATTATTTTTTCTAATAAACAAGCATTTATTTTCTCTCCCTTTAACTCCCCTCCTACCCTAAATGGTTCAGAGAAAGGGCAGGGGTAACAGTATGTAGGAGGAGATTTGTAACAAATACATATTTATATCTATATGGACAAGCAAAATAAATCTAAAAAGATGTGCATTTCATCTTGAACATTTTATTCATCACCTCTCTGTTCAGGATGTATGTATCATGTTTCATTATCAGTTCTCTGGAATCATGATTAATTATTGCATTCATCAGAGTTCATTTTTAGTTGGTCTTTCAATAAACGTCATTAAGTGCCTACTATGTGCCAAGCACTTTGCTAAGTGCTGTAGATACTGCACTTATAGAACTGACAGTCTAATGGGGGAGATAACATGCAAACAACTCTATATACACAAACTATATACAGAATAATTGGAAATAATTAAAGGGAAGGCATTAGAATTAAAGGGAATCAAGAAAGGCTTCCAAGAGAGAACATTTTCAAAGGTCTATGTGAGCTTTTAGTCATGTAGTTCCTATTAATGTCACCAGGCTTACAGGAGGGGGGTGGCAGGAGGGGAGGGAAAGAACATGAATCTTGTAACCATGGAAAATTTTTCTTAATTAACCAATAAAAACATTTATTTAATGTCACCAGGAGTTGTGCAAGTAAATCTCTTTGTGCTACTTCAGAAATTCTATGAGAAGCAGCCTTGTATCAAAGACGACCTAGACTGCTATCAGGCTTCCCTCTGATAAACACCTGTGTGTTGTGTGTTTGTTTCAGTTAATACAATTGAGCCATAAAACATTGAAAGATAATGGAGAAAATTTGAACCTTTGCAAAATAAATCTATAATTTTCATATAGATAATAAGCAAACCCTTGTCAGGAAATAGGATAGGAAAATAAGAGAGAGGTCCAAATCTCTTCTCATACTGGGAGCTCTTTTAAGGGACTGAGACGCAACCTGATCCACAGTGCAGGTCCATAACTTTATTCAATTCCATTAAGTGAATCCTGAATCCATCTTGGCCTCCTACCACATTGTCCGACTGATAACCATAAAAATCTATAGTGATTCTCTACTAGTGTAGAGAGATGCTTTTATGTCTGACTTGGATTCGTTTGCTATGATCTCATCCTAGTAACTGATCCTTGATCTGAGGCCTTTCCTTCAGAACAGAACTCTTCTTGTCTGAGCTGTACTTTGCCTTGATTTTGTACACTTGTGCCTAAGTAAGACCTAATGACCTAATTTCTCTGGCAAACACTAAATATCTCATATAAGAATAATGTAAAGGCATTAAACTGTCAGGAAAATTTTCTGATATTATTGATTTTCTCTTAAAAGTCTAAGGTAATATCTCCTGAAGGCATTTTTCTGTGTCTCTGGGTTAGTTGTGGACATTGCCACAGTGTCATCTACATTGAAGAAGCTGCTACTGTGTTCCAGTGTAATAAAGGGAAAAGTGAGCCCCATAAAGTTTGATACTGTCTTTCCCAGCCCTCATTAGCAGGGTTGTCTGTCAATCAGTTAAGCCAAATATGTTGGAGAAGGTTTCTTTAGGGAATCTTTAAAAAACAGAAGAAGAAAAAGAGAATGAGTCCTTCATTCATCTACCTTATTTCTTGTCCTTTTAGAATAGCTTGGTCCCAGAATGTTTTCCGGCTTGGGAGTCTAAGTTGGTATACAGTCTCTTAGTTAATAGCCAAAAGTAGCCCTTAAAGCACTTGGCATGGTAACAATTTGCCTTTGTGGATACATCTTGCAAGAACCAGACTGTCTTCCAAACATGCTTTTGCTTTTAAGCTAGCTAAAATATCAACTATTTCTTAGACATCAATTTTGAGGCAGGGAAATACAGTTGAATCTTGTAAGGAAAACCAGGGTTCAAGACCAATCTATAACATACCCTAGCTGTGAGAGTGTGGGAAAGTGACTCAACTTTTCAGAACCCTAGGCAACCCTATTAAAATTATAAATTTCAATTCAGATGGTCATCTTAATGGATAGAGGAAGTTTCTATATCTGAAATTCTCAATGCCAAAGAAATTACAGGTCTATAAACCTTTAGAATCACTTGAACATCGTACGGTCAGTAAGCAGGTAACATAGTGAGAAACCAAATAGGACTCAGGCTCAAGTTGCTAGACTTGAGCAAAATTGTGACTTTGCAAAGGATCAGGGTCAGGTTGTATCTCAGCCCCATGACTGATATCTTGCAATGCTTCTAGTATGGAACATGTTAATGCTTGGATGGCCAACTGATAGTTACAAGTAAAGAGTTCCCAGTAGGAGAAGAGATTAGAACCTCTCCATAACCCCTGGTTCTGTCCAGATATAAAATTAATGCTTATAGTTTTCAGCATTAAGGATTGGGACATTTTAATATTACAGGCAATGATTTTAAAGTATTGAGGAGGAGAGAATGAGTAAAATAAATACTTAGCACAGTGCCCAACACATATTAGGCACTTAAATATTTTTGACAACTTTGGGCATTAGTTTTGTGAAAAGCATGAATGATTGGCATCAGAAGGGGAAAAAATTGATACTGGGTTAAATGTGTCATTTTCCAAGTTGAATTGTCCTCAGCTTAATAGGCATACACCACAGCTTGTGATATGTAACCTCTGATAAAATAATTCTCTTATTTTCTCTTATTCATTTGATTTCAGAATGAAAATTGCATTCTTTAACTACCAATTTCCTTGATTTTATTTTCTATGACTCCTGAAACATATGGGGTGGGGGGGTTTGCCCTTGAGAGTATTCTCTGGTTGATTTAAGGGTTACATAATGACCACCACGTGTCCTATAATGAGCTTCCTGACTGAAATCATGCTTGTGCTGTTTCATTTGCTCTGCAAGAAACAGTGGTTTTTCTACTCTGAAGATACTTACTGTAGAATGAAAAGTGCACCACATAACTCAAAAATCCCTGAGGGAAGCATCCATTATTTGTGAAAAATGTCGCCCAGCACTCTTAGACATCCCTCAGCTTTGTCTTGTGCAGCTACATTTGGTGCAGACGACCTTCAACATTAACTGAGGAAAGTATACGCTTTGATTTAATTCTCTGTGTAGACCACCTGGCCTATACAATGTAAAAAAGGTACATTTTGCTTAGCATTGCTTCCACTGCTGTGGTTGCCATCCTGAGTGTAGAATGACAAGTTCAAACAGTTATAATATCTTAGTGAGAAAATAATTTCAAAGAACTCTGATTTTAAAATGGCCATTATACCATAGTTTTGTAGGGGTTTTTTTCCCTTCCCTGCAAGCACGATTCACCGTGCAGCTCCTAATCATTACCATAGAATTATAAATACTTGTTCTGTCATTTTGCTTTATCCCTGGCCTACATGTTCACCAGACCATGCTATCCTTCCCTTAGTTTAGGAAACAGAAAACTAAAAGACAAGTTCCCAGATGAAAAGAACTGTTGAGGAAATTTGTATTCCTCAGGGTGACTCAAGGAGCAGAGCCTGTTCTGTGTAGCAGTGTTATCTGGTCTGTCACGAGGAGTCCTTGGAACGTGAAAAGTAATGAATGTGGGCTAAGGGAGGCTCCAACCCAGATGGAGTATGTTCAGTTTGGACCTCAGCCATGTAGTTTATGAACTGTCTACCTTTTCTTTCAGCTTGATCCTCACAATGCTATTTCCACTGGATCTCCTAAGCTTTACTCTTCGCTTCTCATAGATAGTTGGAAACATCATCTAGCATCATCTGCCTCTCTGATGTTCAATTAGATCTACTTTCACATAGCAAGCTAACTTCCTGTGGGTGTCCACCTCTTTCAAGTGATGACAGTAGACTAGAATAGGCTTTGTGGCTTAGTAAAAGAGGGAAGCAGAAGAAATGTATTTGAATCTTGACTCTGTCACAAAATTGTCTTTGACAACTAACAATTAGTCAGCCAGTCAATAAACATTTATTAAAGACTTACTGTGTATACCAGGCACTGTGCTAAGTTCTGGGAATACAAAGAGGAAGAGGGGAGGGGAAAGAAAAAGAGAAATATCCACTACTTTCAAGGAGCTTATGGTCTAATGGAAGAAGACAACACAAAAGGAAGCTTAAAGAATTAGAGACTAAGGATAAGAATAATTCCTGAGGGACAGGAGAGAAAAGTAGACAGACAGGAAATGAAGAGGGAGCTGGCCTGGGCGCCCTCCTTAGAGGTCCCAGGAGGATCTCTCTGATGCACAGCTTCTCTAATCACAGGGAGGAGACTAAGAATAGAGAGAACTGATTGCTAAAACTCTGAGCCCCAGCTTTCTTATCTATAAAATGGGCATATTAATTCTCACGCTACCTTTTTTACAGTTTTCCCTGAAAAATGTTTTGCAAACCATACATCAGGCAAATTTGAATACATTTTGATTCAAGGAGCATTCATTATTATGTGTCTGCTATTTATCAGGCAGTGTCCTAAGCCCTGGGAATAGAGACAAGACCTTATTCTAAAAGAATTTGCCTTTCAGCGGAAGGCGGATGTAACACGTACATAAGTGAGTGGACGCCTGGTCATTTTAGGGGAGACAGTGCTAGCCAGCGCCGGAGAGGGGCGCCACGTTCTTTTGCTAGGGGGGCGCCTAAGCAGTGCTAGTAGGACGGAGAACTCCAACTGGCCAGACTGTGATGCAGCTAAATGGGTACCCAGCAGAGCCGATCCTTCTGCACGTACAGCTGTGGCTATGTGTAGATATGTAATCCCGTCCGCGTGTGCTTGGGCAGACTCTCCGGATGGCCCGTGGCCCAGCCCCGGCTTTCCCAGAAGGCCCCTGAGCCTTGTGTGCGTTTGGCGCCCGCTTCTCTGCCCTGTATGCCAAGGCGTGTATGTGACAGGCGATGGAGTGTGTCGTGGGAAAGCCGTCCTCGTGTGTCCTTGTATGTCCCTGGCGTGTGGTAGGCATGCCGTGGTGCGACGCTATTTGGCATAGGACTGCGCAGCCCAGGGGCGTCCTGTATGACAGACTGATCGTGTGTTAGGTAACACGGCGTGTCACGGAGTGCCGTACGATGAGGCGTGTTGTGGGCGCGCCATAGCATGACGAGGCTCGCGGTGTCGTGTAGCGGGTGTCCCAGACCGCCGTGTCCTCAGAGGCCGCACGGCAAGGACGGCTCACGGTGTCGCCGTATGGCAGGCCATCTTGTAGCTGTCCCGCATGACATGTTTGTCTTAGATGTGTCACGTAACACAGGGTGCCGTACCCACTTTTATAGGACAGCATATCCTGGCGTGTGATCTTCTGACACCGGATGTCATTGCATGACGTGGCATGTTCTGGTTGCTATCTCATGACGCAGCTTCTAGGGCATGTTGGTACATGATAGGCATATCCTATGACACATCACACCATCCCGTGTTATTGTGGCCCTGGCGTGTTGTTGATTGACAAAGTGTGTGTGAGCTATTGTTACATGACAGGTGTTTGTCATTACATGGCATGTTGTGCCATCGTGTTTTATTGTATGACTGGTGTGTCTTGGTATAATATGGCATGTTGTGGTGTGTTATCATATGATTCAGGCATGGCCCCAGCATGTTGTTGCATGATGTCCAGGTGGCAAGGTGCTGTTGTGTGTTATTGTGGTATACATACATGTCACTAATGTGTCATTATATGACATGGAATGCAACATATGTTGTGTATCCATGTGTTTGCTTGTGATAATGCCATGTGACGGTATAACATTGCATGTTATTGTGTGACAGCTATGCCATCATATTACAGCACCATTTAGTGTGTCATTGCATGACTCAAGTGTGTTGTTATATGATGTGACATGTTGTGGCATATCCTACAACAGCTGTGTGTCTTTGTATATCATGGTGTGTTGTGGCATGTTAACGTGCAATACCAAGCTGTCTTTTATGTCATGACATGTTGTAGCATGTTATCACATGGCAGTCATGTTGCAGGTTATCTGTGGCAACACATCATATTATTGCACAATACAGTCGTGTTGCATGGCAATGTTTATAGCATGCTGTATTATGATACATTTATGTCATTCTGGGATGACATATTGTCATGTTATTGCATGGCAGGTCTTTCATTATATGACATACCTTGCATCGGGTTAGCTTATGACACGGTGTGTAACATGTCATTGCATGACAAAAGCATGTCACCACCTGGTGTGCACAGGCACCAGCATGATCCTGGCCTATCGCATCATGTTATTGGACCCGACCTCTTCCTACTTTTCTAGACTTTGTAGCTATACTTCCCTGCGTGCCCTCTATGACTAGGAGTGCGCCTTCTTGTCCTTTGCACATGACCTGCTTGTGCCTTTGGAAAACTGCAGAGTTCCTTTAGTGGCCCCAGACGTCTTCCCAAACAAAGGCCTCCTTCTGGGTGTCAGTATTGTTCTGGGGATGTCTTATGCCTTAAGTTGAATCTGGGAACCACTCAAAGGACACGAAATGTGGTTCTCACCAGCAGGCCGCCACACATTACAAGCAAGTGTGACTCCCAAACTCCACCCAGATCACTGCCTCGTCATGGCAGAGAGGCCTGAGAGCCCCATGAAAGTACGAGCTAAACCATGGCAGGCAGGACATAATGACAAAAAAATGATCCTCTAGAGAAGGAAATGGCAAAGCAGTGCAACATCTTTGCCACAACCCCTCCACCCCCCACCCCCGGACACTGTGAAAAGGATAAAAGATACTGAAAGACGATCCTCGGGGCAGAAGGTATCCAGCGTGCTCCTGGGGAGGAGAGGAGGACAACTACGGGTAGCTGTTGTACTCATGAGGTGGCTGGGCCAGAGCCAAAAGCAAAATCCAATTTGGTAAAGAACAGCGTTACATAGGAACTTGGGATGTAGATCTATGAAAAGAGTGAGATGTGGTCAAACAGGAATGGAATGATTAAACATCGATGTCACCTCACCAACAAAGATCCACCATCAAAACCATCATCTTTCCAGTAGCCGTGTCTGGCTATGGGAATCAGATTGAAAGGAAAGCACTACAGATTCTACACTTTCAAATTCTGAGCCTGGAGAAGACTTCTGCCAGTCCTCAGACCTCAAGGAGATCAAATCAGTCAATACTTAAAGGAATTAATTCAGACAATTCACTGGAAATTCAAATACTGAAGGTGAAGCTTAAGTACTTAAGCCACATCATGAGAAGACAGGACTCTTTGGGAAAGACCCTGATGTTGAGAAAGACAAAAGGGATGACAGAGGATGAGATGAAGAGATAGTTTCAGGAAACAATGAACTTGAACTCAGACAGACTGTGAGAAATAGTAGAAGTACAAAGGGCCTGGCACGCCCATGGGGTCATGAAGAATCATACACAAATGAACAACTCAACAACAACAAATGACTATAGAAAAGTGGCACTTGGTGACGTAATTAGGGGACAGCTCGACAGATGGCCTCCATTCTTCCATCAGAAGAAATCAAATGAAACCCCTCAGCATGTTGGATGGGCTCCCATGTGACAGAAGAAGAGTCCTACTATTTGGAAGACAGACTGGGAAGTTCTAATCCACATTGGAGTTGGAATACTTCTACTGACTAAATCACAGATCCCTTGTGGTATTTGTAAGGTTCTATAGAGGGTACTAGAGATAGAAACAGATGAAATAAAACAGTTGCAACCCTCAATGGGTTACATTCTTCTGGGAGATTCCAATATTATTAGTCAATATTGACATGAGTAATAGATGTAAAAACCCAAATACATATATGTGTATTTACTTAGGAAGTATAAATTAACAATTTAAAGGATTCAGTAAATCAGTAATAATTAAAAGAATGCAAATTAAAGCATCTCTGAAATTCTACCTCATACCATCAGATTGGCAAAGATGACAAAGGAAGATGACAACAGTGGAAGATGTTGGGGACTATTCTTAAGGAAATTAGCACACTTATGGACCATTGGTTTAGCAGTGAATTGATCCAGCCATTACAGAAACTTGGAACTAAACCATGCCTACCCAAAGTAGCAAAGTGGCACAGTGGATAGAGGATAGGGCCTTATATCAGAAAAACTTCCTGAGTTTAACTCCCTTAACCTATGTCTGCCTTAGTTTCCTCAACAGTAAAATAAGGATAATGTTAGCACATACTTCACAAGGTTGTGGTGAGGATTAAATGAGATAGCATTTGTAATGTGCTTATCAAAATGCCTGGTACATAGTAGGTATTTGATAACTAATTTTTCTTTTACATTCCCCCATTGACCTAGCTATACTCTTGTAGACCTATGCCACCAAAGAGATCAAAGAAAAAGGGAAAGGATCCATATTTGCAAAAATATAGATAACATCTCTTTTCAAAGAAAACCAAAAATTGGAAATTGAATTAATGGCCACCTATTGGGGAATAGCTAACCAAATAACAGTATATGTAGGAAATGTAAAATGATAATACCTTAAGAAATTATGGGGGCCAGCTGGGTAGCTCAGTGAAATGAGAGTCAGACTTAGAGATGGGAGGTCCTAGGTTCAAATCTGGCCTCAGCCACTTCTCAGCTGTGTAACCCTGGGCAAGTCACTTGACCCCACCCCCCCATTGCCTACCCTTACTACTCTTCTGCCTTGGAGCCAATGCACAGTATTGACTCCAAGATGGAAGATAAGGGCTTTAAAAAAAAGAAATTATGAAATGGACAGTTTCAGATGAAACTGAGATCTCATAAAATAATGTAGAATGAAGTGAGTAGAACTAGCACAACAATTTATACTACAACATTATGGAGAAAAACATATGCAAGTGATGATCATCAAAGATAGTTTGATTTTCCTGAGTTATGCTTCTTCTCATGTTTAACCCATCTTTACCCTTGTATCTCTGTCTTTTTAAACTGCCCAGTTTTGGTCAGGTTCCCCATATATTTCTGCTTCTTGCAGTGTGTAGAAGGAGACAGAAAGCTGGCAGGGGGGCCAGAAGACCTGGGTGCAAGCACTTTTTCTGACTCATATTGGTTATGTGACCCTAGGAATGGCATTTGAACCATCCAACACACCTCAGGCATCTCTGACTGTCACTTGCAAGTCAGGAGATTAGGTGCCCACCTACATTGGTAGAAGGAGTTTCCTTATATGAAAGTTTAATACATCCATTAAATGATCCATTAAATGAACCATAATAATGGTTCGCAAAATTCTTTTTTGCCCTGTGTGTATTTTATATAAACTTACGTTTTTATGTTTCCCATGAGAGAATGTAAACTTATTGAGGGCAGGAACCATATCATTTTTATACTTGTTGCCACAGGACCTAGAATATAGTTGAAAAAGAGCTGCCTGTTGGTCAGTAGACTGATTCTCACAATAGTTTTGAGATATTTTGGATGAGAGTTATCTCTGTTGTAGGGCTAAGACAACTGCTGCGTTTCTGGATATCTGGCAATTCTAGTAGGATCTGTTTAGCTGACATGGGCTTATGGCACAAAGTGTTATTCCTACTTGTTATGGTTTGATCTTTATTTCTCCAAGAGTTCAGTCTGATCTGTTCTTTACTTCAGTTCTAACTAATTGACTAACTCAACAATTCTACTTGAAGCCTCAACACCTACCTCCTGTAACTGCTACTTTCAGGAGCTACCTGCTACTCAGGCTCAGGTATTAAGAAGTGTAAGGATGGAATTTTGAATAAAGGAGAGGGAACCCCCTTTATTATTACGGAAGATAGAAAAGAAAAGTGGTTTCATACTGATCAAAGAGGGACCTCTTTGTTTCTTCTTGTTACCTTATGAAAATCTTTTAATTTGAGATCTGGAAACATTGGGACAGGGCTTAAATCCTGAAGAAGATTTAGGGGTGAGAAAACTTGGCAGCCAAATGCTAATTAATATAATATTTAAACATTAAACAATAAGAAAATATAGTTCCCTTTAATTGGAAAATCATTCTTTGAATAGTAGCCAATAACTGTTAAGTTAATAATAAACTCTGATTTTATAATTTGTTCTTAAAAGAACATTCAAGATGAGTCATAACTAAAATGGAGTAAGCCGAAAAAGTAGACATAGTTTAACAATCAAGAAGAACTTTTAGGGACAAAGATGTAAGCAACAAGAAGAAGAAGAAGAAACATTTTCTCTAATTCTACAGCCTCTCAGAACTCCTAAATAGAAATTATGCACCAACATTAAGCAACTTAAGCTGTCTCTGTGGCCTAGGACACCCAGAATCCAAAAGAAGGTAATCCTTCCCCTCCCCAAAATAATCCAAAGACATTTGCTTGAAATAGAGTATTAGACTTCCGGTTAAGATGGCTGCAGAGTAAGGAGCAGCTGCTCGATCTCTCCTAACCGAAGCATACAGGACTCCTCAAGGGGACATAAAAACGAATCCAGATGAACAAAAGAACCCCACAACAGGGCGCAGCATTGAAGGTATGCGGAATCGGGGCATTTCCACGCTATAAAGGGGTGAAAAAGCTCTCACTAAAACTCGAGAGGAAGAAGCCCCTCCACCCCCCCACACACCACGCACAGCACCAAGGCCAACGCACAAGAGTGAAAGCAGGATTGGGGCAACTAGTAAGTCACTCACAGCTCCAGGGCTTGTACCTGAGAGCTGCAAGACGTAGGACCCCAAGTGACTAAAGAACACGCACTGACTTTCCTGAGCGTCTGTGTGGGTGAAGACATTGCCCTGGGCACGGACAAAGATCTCGAGCACACGGACTTTCCTGAGCATCTGTGCAGGAGAAGGCAGTGCCCTAGGCGCGGACAAAGATCCTGAGAGCAGGCTTGGACCTCAAGTGGAGACCCGGTGCAGATGGGAGCAAGGCTGTGGAAGCAGCCCCTGAGACTGCTGAAGGAGCCTCAGGCAGAGGAGCAGACCAGGGACGACCAGGAGGCTTGACCCCAAGGACAAGGAGACAGGAGCCCTCGGGAGCTTAGAAAGCGCAGGCAGACCCTGAGTGTGAAGACAAAGCTGAAAAGGGGCGGGGCTAACAATGGCAAGCCAAGAACCCCAGAAGAAAAAGATTATCAAGAAAAACTCTGGAATACTTGACAACTTTTACACAAAGAAAATCCAGACAACAGAGGAGGACAAACAAGTATCCAAACCTTCCCAAAACAATGAAAACTGGTCACAAGCTATTGAAGAGTTCAAAAATGAGATGTTGAGGAAGATGGAAGAGATCTGGCAAGAAAATAACAGTTTAAAAGGCAGAATTTCACAATTGGAAAGTGAGGCAAGTCAACTGAAAACCAGAAATGACCAGATTGAAAATGAAAAACCAGTCCCTCAAGGCTAGAATTGAGCAATTAGAAGCCAATGATCTCTCAAGACAACAAGAACAAATAAAACAAAGTCAAAAGACTGATAAAATAGAAGGAAACATGAAATATCTCAATGAGAAAGTGATAGACCAAGAAAACCGGTCTAGAAGAGACAATTTGAGAATCATTGGTCGTCCAGAAAAAGCAGAAATTAATAGAAACTTGGACTCTATACTTAAAGAAATTATTCAGCAAAATTGCCCTGAAGTCCTACAACAAGAGGGCAATATAGACATTGAAAGGGTCAATAGATCACCCTCTACACTGGACCCAGAAAAGTCAACACCCAGGAATATAATAGCTAAATTCAAGAGCTTTCAAGTAAAAGAAAAAATCTTACAAGAAGCCAGAAAGAGACAATTCAAATATCAAGGAGCACCAATCAGGATCACACAAGACCTGGCAGCCTCCACGCTAAAAGACCACAAGGGTTGGAATATGATATTCAGAAAGGCAAGAGAGCTGGGCCTTCAGCCACGGATCAACTACCCATCGAAACTGACTATATACTTCCAGGGGAAAGAATGGGCATTCAACAAAATTGAAGATTTCCAAGTTTTGCACAAAAGAGACCAGGACTAAATCGAAAGTTTGATATCCAACCACAAAAATCAAGAGAAACATGAAAAGGTAAATAAGAAACAGAGGGAAAAGAAAGAAAACTCATAATTTTAAAAATTTGATTCTTTAAGGACTTCAATAAGATCTAATTATCTGTATTACTATGTGGAGAAATGCTATGTATAATTCTCTGCAGTGAAATCTATTCACTATTATAATATTCACTATTGTAGCAACCAGAAGAATAATTCATAGGGAGAGAAGAGGATACTAAATGGTCTAAGATGACATGGCGGGAGGAAAAGAGGGGGGGGGGAATAGTAGGGGACACCAAGAGAAATCTGAGTAAATAAGAAAAATAGGATATACTATTACACACAAAGAGGGCATGGGAAGGGGAGGGGATGAATACTATTATAAGAAGGAGAGGAAGAGAGCATAAAGAGGTAATAATCAAACCTTACTCTCAGTGTAATTAACCTGGAGAGGGAAGAGTAGCTTTATTATCCATTGGGATAAAAAACTCTATCTAACCCTACTGAGAAAGTCAGAAGGGATAAACCAAAGGGGAGCAGGGGAGTGGGGAGGTCAAAAAAGGGAGGGGATAAGAAGGGGGAGGAAATTGATTAGCCCTTTAAAAACAAAAAGAAGGGAATAACAAGGGAGGGAGAAGAAAGGGAAGTCAATCAAGAGAGGGGATAAGGGATACCGGCTCAAAGCAAACCACTGGTTTGAAAGAAAATAGTGTAGGAAGAAGGGGTGGGTCTAGAGGAGGATACAAAAATGTCAGTGAATGCACAACTGATAATTATAACTCTGAATGTGAATGGGATGAACTCGCTCATAAAACAGAAGCAAATAGCAGAATGGATCAGAAACCAAAATCCTACCATATGTTGTCTATAAGAAACACATATGAGGTGGGTAGACACACACAAGTTCAAGGTTAAGGGTATGAGCAAAATCTTTTGGGCATCAAATGAGAAAAAGAAAGCAGGAGTAGCTATTATGATTTCTGACAAAGCCAAAGTAAAAATAGATATGACTAAAAAAAGACAGGGAAGGTCATTACATCCTGATTAAAGGCAGTATAAACAATGAGGAAATAACACTGCTCAATATATATGCACCAAGTGGTATAGCATCCAAATTCATAAAGGAGAAATTGGCAGAGCTCAAGAAGGAAATAGTTAGTAAAACCATAATAGTGGGAGATCTAAATATTCCCCTTTCAGATCTAGATAAATCAAACCAAAAAATAAATAAGAAAGAGGTAAGAGAAGTGAATGAAATCCTAGAAAAAATAGATTTAATTGATATGTGGAGAAAAATAAATAGGGACAAAAAGGAATACACCTTCTTTTCAGCTGCACATAGTACATTCATAAAGATTGACCATGTAATAGGGCATAGAAACATTGCAAACAAATGCAAAAGAGCAGATATAATAAATGTAACCTTCTCAGATCATAATGCAATAAAAATAATAATTAGTAAGGGTACCTGGACAGGCAAATCAAAAACCAATTGGAAATTAAACAATATGATTCTCCAAAACCAAATTGTCAAAGAAGAAATCATAGAAACAATCAACAATTTCATTGAAGAGAATGGCAATGATGAGACATCCTACCAAACTCTGTGGGATGCAGCCAAGGCAGTACTCAGGGGGAAATTTATATCCTTGAGTGCATATATTAACAAATTAAGGAGGGCAGAGATTAATGAATTGGGTATGCAACTCAAAAAATTAGAAAGCAAGCAAATTAAAAACCCCCAGATGAAAACTAAATTAGAAATACTAAAAATTAAGGGAGAAATTAATAAAATCAAAAGTAAAAGAACTATTGAATTAATAAATAAGACTAGAAGCTGGTATTTTGAAAAAACAGATAAAATAGACAAAGTACTGGTCAATCTAATAAGAAAAAGGAAAGAAGAAAACCAAATTGACAGTATTAAAGATGAAAAGGGAGACCTCATCTCTAATGAAGGGGAAATTAAGTCAATCATTAAGAACTATTTCGCCCAATTATATGGCAACAAATATAACAATTTAGGAGATATGGATGAATATTTACAAAAATATAAATTGCCTAGATTAACAGCAGAAGAAATAGAATACCTAAATAATCCCATATCAGAAATAGAAATTGAACAAGCCATCAAAGAACGCCCTAAGAAAAAATCACCAGGACCTGATGGATTCACAAGTGAATTCTATCAGACATTCAAAGAGCAACTAATCCCAATACTATACAAATTATTTGATATGATAAGCAAAGAAGGAGTCCTACCAAATTCCTTTTATGACACAAATGTGGTACTGATTCCAAAGCCAGGGAGATCAAAAACAGAGAAAGAAAACTACAGACCAATCTCCCTAATGAACATAGATGCAAAAATCTTAAATAGAATACTAACAAAGAGACTCCAGCAAATGATCAAGAGGATCATCCACCATGCTCAGGTGGGATTTATACCAGGAATGCAAGGATGGTTCAACATTAGGAAAACCATCCACATAATTGACCATATCAACAGTCTGATAAACAAAAATCACATGATAATCTCAATAGATGCTGAGAAAGCCTTTGATAAAATACAGCATCCATTCCTATTGAAAACACTGAAAAGTATAGGAATAGAAGAATCTTTCCTCAAAATAATAAACAGTATATACCGAAAATCATCAACAAGCATTATATGCAATGGGGATAAATTAGAAGCCTTTCCAATAAGATCAGGAGTGAAACAAGGATGCCCATTATCACCTCTATTATTCAACATAGTACTAGAAACACGAGCAGTAGCAATTAGAGAAGAAAAAGAAATTGAAGGTATCAAAATAGGCAATGAGGAGACTAAGCTATCACACTTTGCAGATGATATGATGGTCTACTTAAAAAATCCTAGAGAATCAAATAAGAAGCTGGTAGAAATAATCAACAACTTTAGCAAAGTAGCAGGATACAAAATAAATGACATAAATCATCAGTATTTCTATATATTTCCAACACATCACAGCAGCAAGAGGTAGAAAGAGAAACACCATTTAAAATCACCTTAGACAATATAAAATACTTGGGAATCTATCTACCAAAACAAACACAGCAATTATACGAACACAACTACAAAACACTTTCCAAACAAATAAAACTGGATCTCAACAATTGGAAAGCCATTAATTGTTCGTGGGTAGGACGAGCTAACATAATAAAAATGAACATCCTACCCAAATTAATTTACCTATTTAGCGCCATACCTATCAAGCTACCAAAAAACTTCTTTATTGAATTAGGAAAAACTATAACAAACTTCATTTGGAATAACAAAAGATCAAGAATATCAAGGGAAATAATGAAAAAAAATGTGAAGGAAGGGGGCCTAGCAGTACCAGATATTAAACTATACTATAAAGCATCAGTCATCAAAACAATATGGTACTGCCTAAGAGATAGAAGGGAGGATCAGTGGAATAGACTTGGGGTTAATGACGTCAGCAAGACAGTGTATGATAAACCCAAAGAGCCCAACTTTTGGGACATGAATCCACTATTTGACAAAAACTGCTGGGAAATTTGGAAAACAATATGGGAGAGATTAGGTTTAGATCAACATCTCACACCCTACACCAAGATAAATTCAGAGTGGGTGAATGACTTGAATATAAAGAGGGAAACTATAAATAAGTTAAGTGAACACAAAATAGTATACCTGTCAGATCTCTGGGAAAGGAAAGATTTTAAAACCAAGCAAGAGTTAGAGAAAATTACAAAATATAAATTAAATGGTTTTGATTATATTGAGCTAAAAAGCTTTTGTACAAACAAAAACAATGTAGTCAAAATCAGAAGGGAAACAACAATTTGGGAAAAAATCTTTATAACAAAAACTCTGACAGTGGTCTAATTACTCAAATATACAAGGAGTTAAATCAATTGTATAAAAATCAAGCCATTTCCCTATTGAAAAATGGGGAAGAGACATGAATAGGCAATTTTCAGGTAAAGAAATTAAAAGTATCAATAAGCACATGAGAAAGTGTTCTAAATCTCTAATAATTAGAGAAATGCAAATCAAAACAACTCTGAGGTATCACCTCACACCTAGCAGATTGACTAAAATGAAAGAAGGGGAGAGTAATGAATGCTGGAGGGGGATGTGGCAAAATTGGGACATTAATGCATTGCTGGTGGAGCTGTGAACTGATGCAACCATTCTGGCTGGCAATTTGGAACTATGCTCAAAGGGCTATAAAAGACTGTCTGCCCTTTTATCCAGCCATACCATTGCTGGGTTTGTACCCCAAAGAGATCATAGATAAACAGACTTGTACGAAAATATTTATAGCTGAGCTTTTTGTGGTGGCAAAGAACTGGAAAAGGAGGGTATGTCCTTCAATTGGGGAATGGCTGAACAAATTGTGGTATATGCTGGTGATGGAATACTATTGTGCTCAAAGGAATAATAAACTAGAGGAGTTCCAGGTGAACTGGAAAGACCTCCAAGAACTGAGGCAGAGTGAAAGGAGCAGAGCTAGAAGAACATTATACACAGAGACTGATATACTGTGGTAAAATTCGAATGCAATGGACTTCTGTACCAGCAGAAAGCAATGACACAAGACAGCTCTGAGGGATTTATGGTAAAGAACGCTACCCACATTCAGAGGAAGGACTGCAGGAGAGGAAACATATAAGAAAAACAAATGCTTGAACGCATGGGCTGAGGAAGACATGATTGGGGATGTGAACTCGAAACTACCACACCAATGCAACTATCAACAATTTGGAAATAGGTCTTGAACAAGGACACATGTTACAACCAGTGGAAATATGCATCGGCCATGGGTGGGGGGTGGAGATGGGGGGTGAAGGGGAAAGTAGGGGCTTGAAGCATGTAACCATGTTAAAAATGAATATTAATAAATGTTTTAAAAAAAGAAAGAGTATTAACAGTAATAATCATCAGAAACTAGAAAATTGAAGAACATACAGTTCATATTGTTTATCACTGTGTGATAAAATTCCATGTATTTTTTTTAGTATTATTTAGATTTTTAAAACTACCCAAGAATTGATTACAGTCTCTCAATTTAGATAATCTATGTTAGTTGCATGAAGTAACTTCACTACTTTTCTCAAACTTAGAGTTCGAAATAACATCATGTGAAGAAGTTTCACATGTTAAGGTCAGAAGTACTGTTGATACATTTGTTCAAAAGGAACACCAGGAAGTCTGTGATCTTTGTGTGCTTAATCGAAGTAGAGCTGGGTAGTGAATTAAAACATCATATTTCTGTGTGACCCTGGACAGATCAATTGATCCCAATTGCCTAGCCCTTACCACTCTTCTACTTACATCTAATACTTAGTATCATTTCTAAGACAGAAGATAAGTGTTTTTTTCCATATAATATCAGTCTAAGTTGCCAATGAAAAACTCAAAAAGATGAAGATGTCTTTCAAAATTTTTATTTCAAAGTGTGAATTACTCCAGTTGATTTCACAAGATTTTTCCTGACCTCTTTCCCCCCATTTTTGTAAGAGAAATCAATCAGTTCTGAGCTCCATGACCTAAATATGGCATCCTCTGAAATATGACCCCAATATTTCTTTCTAGTTTTATCTCTCACTAATATTATAACAACAACAACAACAGGTCATACTTAAGTAATATCTTATAGTTTACAAAGTGCTTTCATCATAACAATGTTAAAATAGGTTGTATTATTATGTCATTTTACCAGTATCTGCACTTTAAAAAATCTCTTAATGGTAGAAAACTTTGATCTTTTGAGGGTAGATTAGATTTTTGGAAACAGGCAAAAGTCATTTGAAGTCAAATTTGCTAAATTGGTATATTCAGAAATGGAGATGCTATTTTAAAAAAAGGTATCACTTAAAATTAAAATCTGAAAAAGCTATCTTGGTTTATAATATCTGATAAAAATTTTTTATTTACTCAATACAAATTATAATTGTTATTTGGGAAAAGTTGCATAATCCTTGTAATTATTATGTTTTCAATTATTTTCTTTTCCATAATTACATGATAGTTCAAAAAACTTTACCTTTGTAATGTTTATATAAAATTATTTGGCCCTTTGCTCATTTTGTGTTTTTTTAACAATGGAAGTAAGGGCAACAGTATCACGGGAGTTTGTCCTGTATGATTTTGGGAGCGCTCCAACTATACTTTCATTTATGAGACTTTCACACCTATTTTTGATAGCCACATAATCATAATCTAGGTCTCCAGCCTTACAGCCCATAGTTGTTCCTGTTGAATTGTGTTACTGCCAAGTATAGCATAAATTATTGCTCCATTATTTTCTATCTTAAAATGATTCTCATTTTTAAACCCTTCATTTTATAAGGATTCATAATAGATGCATCATGACATTTATAGCAGCTAATATTGGAGGTGCCGCTAGTAAATCAAGTCTGAGTTTATTTTACGTGTGATTTATTGGAACTGAATAGCATAATTATAAATACTTGGCATTTTCTTAACTGCTTAAACTACTATTAATTCAGTGGAAACTACAATATATATTTAATAGAGGCAGCTGGATGATAGAGTGCTGGGCCTGGAGTCAAGAAAACTTGAGTTCAAATCCAGCCTCATACTAACTTTGTGCACATGAGCAAATCACTTAAACAGTATTTACTTCAATTGCTTCAGCTATCAAAGAGGGATAATAATAGGACCTACTTCACAGGGATGCCATGAGGAAAAGTGCTTAGCACAGTCCCTCGTGGGTCTAGCAGTACATAACAAATGTTTGTTTCCTTCCTTACCCCCATAATAGAGGATCAGGAAAAAAATATTTTAAGTTATTAGTACAGTCTGTCAGCAGGTCAAGATAAAAAATGAGGAAGAAGAAAAGGTTCTTGCATAGGGAAAGTTCGTAATCTAGCTTGGGAAGATATGTGTGTGCATGTGTGTATAAATGTCTATAGTAAAAAGCAATATATAGCACATAAGACAGTGTAGCCAATGAAGAATTACATGAGTTTATTGGTTGTAGTAGTAATAATAATAATAATAAGAGCTGGCATGTAATTTCTTCTTTAAGATTTGTAAAAGTGCTTTACAAATAATGTTTCATTTGGTCCTCACAATAACCTTTGGAGGTAGATGCTGTTATCGCCATGCATACAAGGAAACAGGCAAACATACTTGCCCAGGGTCCCACAGGTAATAAGTTTTTGTGTCAGAATTTGAACCAGGGTCATCTTTACACCAAAGCATAGTGCTCTATCTACTCTGCCACCCAACTACCCTTAACTAGTTGGAAAGATTGCTTCTGGCCAGAAAAATCAGGAAAGATTTCAGAAAGTAACTGGCTATTTGGGCCTAGAAGGAGAGATAGAATTTCAGCAGAGGTGGAGGGGCTGTCCAAATGGAATGAAGTACATGAGCAAAGCAAGGATACAAGGACAAGAATGGACTAGTAATGAAATGGAAATCAGAGGCGATTTGGTTTGTCTAGAAAATGGGATATATATGAAAAAAGAATGAGTCTGGAGAAGTAGGTTGGGACAAACTATTAAAGCATATTGAATACCAAGCTAATTAGATAGGTATAATCCATAAAATATATAAAAATAAAGATATGTAATTTTAATATTATATGTAATATGATATATAAATATTTTTTTATTTTACCTTACAGTCATTTTTGATAGTTTTTAAATTTTTCTTCATGAAAAATTCTATTTTTGCCCTCAAATGGTCATTTCTGTTAGCTATTATTAGATTATATTAGCATCGTTATAGCTCTAGGTACCACTCCCAAAATTCATGCGCTAGTCTTTGCAGGCCATCAGTATCACACCTATTGCAGTGACCTTGAAGGAATGACCTATTTTTTTATCACTTGTAAAAGTAAGTCTTATTATTTTTTACAATGCAGTTGTTTTTTTATATTATCACCACCAAAACAACCAGGAACTATCACCCCCACAAGTAAGCCCTCCCTTGTAACAAGGGGGAGGGGCAGGGAAGCTTAAATACAAATAACCAATACTGTGACTATTTCTGACAATGTATGTGAAGTTCTACACCTATAGTCTAATACCACACTTCTGAGAGGACAGAGGAATATTTTATTACTCTTTTTTCAGTACTTTTATTGGTTTGTTATTTTAAAGTTCAATGTCTTTCCTGATCTTTTCATTTATAGTAATATATAGTACTTCTGTACTGCCTTAACTTTTTTTATTACGTCATAATTTTGTTGTATTAAAAACTGTCTAAAATAAGTGGATCATGCATTGTAAAGATCTCTGAAATTTGCCTAAAATGTTTTTGTTGAAAAGAAATGTTTATGTAACGTAATTCACCTATATGTTGAACATTACATGTAATTCCTTATAGCTTTTTATAAAAAATCATCTTGCATCTATTTTTTTCAGCTTACATTCATTTATTTTCATGAATTCCTGAAGTATCTATGCCTCATATAAATCATCAGCCATCTAACTTGTTGTCAGCTAGTTGACATCATTTAATTAAATTAAATTAATGAAACTTTTATTGAGTGCCAACTATGTACAATATTCTATAAGAGGTGCTGAGTAGGCAAAAACAAAATAAAATGTTGGCACATTCTCTAAAGGGGGATTTAGTGAAAGACAAAATAGATGCTTTATAATGGAAAAATGGAAAAAAATGAAAGGCCCTGGGAAATACGGAATTAATGTACTACTTAGTTGCTTTTGACTCATGAAATTTCCTGATTGATAGATAAGGTAGTATTTGTAAAATGCTTATTACTGTTCCTGGCACATAGGTGCTATCGTAGGTAGTAGGTGCTTTTTCTCTGCTAGTCATTGTTATTGCTTAGGATTGTTTTTAGCCCCAGTGATTCTTATAGTCAGAAAAGCATGCAGGATGTTTATCTACATAAATATATGTATGTATATATATAAGTGTATATATATATAAATATGCATATCAAAAAGGCCTTTTTTTCTGTTTATCTTATTACTGTCTCTTGAAGTTCTATTTTCCCATTAAACATTTTCTCAGAGTAATGTGAACAGTAAGTTTCCTTTTACATATTCAAATAAAGAACAGATAATTATTCCAAAGCAGTTCAAACATCATTTTTATGATGAAAATGCATTAATAATTTTTTTGCTTCAACATAACTGAAAGTGCTTTTAGTATACTGTATATTTTGGCAAATGTTTCATTTGAATTTAGAGAACCTTCTCACTTTCGCCAGGGTATATAGAATGTACTGTTCAATTTGCCATCATGTTTTCTGGGTGTAGATGAGGAAGAGAGTTAGATCTTAATATAGCAAAATGCCATCAGTTCGGGAATGGACACTTGAAAAATTATGATCTCTGCCTTCCAGCATAAGAAAAAAATGAATAGATTAAACAAATTTAAGCCCTGAAATATAGTATCCCTGTGACTTTGCTTTATTTTTTAAATATTTTTTTTTCTTTTCTGATTGTTTTGGGATGGGGATATGCTTTTATAAACAATGAGCAAGTAGTAATATTTGAAAATTTGGCAAAGTAATGCATGCCTATTGAATTTGTATTATGATGCATATAAATAATGTCTAAGCCTACTGAGTACCAGGTAGAACAACCCAGATTGAAACATTCCACTTTGTTTGCTTCATGAATTATTTTCTAGTGTAAGCAATATGCATCTTATTTCAGAACATGAACAGTGAGACATATATTATATAATAATATGTATAAAAACTATAGCACATGCCCTGATTTCTTCGGGAAGAAGGGGAAAAGTGGCAGGAAGCAAAAAAAAAGAACGAGACAGATTTTTGGATATAGCTAGTGGCTTTGCTTTAATAATTAGTGATAACAACATAGTCAGGTGTAGGGAGCCTCATGATTATACATGATTATGTAGCTAAAAATGTGTTCAGTATAAAAGAATTGAATAGATATTGCTTAATTTGTATGACTGCTTAGGAGTAGCTAATTTTACTACTTTCGTTGGGCTCCAAGCAACCAGATACTTTCAGTTAAACATTATAAAGCTAGAAATGTCTTCAAAAGATGAATTATTTATTTATTAGAAATAAATTCAAATAAGACTGGCACCCCACTCTGCTATATAGAGAATCCTGAGGAGACAGATGTTATGAACCTAAAATGACCTTACTGTGACCTAATTCAATGGAAATCCCAAATGTTTCCTTTATTTGTTGACCCAAAAAAAGGGAGAAAAGAAAAGAAAAAAAAAGATTCTTTGATCTTGAACTTTTGCAGGAGTGAACACATCGCACACACACATACATAATCTCTCTTAAAAAGTGAGAGATCTGAAGTTTGAATTTAGTTTGGAAAAAATAAATTGCTGTGCTATTATCACTAATTGTGAGCAACTAGATTCTGTACTCTGATTTGTCAAAAATTTTCCAGTAGGTTCAAGTTTCTTAGTCCATAACATGTACATTAAATTTGTAACTATTTCCAAATAAGCATTTTAGTGTTCACTTTCTTCTTTGTTCCACCTTTTCAGTCTATGTACTTGTGGTAATTTACTTAATGGTATTTTTTTTAAAAATAAGAAAGATTGTTTTGTTTTTTCATACATGAGCTAAATACAGACACTACTTCTCAGCAGCTGAATTTTAAAGGGACCATATTTGGAATCAGATGCTTCAGCTTTTTGCCTCTGAGATTTAGGGTTGAAATCAATCTGTTATCTCACCATTAAACATCCCATTAAAGATGCTTTATGCTATAGTAATGAGTGTGATCATCTACCTCCTTATCTCCCATCAGAACTTTGTCCAGTAGTTTATTATATGTGGATTTTTATTATACACATTGTTAATTGTATGATAGTCTGAACCTATAATATTAACAGTGTAGAGAGTTCTCTGAATAGAAAAATTCTGTAACTCCAAAGTTATATAACTATTATATAACTTTTAGACTTGGGGAATTTCCTTGATACATAGAGAAGTTGTGACTTGCCCAGGGTCACATAGCCAATAGATGCAAGACTTGAACCATGGTCTAAGGATTCCAAGTTCAACTCTCCATCTACTATACAAAGCTGCCACCTCTCCCATAACTGGAAATTGCAGTGGTATTTCAAGTCAAGAAATGGGCATCTCATGAAGTGATTTTCAATTGGTAGGAAAATAACACTGTATTTAATTTTATAGTTCTACTAGTTGTGGAGTTAATATTTTAATGAGGTCACAGGATCTATAGTGAATGAAGTGATGATGAAAAAATTTTATTAAATGAAAGCACTGGGGCTAAAAAATAGAAAAAAAAAACAAGTCTTTGCTCTCAAGAAGTATATATTGGATTTAGAGGAGATAATACATAATAGAAAGTTCTGCTGTGGAATATATGGAAAGGCCAAAAAGTCCCAGAGGTACAACAGTGGGAAAGATAGAAAGGTCCTGAGGACTTTCAATTACATATTATGATGTTTGGGGAATGCAGGGCACAGAGGCAAATGATAAGGCCTAGAAGATGTTAGGGAAGGACATGTCAGAAAGAATGGAATTGTTAACTTTCTTCTCATTCAAACTCTGTGATTAGTGAAGCAATCCATACGCAGGGGTTAGGAACCCCTACAGTAGTGGTATTTTTACTGCCAGGCTCTTCCTTCCACCAAGAAATCCTAGGTGCCCTGTTGGGAAGAAGACTGAAAAGTTAGGGAGGCTTCAGTGAAGGTTGTTAAATTTCTGATCAATGACCAATATGACATTAAGAAAAATGATAGGGGGCAGTTGGGTAGCTCAATGAATTGAGAGCCAGGCCTAGAGACGGGAAGTCCTGGGTTTAAATCTAGCCTTAGACACTTTCCAGCTGTGTGACCCTGGGCAAGCCACTTGACCCCGATTGCCTAGCCCTTACCACTCTTCTGCCTTGGAGCCAATACACAGTAGTGTAAAGTAATGGTTTAAAAAAAAGAAAAATGATAAATGGTAGAGGAAATGTGGCAGAATTGGGACAGTAATGCATTACTGGTAGAGTTGTGAATTGATCCAGTCATTCTGGAGGATAATTTGGAATTATGTCCAAAGAGGTATAAAATAATGCATATATTTTGATCTAGTAATGCCACTACTAAGTCTGTATCCCAAAGAGATTTTTTAATAGAAAAGGACCTGGTTGTATAAAAATATTTGTGGCTGCTCTTTTTGTGGTGGCAAAGAATTTGAAACTAAAGGGATGTCTATCAATTGAGGAATGGCTGAACAAATTGTGGTATATGATGGTGATGGAATATTCTTGTGCTATAAGAAATGACGAACAGTATGATTTCTGAAAGACCTGGATAGACTTTCATGGACTGATGCAAAATTAAATATGTAGAATGAGGAAAACACTGGACACAGTAACAGCAATATTGTGGAATAATCAACTGTGACAGGTTTAGCTATTATAGACAATACAATGACCCGGGACAATTCTGAGGGGCAAAGAATGCTATCCACTTCCAGAGAGAAAACTGTTGGAGTCAGAATGTAGATGAAAGCATATGATTTTTCAGCTATTTATTTGGGTTTATGTTTGGGGTTTTGGTTTTATAAAATTAATCACTTACAAAATTGAACACTATGGAAATATGTTTTGCATGATAATACATGTTTAACACAGATTAGAATCCGTTGCCAGCACCAGTAGGGGGAAAGTAAGGAAGGAGGAAGATAAGTTCAATCTTACAAGTTAGAAAAAATTGACCCTGGGCAAGTCACTTAATCCCCATTGCCCAGCCCTTACCACTCTTCTGCCTTGGAGCCAATACACAGTACTGACTCCAAGACAGAAGGTAAGGGTTTAAAAAATTTTTTTAAATAAATAAGAAGTTAGAAAAAATTGTGTGAAATGTTGATATTTCATATAATTGGTAAAAAAATAAAATATTGAAAAAATAAAATTTCTGGCCAAAACAAATATTTCTTAAGGTCTCGGTATATAATGTCTCATGTTCATTGTTGTGTCTCTAATTTGGCAGGTAAACCTTTGTTTAAAATGTTAATGTAAGGAATCATCAGTAATGAGCATAAGAAATTTCAGCTTAAATGATTCTTACGTACTTTTCTAGGTATCATAATTTTACCATTCTCCTCCTGGCCAAAAAAAAATGGAACTGTTTAATAAGAATAACTAACGTTTTATATAGCACCTACTATATTCCAGCCATTGTGCTAAGTACTAGAAAAGGAAAAGATATTCCTTGCTCTCAAGGAACTCTCTAATAGAAGAGACCATATGTAAAAAAACTATCTACAGAGAAGCTTTACATAAGATAGAGAAGGTCTATATGTTAAGGGGGATCAGATGGAAAGTCTTCCTTTAAAAGAGGGAATTTTAGCAGGGACTTGAAGGAAGCAAAGAGATAGAGATAAAGAAGGAAAATATTTTTTAAATGGGTGACAGCCAGTAAAAATGTCCAGAGCCAAGTGATGGATTGTTCCATATAAGGAGAGGAAATAATAAGGCCAATGTGGATCACAAGCTATGTGGTATTGTGGGGAGGCATGGTAGACAACAAAGATAGGAGGGGTCACATTATGAATGGCTTTGAATGCCAAACAGAACATTTTATATTTGATTGTGGAGGTGATTGGGGGCCACTGAAATTCATTGAGTAGCAGGATTACATGGACAACCCTGCATTTTAAACGATTGTTAAATAGCTGAATGGAGGATGAACTAGAGTAGGGAGAAACTTGAGACAGAGAAGCAAAAGACAGATGCTTTCTTCATGAGTTCTCTCCACAATGATTTGGTTATCCCTAGATGAACAATGACAAAATTTAATTGACCATGTTGTGTGGAAGACAGTGGAATGTCTAGTAATACCAGAGAATTAGTCAAGATCTGCTGAAGTACTGAATATAGAGAAGTACTGAATAGATTCCTAGCTTGCTAGAGTGGGTTCAGTATTATTATGACAATCAGGAAGACCTGTCTCAAACCTTAACTTTGACTTTTACTAGCTATATGAACCTGGGTAAGATCATTTGATCTCTCTGATCCACAAGTTCCTATATATTAAAAAGGGTTCATAACATTGTAGCATTGACCTCATAGTATTGCTCCATGGCTCAAATGAGATAATGTATGTAAAACCTAATTATTAGTAAGATAGGGGACCAGCCTGTGGTCTCCAATTCTCAGGGCATATACAGTATCTTCCCTGCCTGTTTTCTATTTATTACATAATTTTTTAAAAAGACTTAACTACCAAGTTGGAACATAAGTACAAACACATTCCCTCCCCTCCAACAAGGGCACACTTTCCCCTATGGCAAACAGTTCCTGGACCTCTGTTGATTCTTTAACCCTTGGAAACTCACAAAGTCATAGACTAGTCTAATTGGTTTTCTCCACTGAAGAATGAACACAACAGAAAGAGAAACCAGTTACCCCATTTGTCAATGTGATATATTGGGATAGGCACCCATTGCAGTTCTTGCCTTATTGGCCATCAGAGAAGAGAGATTGAGTTTCTCCATCTGAACCTTTTAATTCACTTACAATTCTTACTCAGCAACCAATTAAAAGGCTTCTTTTCACCTACTCTTTAGGCAGTGGACTGAAAACAGTCACAATATACCTGTGCTCTGCATTTAGGACAGAGCTCTTCCATTTAACATCATCATGCTCACCAAATCTTCCCCACTCCAACCATGATTGGCAATGGGCAGGGGCCACTATGAGTGCTCTGAGATCTGCACCCCATTGGCCATTCTCCTCTGTTGCATCATTATTGTTATTATTATGAAAATGACAGTAAGAAAAGATTTTCCCCCATCAGCATTCATCTTAATAAAATGATGTAGCCTCTTTGAAAATGCATAATGGATCTGTGGTTTCCTTATCTCACCTCAATTATCCTATTTGATGGGTGTTAAAAATTTGCAACATAATTATATGAAAAGATAAATAGATTGAAACACTGAATTGTTAAGTAAAGAAATTTTTAGATGTTGATAGGCTTTGTTGGAAACTAATAGTAAAGCAAGAGAAGGTGTTAACTATTACTCTAAATTAAAGTGAAGCTGCTTGCCTTTCCTTTAATAATTTTTAAATGTCTGCTCTGGCTCACTATCTCAGAGCCTTTTGGTGTTTTAGGGGGTACTTTGAGTGATTTAGAGTATTTCTTTCCTACTGCTGTTGCTTTGAGCTCCCACCGATTGTGTTCTCCTATACATACTTTGTGGAGCCAGTGACTAGTACCTCAGTTCCATTTAAAGGCAGCATCCATTAGCCTTTGCAAAGGGATATTTACTTTGAGGACATAGCAATAACAAATATAGAGCTATTTCCCCCACACCTCAGGAGAGTATATTTTCTCCTATACCACTTCAGATTCTAAGGAGAGTGGCTCTCTCTTAGCACAGTTCCTACATAACTTTGGTGTCCCCGTGTTCAGATACAGATGTTCTATGACTGCTAGGTAAGTGCTCTGGATCCTAAAAGCCATACCCAAAGGTCACTCCATGCTCCTCAGGATATTAAAATTTGGCTGACTACAAAACTCTATGTGGATACTTTCTCCATAATTCCTCTGTCTTGCTTTTCTAACATCGAGGTTAATCTTCCTTACCTAAAAGAGAAAACAATAAATGAAGAGGCCATTAATGCCTGTTTCTCAGGGCCCCATGGCTTTAGAAGGGAAAAGACCTCAAGACCTTTCCCTTTACATTCTAGGTTTTTTTTTTTTTTTTTGCCAGACACTGAGCAGAAGAGTCCAACAATGAACTAAAAAGATCAAGGCCAGGAGAGATGGTGGAAGGCTTTTTGAATGCAAAGAACCAAAACAACTTATTGAATATCTACACATATTCCACAATTTTCCCAAAGTACTTCCGTTCCATGTCATTGTAACTATACCAGAAACAAACTACTCAGCTTCTCCACATGGGAATATTGCATCTTCCAAGCAAGCTGATGCACTGTGGGGCATGTGCCAGCCAACCCCCGATTAAACAGTATAAGAAATAAGTTCCTTAATAAATCTCGATAACAAACTGTTGATTATAACATTGGCACTTGTGTGCATGTTCTATTGTGGGATTGACAGTTAAAGTATCTCTGCACACACAGAAGATTCAGGACTCTCATGTAGCGATGTCTGCAAGAGAAGAATTTAATCAGAACATTCAGGACTTATCACACAAGATATGTAAATCTTATTTTGTAGTTAAAACAATAAATTAGCTTTTTAGTGAAAGGATAAAAAAATGTATGTAGTAAGAAAGGACATTTAACTTCTCTATATCAAAAAAGCATCTACTGTGGCTGTAATTGATGCCTGTGGCAATTGTTGATACCCTGACTATATTAGCTTTCTATGCCCTTTAGCATGATTGGAAAATATTTCTGGTCCTTGTTAAGCTGCCTATTATCATGACATCATAAATATACTCATTTAGAATGGATGATTTGCTATTCCAATGCCTTCAAGCTCTTTTAAATAAATTATTTCCTACTATTCCAAGAATTAATATTGCCATAATTATGCATAAAGCAATAACATGCAATTAAAGCGGCCTTCACAGTTATTTGAGGGAGAAGAATGTATTAAGAAAATATCACTTGCTCCTTCTGAAAATACAAGTGAGGCGAATGGAAAAGGGGGGCTGGGAAAAGAATATTCAGTAACTGGGAGTTACTGAATGCAGGAGTGCTACAGAATACTAAGCTCTCAGTTTCTAGGTCACCAGTAAAAATCCACCCTAGGTCAATACCCACTTAAGTTATTTCTATTTTTTGTCATCACTGTTTGTGAGTTGAGATGATATCCTGAGTGTGGCTCTCAGAATAAATGTTTCTGAACATTGCTACTAATTGGTATCTTTGTTGGCGGTCATAGTGAAAAAGCCAGTGAGTGCCTGAGCATAAAGAAAGTAAATACTCTGCTTTCTCCTCCCCAGAAGAAATCTCTACAAGTTAGTATTATAGATGCTATGAGGAAGAATTAAAGCTTCACATTGTTGGGCCAAGGGAAATAGTTACAGGGGGAAGTAATTTCTCCAAAATTAGTATTTAAGTAATTTTTTGAGATCCTAAGTCTGGGGCTAATAGATACCCAGGAAAAAGGAGGACATCAGTAGTTCCTGTTATTGTTCCCTCCTTATTTCCCCCAATAATTTCTTACGACCAATCTAAATGGCATACATTTTCATACTTGAGAATTTGAGGAGTTTGCTAATGGGTCTCCAGAAATTCATAGCATCAGGATATGTTCTGACCACTGCCAGAAGCTGAACAGGAACCCAGAAATTGGCAATACTCTCACATTGCTCTCCTGCTTGCCAGTAGTTGTAGTAAGGACAGTGGTCAGAGCAAGCCCCTATCTTTCAATCTTGGCTCTTTCAAAGTCAGAGGAAAGAGCAGGAAGTAAAGCCAAGCATAGAGGGGATGAGGCAAAAACTTCCTTCACAAAGTCCTGATCCTCCCATTCTTTAAAGAAAAGAAAAACTAACTGGCTTCTCTCTTTTTGTTCCTCTATTTTCCAAACTTTGTTCATAAAACAATAGCAACAAATCACAAATTTAAAAATATATTTCTAGTTACCCTTCAGTTATAAAAGGATATATATATATATATATGTATATATATAACTTTAGAATTGTGAGGACCTTCAGGGGTCATCAAGTGAAATCCTGAGCCAAACAACCAAATCACAAATCTTTTGAAACAACTAAATGATTATCACAGACTCAGCTTAAATTTCTCTAATGCCAAGGCTTTCACTACCTCCTAAGACAGCCCATCCCATTTTTACATAGTTGTAATTACATTTTTTCCTTTACATTGAGCTAAAATTCTCCTCTCTTTAACTTTCTTTTTAAAATAATATTTTATTTTTATTTACAGTTATATCTAAAAACAATTTTAACTTTCATTTTCTTTTTTAAATTTTGAGTTCTTAATTGTCTCTCCTCTCCATCCCAGATCATCCTGGGATGGTAAGCAGTCTGATAAAAACATAAAACATTTTTCCATATTAATCATTTTGTGGAAAAAATCTCAAGAAGGGAAGAAGAAGAGGAGAAGGAAGAAAACTATAGTATGTTTCAATCTGCATTCGGACTCCATCTGTTCTTTCTCAGAAGGCAGATGACATTTTTCATCATGATATTCTAGGATTGTCTTATATCCCTGCATTGCTGAGAATAAACAGATCACTCAAAGTTGTTTATCAAAATATATTGTTGACACTGCACAATGTTCTTCTGGTTCTGTTCACTTCATTTTGTATCCATTCATGTAAGTCTTTATAGATTTTTCTAAAATCATCCTGGATATCATTTCATATAGTACAATAGTGTTCTGTCACAATCATATACCTCCCTTTAACTTTCACCCACTGGTCTTGGTTATGATCTCTTAAGTCAAGCAACCTTTTTGGGTAGATTGCTGTCATATCCCCTACATTTTTTTCTTCCTCAGGCATAATTCCAAGACTCTCCACTATCATGGTTGTCCTCTTCTCAACATGCTCAAACTTGTCTGTCTTTCCCAAGGTGTAGCACCAAGCACAGAACCAAATACTTGAACTCTAGTCTGACCAAAGTTGTGAGGAGTGGGAGTCTTAACTTGCTCTCCCTTTTGACCAACCCAAGATTACTTGAGCCTTTGGAGCTGCCATATTATTATCTGCTTTGTCACTGGTCCCTAAGGACCATGGGAACTTTCCATTTGGCTCATCTGTATGTCATCATATGTGTCATCACCCTCATTACAATGGGAGTTCCTTTAGGGCAGAGACTGTCATGCTCTTCTGTTTACAACCTCTGCACTTACCATGGCACTTTGCTCATAGTAACCATTTAATTAAAAGTGTCAGGCCTTGAAAGTAGGAAAACCTGAATTCAAATCTAGTCTCAAAAACTATGTATGAATCTTTTGAGCAAGTTTTTTAGCTGCTGCCTGCCTCATTTTCATCTGTAAAATGGAGATGATAGCATCTACCTCCCAGAGTTTCTGTGAGTATCAAATAAGATATTTGTAAAGCACTTAGCGCAGTGTCTGATGAATAGTAGTAGGTGCTTAATAAATGCTCATTTCCTTCTTCCTTAATAAATGCTTTCTAATTCATTTACATTGATATTAAGTTTAGATTTTCTAGGATTCCCTGGATCTTTTTTTATGTGAATTGCTTTCTAACATTATCTCTTCCTTCTTATACTTATGTAGTTAATTTTTCATCTAAATGTAAGACTTTACATTTATGTAAAATTATGTCATTAATTTATGCAGAAAGTTGGACTGATGAGGAAGTAATTTGGGTATTATTAAAATATATAGACTAATTTAACCTATCTCCTTCTACTTTGATACTGGGTATAATGCCTAATGCTTTTTATGGTATGTGTGTATGTTTGAATGTGTTTATGTGTGCACACATACACATGTAATATACCTTTACATAAATTAAAATTTCATAATACAGTTCCCAGTATAAAGAAAGAATTTGAGTTTTTTCTGCAGAGTTCTTTTTAGATTCTCTTTTCTTAGTGTCTGACAGAAGCCAAATCTCTTGATCATCACAGCCCTAAGTATAGTTGAAATAAAACTCTCACCTGCATTGCTAATAATCAGCACTTATGAGAAGCCAGTGGACTTTTCACTTTTTTCCCTGGACATCCTTTAAAAACATCCTACTGGGGGCAGCTGGGTAGCTCAGTGGATTGAGAACCAGGCCTAGAGATGGGAGGTCCTAGGCTCAAATCTTGACCTCAGGCACTTCCCAGCTGTGTGACCCTGGGCAAGTCACCTGATCCTCTTTGCCTACCTTTACCATTCTTCTGCCTTGGAGCCAATATACAATATTGACTCCAAGACGGAAGGTAAGGGTTTTATAAAAATAAAAAAAACAAAAACAAAAAAAAATCTTACTTCCTTATAATGGATTTGCCAAAAAGGATTATCATTTTACTATCCTATTTCATTCATCCACCTGAAGTCTTTATTTCCATTTAATTCTTTTTTTTTTGCTAGCATAATTAAGGGCTTTAGGGAAAATGGATCTTAGAATAAATACAGTCCAAGGATCCTTGTGAATCCATAGACCTTGTCAGAAGGTCCACAAGTTCAAAACTGTTATCATAATAATTCTTAGACATTTTCTTCCTATTGAAATATTCCTCCATTTTCCAATTACATATCTTTGTGAGGATACATTTTCTTTATATACTCCTGCAGAAGCAAATTTAAGAATCCAGTTATCTTCTATTAGAATGAATAATAGATTTGCTAAAATATGTAAAAATTGTCATTTTTCTCATTAAATTTTTAAGATATACTTTTCTAAAAATGTTATTCATATTAAAACAATGGTTTTTAATGTTATTTTAATGAATTCATGCATATTTTAAAAGATCAGTTTTAATTTCTATTTAAGTAAGTGTTATGGATATAACCCCATAAATAAAAGCTCTTTGGGATCCTCTATGATTTTTAAACATATGAAGGTTTCTTGAAACCAAAAAGTTTGAGAACCACTTTAGAGAAGTCATTAGATTTCTCCTTAAAACATTCTTTTGAAGTAATATTTTTTCTTTAGAATATTTTCCCGTGGTTACATGATTCATGATTTCACCTCTGCCCAAAGCCTCCACCCTCCCAGAGCTGACAAGCAATTGCACTGGGTTATACACGTATCATTGTTCAAAGTCTACTTCCATGTTATTCATATTTGCAAAAGAATGATCATTTAACATCAAAACCCCAATCATTTCTTCATTGAACTACATGTTCAATCATATATTTTTCTAATGCATTTCTGGTTCCACAGTTCTTTCTCCAGATGTGGATAGCTTTCTTTCTCACAACTTTCTCTGGATAGTCCTGGATCATTGCATTGCTGCTAGTAAAGAAGTCTATTATATTCGATTGTGCCACAGTGTATCTGTTTCTGTGTATAATGTTTTCCTGGTTCTGCTCTTTTCACTCTGCATCAATTCCTGGAGGTCTTTCCAATTCACATGGAATTCCTCCAGTTCATCATTCCTTTCCGCATAATAATATTCCATCACCAACATATGCCACAATTTATAGAACCATTCCTCAATCAGTGGATATCCCCTAATTTTCCAGTTTTTTTTTTGCCACCACAAAGAGTGCGGCTATAAATATCTTTGTACAAGTCTTTTTTCTTAGTATCTCTTTGGGGTACAAATCCAGCAGTGGTATGGCTGGGTCAAAGGGGATCTTTTAATCTTTTAAAGCCCTCTATGCATAGCTCCAAGTTGCCCTCCTGAATAGTTGGGCCAATTCACAACTCCACCAGCAGTGTATTAGTGTCCCAATTTTGTCACATCCTCTCTAATATTTATCACTTTCCTTTGCTGCCATATTGGCCAGTCTGCTAGGTGTAAGGTGGTACCTCAGAGTTGTTTTAATTTGCATCTCTCTAATCAGGAGTGATTTAGAACTCATGTGTTTATTGATAGTTTTGATTTCATCCTGTGAAAACTGCTTCTTCATGTCCTTTGACCATTTGTTGATTGAGGAATGACTTGATTTTTTGTAAATTTGACTTAGTTCCTTATGTATTTGGGTAATTAAATGTTTGGCAGAGAATTTTGTTATAAAAATGTTCTCCCAGTTTTTTGCTTTCCTTCTAATTTTTGTTACATTGGTTTTGTTTGTACAAAAACCTTTTAATTTGATATAATCAAAGTCAGTCATTTTACATTTTGCATTATTCTCATCTCTTGCTTGGTCTTAAATTCCTCCCTTTCCCATAGATCTTACAGGTATACTAATCTATGTTAACCTAATTCATTTATGATTTCACTCTCTATATTTAAGTCATTTACCCATTTTGAATTTATCTTGGTATAGGGTGTAAGATGTTGAATTTAAACCTTTTCCCATACTGTTTTCCAATTTTCCCAGCAGTTTTTGTCAAGTGTAGGCATTCTTTTAAAGCCCGTTGCACATAGTTCCAAATTACTCTCCAGAAAGAAAAAAATATTCAAAGAATATTCAAATAATATGGTTCCATCAGATTACAGGAAGTCATCTAAATGGAGATCAGACTTCTTTTACCCTCATTCATGGACTGCTGCTTAGTCTGCTTATCTTAACTTGGCAATTAGTTGAAAACCTTGTTTTATAAGTAATAGAATGTGTAGCCACATATACTTTCATAAATTGAAATCATGTCATACATATTACTGCCATTCCTTTAAAAAATAAAAACCACTGCACTATATGATCATTAATAAGTTGGTAATAACTGTGCCATTAATGAATGAACAAAAAGATTCCAACTAGTGACCTTTAGATGAAAGGCTTATTATCCCATTACTAGTCTCTTGAGCTGTTTGGTCCCCTAGCACTATATTTGGTCTGAAGAGTCTAATCCTTGAACTATAAAAGTCTAAGTAGTCCTTGACACAATTTGGAGCTATTAAAATCTGTTGCGCCAAGAATCCTTTATTAAAAAAATCACTTTAATTGTACATACCCCATCTGGTCAGAATTAAACCCTTTTTTAAAAAATCCCAATTTTGTATTTACCTGATGTTCCATATTGTGAGCATGATTTTTTTTAAATAATAGAAACATTCTGTAGTTCTGAGAAAATAAAAATTTGAAGGAAATTTCTTAACATTTACCAGACTCCCCTATTTCATATTCAGCCACAAAATTAAACTTCATGCAGTATCTGTCATTTTAAAGGGCCAAGAGAAGCCTAAGTTCAAGAAACATATAAATGTAATGTTACGTTTATTTGCATATTATCATTTAAATTTTCCTTTCTTGCTTTCTTTAATTGAAATAGAAACCATTTTAGAAACACAACTGGATTACTGTGTTGATATTTTGGTTTGTGTTAAAAATAATAATTTAGGGGGCAGCTGGGTAGCTCAGTGGATTGAGAGCCAGGCCTAGAGACGGGAGATCCTAGGTTCAAATCCGGCCTCAGACACTTCCCAGCTGTGTGACCCTGGGCGAGTCACTTGACCCCCATTGCCTACCCTTACCACTCTTCCACCTATAAGTCAATACACAGAAGTTAAGGGTAAAAAAAAAATAAATAAATAAATAATAAATAAAAAATAAAAAAAATAATAATTTAGAAGGCTTAAGAACTGAAAAGGAACATTTTCTATTTTCATTGTTTTGCTTTCCTGTTCATCTCCATTAGCAAAAGTGAGCCATGTTTCTGTTGAGAGAGCTATAGGAATATACTTTAAATCATAGGGATTTATTTTTAATGAAGTAAGAATTTTGTTGTGTTTTTAACTGTTTTATAACCATACTTAAGTATAAGATCTTTGCTAGTTGAGAGTCTATGTAAAAGTGGACTTATTTTTTGTTTAATTATCATAATAGCTAAGATTAATCTAATGCTTACCACATCCTAGGCATTGTGTTGAGTGCTTTACAAATTATTATCTCATTTGATCCTTACAACAACCCTGAGAAGTGGATGATAATATCCAATTTTACAGTTGAGGAAATTGAGGCAAACAAAAATTAAATTAAATTATCCAGAGTCATAGAGGTTAGTATTTGAGGCCAGGTTTGAACTCAAGTTCTTTATTCCAGGCCAGTACTCTCCACAGCACTAGTTAGATGCTTATGGACATGTGATGCTAACATCAAATGCATAGAATACCAAATCTCATGGTTATTTATAGCCTGAAAGATTGAATGCTCATTGAGCCTGGGAACTGTTTAGATTTGTGAGTGCCTCTAGTGCCTAACCCACTGCCTAACACATGGTAGATGTTTAATAAGTTCTTATTAATTTATGGAGTAGTTACTAAAGACAGATAATGCAGACTTTCATACTCAATTCTGGATATTCTTAATTCCTTTAATTTTATTTAAGTATGAATGGCTCACTATTATATGGTATTTTACTAATGCATAAACTAATTTTTAGTATTCATTATATCCCTCAGACCAGCACATATATAAGCTATAGAATTTTTCATTACCTGTAAGTCTTGTCAGGACATCAAAGAACTGAGTTTGTGTGTGCTTTCAACAAATGAATGAGACAGTTACTACCACAACTTTTTAAAAACAGTTTAAACACAAACATAGCTCATCACTTCGCCAAATGTAACACCATTTTAATGTACAAACAGCCTCAAATGATGGCAACTGCCACCAGTTAAGTAACCCATTGAATTGAATGAGAATCCAGATGTCAAATAGTCTACAGAAATTTTGCTGATGGTTGATGGTCATCACCTGAGGACTAAGCATGCTCATTTAAGTAACACCATTATGGTATTTTTTGAAAGTCAGGCAATAGTTAAAATGAAAAGGAATCTTTTTTTTTCCAAGAAGGAAAAGCCATTTAATAACTTTGGGCCAGCTTGCTCATAGCAGTACTGTGCTTGAGATCTAAAAACCCCAGGAGCTTGGCAAGCCAGGAAGACTTGGCAGGTTTTCCTACCAACGTACTAAGTCTGAGTCAAACTGAGCCAGACTCTGGCTCACTCCGTTTTATATGTATTTAATATTCCTTGTTAACAAGAAGGTTATGGCGAAGGACTTTTTTCCACTAACCTCAGACAATAAAATATAGTCTCTCTAAACAACCACAATTTAAGTAACTCCATACATTCACTTGGGGATTTTTGTCCCTCCTTTCACATAGCATGGTGTGTGCAGTTGTATGCATGTAAGTGTGCCGCTTTGTAGCTTATAGTTCCATTAAAAATGGCATGCATGTATTTACAAACTGGCCTGTGCTCCTACTTTCTGCGTGGATTGGCATTTGCTAGTGTGAAAGACGGATTTTATGCCACAGCATGTCACACAACTTGAACAAGCCTTACCCACAGTTAGGTACAAGAGAAGGCAAGTCAGTTTGTCTAGATGCTAAAACGCCAGCATATTCTCATTCTTCTCATGTTTCACCTGGAAATCAAGTTTTAGTTTTCAAACATTTTGTCAAGACAAAGTGAATACCAAACCCCGCATCTGTTTTTGCTTTTTCTTTCCCTACTAACCTTTTTTTGGTTTGAATGAAGCCAATGGTTATAATTGTACACTGCTCCTCAAGTCATCCTGGGGCAGGAGCCCTCTCCTCACCCAATCCTGTGCTTGAATGGAGGCGATGCTCAAGCATTTACACGGAGGTTAGTGATGACTATTTTTCACTGAAGCATAAAAAATGTGAAATTAAGAGAGATCGTACATGCTTTATGTTATACCCATCAACGTCTGCTCAACCTGCAATTGATCATTTAGTAAAAACATATCAAAATTCTTCTCAGAGCACTCACACAAGAACGCTAACAGCAGTGTTGTTGCGAAAGCTGATGTGATTTCGAGTCTTGGTCTTCAGAGTGGGTACCATGGCAGGACCCCAAAGTAGTGTGTGGTGAACTAATCACCATCTGGGAGGGTGCTTCCCATCCTGCCCCCGGGATAGACTGCTTAACCTACCTTGTTGTTATTTAGTCATTCAGTCATGCCTGACTCTAAGTGACACCACAGACAAAGTCCATGTGGGTTTTCTTGGCAAAGAATACTGCTGTTTTGCCATTTCTTCTCCAATGTGCCCACATTTTATAGATGACTAACTGAGGCAAATAGTGGTTAAATGGTTTGCCCAGGGCCACACATCTAGTACATATCTGAATCTGAATTTGAACTCAGATCTTCCTGACTCTAGGCCTAGTTCCCATCCACAGCACCACCTACCTGCCCCACTTCAAACAGGATCACCCAATGATTTCCATACCAGCACCTCTTGTGGCTAGGTCGGGGTATTGGCTAGTGAGGATATTCGCCAGATTCACAACCTTGGTTGTATCCTTGACTCTTCACTCTCCCTCATCCCAGATCCCAGCAATGCTATTCCTACCTTCACGCATCTCATAGGCCTGCCCTCTTCTTTCCACTCACACATCGACCACCAAAGTTCAGACATCTGTTCCCTCTTGTCTGGATCATTTCAATAATTGCCCAATTATTTTCCCTGCCTTAAATCTCCTGCCTCTCATCCATACAACTCCCCGTAGTCATTCACCTGAACACATAATGACAATTTCACTCCCCTGCTCAATAAACTTCAATAGCTTCTTGTCAATTCCGTTGACAATATTGTCATATTTTTAATTCTTATTCTGTATAAATTTAATAATAGAATAAGTCATGGTATAATTTTTAAATAAGTTAATATATACATATAAATATATCAGAGTACATATATACATATTGGGGGTATATATCCCAAATTTTTGCCTACAAGTTGGGTAATCCAAAGAGTTTAGAAACCACAGGATTAGAAAGAACTATCAGGATTTCATAAGCATTGTGAATTGGCTTCATTTTACTATCAGGTTAAGAAGGCTAGCATGAATTAGGGAAATTTTACATATTTCATGTTTATTTGGTACTGAGTTACTACTGGTTATGAAAGATACTGAGAATATTACTTGTTTCATAGGGTCTTTCTGCTCATTGTGTCATAAGCAGTGTTTAGTGGTCATATTTCATTTCCCCTTAGTAATAACAACAAGAGTGTTTGCAAAGCACTTTTTATAATTTTTTTCATTTGAACCTCACAAAACACTAAAAGGTAAATGTTATAATTTTCCCCATCTTACAGATAAAAAAACTGAGGCTCAAACCTTGCCCATACTCACATAGCTATTGTGTGTATGAATCAGAATTTGAACTCAGTTCTTCCAACTCTGCTGAGTCACCTAGCTGCCAGTGGGAGTGAAGTAATATGGTGGATCTCTGGCTTTTTAAAAAATAATCATCACTGGCAATCCATTGAACAAAATTTAAAATTTAAAGTCATTTTAATGTACATTGTTTTGTGCTAGGACCTAAGAGAGAGCAAACCAGTCAATCAATAAGAATTCAAAAAGTTCCTAAAATCTGCCAAGCACCAGGCTAGGGCTGATTGTACAAAGGTAAATAGTTTATAAGAGGAAATTTGTTCATGTATAACTCTATAAAATATGTGCCAAAAATACATGGTAATGGTGGGGAAATGCATTCATTCACTGGGAATGGGGGGAAGGATCAAGAAAGATCCCATGAGACAGGAGTTGATAATCCAGTAGACATGATAAAAGTAAGTTTAAGCATAACCCAACAAAATCTTCATGTAATTATTTAATAATATTACTAATATCTTATTCCCAAGGCATGCAAAGAGAGTCAAGAATCTCATTAAGAAGTCCTTTAATCATTCCCAGAGAAAGAGCAACCTCAGCCTCGGCCCTCAGTTTGTCTGTATTTCGTTTGTATAGTTAAATATCATAGAGAGGTGCTAGTTACCTTATCCTAATTCTCATATGAATCATCATAGACGTCAAATTAAAATTATTTTGTCTAGCTGCTTTTGCATCAAAGTAAAAGAAGAGAGAAGAAAATCAGTCTACATTATTGCTTTTTTAATAAAAATTTTAGCTCTTCCTTCTGAGGGTTCAAGGTTTAACTGTTGGAGTAAGAGTGCAGGTAGAAAGCATATGATTTATCACTTGCTTATTTGGGTGCATGGTTAGGGTTTTGGTTTTATAAGATTATTCACTTACAAAAAGGAATAATATGGAAACATGTTTTGTGTGAGAATACATGTATAACACAGATTGAATTGCTTGACAGCTCTGGGAGAGTGGAGGGAAAGAGCGAGAGAGAAAATTTGAATTATATAACTTCAGAAAATCCAGATGCTTAAAAAGCCTTTGACAAAATACAACACTCATTCCTATTGAAAACACTAGAAAGTATAGGAATAGAAGGATCTTTCCTAAAAATAATAAACAGTATATATCTAAAACCAGCAACAAGCATCATATACAATGGGAATAAATTAGAAGCCTTTCCAATAAGATCAGGAGTAAAAAAAGGATGCCCATTATCACCTCCATTATTTAAGATTGTACTAGAAACACTAGCAGTAGCAATTAGAGAAGAAAAAGAAATTGAAGGTATCAAAATAGGCAATGAGGAAACTAAGCTATCACTCTTTGCAGATGATATGATGGTATACTTAAAAAATCCTAGAGAATCAACTAAAAAGCTTGTAGAAATAATCAACAACTTTAGCAAAGTAGCAGGATACAAAATAAATGCACATAAATCATCAGCATTTCTATATATTTCCAACACGTTAGAGCAGCAAGAGGTAGAAAGAGAAACACCATTTAAAATCACCCTAGACAATATAAAATACTTGGGAATCTATTTACCAAAACAAACACAGCAATTATACGAACACAACTACAAAACACTTTCCAAACAATTAAAATTAAATCTACACAATTGGAAAAACATTGATTGCTCATGGGTAGGACGAGTTAACATAATAAAAATGACCATTCTACCCAAATTAACTTACTTATTTAGTGCCATACCTATCAAACTATCAAGAAACTTTTTTTTTACAGAATTAGAAAAAACTATAACAAAGTTCATTTGGAATAGCAAAAGGTCAAGAATATAAAGGGAAGTAATGAAAAAAACATAAAGGAAGGTGACCTAGCAGTACCAGATATTAAACTATACTATAAAGCAGTGGTCATCAAAACAATTTGGTACTGGCTAAGAGACAGAAGGGAGGATCAGTGGAATAGACTTGGGATAAGTGACATCAGCAAGACAGTCTATGATAAACCCAAAGAGCCCAACTTTCAGGACAAAAATCCATTATTTGACAAAAACTGCTGGGAAAATTGGAAATCAGTATGGGAGAGATTAGGTTTAGATCAACATCTCACACCCTACACCAAGATAAATTCAGAGTGGGTGAATGACTTGAATATAAAGAAGGAAACTATAAGAAAATTAGGCGAACACAGAATAGTGTGCTTGTCAGATCTCTGGGAAAAGAATTTAAAACCAAGCAAGAGTTAGAAAAAATTACAAAATGTAAAACAAATGATTTCGATTACATTAAATTAAAAAGGTTTTGTGCAAACAATAATAATGCAACTAAAATCAGAAGGGAAACAACAAACTGGGGAAAAATCTTTATAACAAAAAACTCTGACAAAGGTCTAATTACTCAAATATACTAGGAGCTAAATCAATTGTACAAAAAATCAAGCCATTCTCCAATTGATAAATGGGCAAGGGACATGAATAGGCAATTTTCAGATAAAGGAATCAAAACTGTTAATAAGCACATGAGAAAGTGTTCTAAATCTCTAATAATTAGAGAAATGCAAATCAAAATAACTCTGAGGTATCACCTCACACCTAGCAAATTAGCTAAAATGACAGCAGGGAAGAGTAATGAATATTGGAGGGTATGTGGCCTAATTGGGACATTAATGCATTGCTGGTGGAGTTGTGAATTGTTCCAACCATTCTGGTTGGCAATTTGGAACAATGCCCAAAGAGCACTAAAAGATTGCCTGCCCTTTGATCCAGCTATACCATTGCTGGGTTTGTACCCCAAAGAGATCATAGATAAAAAGACTTGTACAAAAGTATTTATAGCCTCGCTCTTTTTGGTGGCAAAAAACTGGAAAAGGAGGGTATGTCCTTCAATTGGGGAATGGCTGAACAAATTGTGTTATATGCTGGTGATGGAATACTATTGTGCTGAAAGGAATAATGAACTGGAGGAATTCCATGTGAACTGGAATGACCTCCAGGAATTGATGCAGAGTGAAAGGAGCAGAACCAGGAGAACATTGTACACAGAGACTGATACACTGTGGTAAAATCGAATGTAATGGACTTCTGTACTAGCAGCAATGCAATGACCCAGGACAATTCTGAGGGATTTATGGAAAAGAACGCTACCCACATTCAGAGGAAGAACTACAGGAGTGGAAACACAGAAGAAAAACAACTGCTTGAACACATGGGCTGATGTTGACATGATTAGGATGTAGACTCTTAATGACCACCCTAGAACAATCATCAATAATATGGAAATAGGTCTTGTTTGATGACACAGGAAGAAGCCAGTGGAAATGTGTGTCAGCTACTGGGGGCTGGGGAACGGGGGGAGAGAGAGCAAGAACATGAATCATGTAACCATGGGAAATTTTTTTCTAAAAAGTTAAAAAAATTCATATGGAAATTTGTTATTAAAATTGTTAATAATAAAATAAAAATGAAAGTTCAGTGTTACTACTTCCTTGTTTTCTTTTTTCTTTTGTTTGCCTGGTTCTTCCTTTCTGTTGGTGGATAATCAAAAAGATTTGACTTTGGAATTTCCAGGCTTCAGATCTGAGCCATTACCCATTTCCTCTTACATATAACATTAATCCATTCTTTTTCCTTAAGAGGATGAATTGTACCTTCTCTAACTCCTAAAAAACTTGTAAGTTTGGTGAAGATTGGTTTGTTCCCTTGAGAAACAATGCCTAGATGTGTCAGAATTCTCATATGTGGCTAGATCTATAACTATTAAGGAAATAAGCACCTCTCCTGTCCACCTTCTAGGATGTGACTTTTTATTTGTCCTCTAGCCGGCTGCCCTTTATTCTCCCTACTCCTGACCCTTCCCAAATTTATGCCAGGCATCAATAGTTCTTCTGATGATTTGTTGAGATAAATGTCTACTGTTCTGGTCTATAAAATATCTAAGCAGCCTCACCTTGCTTAAGTTCAACACTAAGAATCTCAGGAGACGTGTCTACTGCCAGAGGTAGCTGTTTCCATGGAGAATCTTTGATCTCTGTAGCTTTTGATACTGCTAACTACAGCCTCCTCTTTGGCATTCTCCCCTTCCTTGTCTCTTCCATTGCTCTTTTGCTTCTCCTATCCACCTGAAGCCACTTCTTAGTCTCTTTTGGTGGATTGTCATCTTCCTCTTATCCACCACATGTGGATGCCCCCTGAACTTCTATGCTAGGTCCTTTTTTCTATTTTTTTTCTCTTGGTTATTTCATCAGCTTTTATGTGTTCAAATATCAAAATTAGTAGAAAGCCTTACAGATGTTTATAAAAGTGCTAAATGTAGTCAGTCAATGTATTTGGCCCAGATCCCCTCAGCCCTTTTAGAAACTGTTTATCTATGGTCACTGCCCTAATGGAAATGACAATCTTAGGCTACAAGACAAATGAACATGAAATATTAGCAAACAATGTAAACTAGTAATAATGTCCAACTGTTTGGTATAGGTTGTTCTTATAGAAAGTCAGGATATGTTAATTAATGGGAGAACTTCAAATATAGGGTAGAAATTTTACCCTATATATAGTTTAATTAATTCTATATGAGATGGAATTAATATTTGACAAATATTCCAGGCTATGAGGAGAATGGAAACAGAGACCTGGTATTTTTCTGAGGAAAATGGGACCAGCTCAATTAGGAAGCAGGAGTACATATTGGAGATCAAAGATGAAATAAAGTTGCTTTGGGTTGGATGAGATCAAATTAGAGAGAGCTTTGAGAACTAGGCAGAAGAATTTAAACTTGATGTAATAGACAGTTGGGAGGTGCTGTAAACTTTGAATATAGTGGCATGATGATAAATTCTAGAATTGCATTTTAGAAAGATTAGCCTGGTCAGAGTTGGAACCATGCAGAACTAACAATAATGTATAAGAGATGCAAAGAAGAAAGTTAAAGTTTGATGTCAGGAAAAACTTCCTTATAGTCTGAGCTATCTGAAAATGGCCTGGTCTGCTTAAATTATAAGATTCCCTCCTTCTTTAATGATCTTTAAGCCAAAGCTGGATGGATGAATCACTCTGTGCTCTCTACATTGTAGTAGGAATTCTTTTTCAGGTAAAGCATTGAGGTCCCTTCTAACTCTGAAATTCTCTGATTCTGTGGCCCAATTTGGTTTAATAGGCACACCAATTATGTTGTGACTGGTACTGTGTTAGGCACATTGAGGAGCACAAAAGTTGCAGAACAGATAATCCCAATACTTCAAGGTGTGTGGCATCTCCTTAGGGAGAAAAGGAAGGAAAACTTATTTTTGAGAAATATTTATTATGATAAAATGCTTCCGTGGTTTGACATATGCTATAGTAACAAGGCTAAAAGGGCTGATACTTTTGTTCTTTTTAAATTATTAACTTAATCGCTATTAAATAAAAAGCAAAAAAGTCATTCATAAACTATTGGATTTTTATTTATGACAGTTTTGAAAATGCTGTTGCAAAGTACCTCACACACAGTAGGTATTTAATGAATGCTTATGGATTGATTGATTTCTTGTTTTCTTGATAGTCTTCAAGATTTCTTTACCTTTTAATTAGATCATCTCTCAGCTACTTTGCCCCTTTTCTCTGCTTGTCAAAATCCTACCTTTCTTTTGAAGCCTACCTTTGTCTCAACTACATGAAGCTTGCTCCAGTTGTTTTCTGAAATATTACATTTATTATTTGTACGTCTTTGTTTAGTCAATTAATTACTTTCTTTTATTATACTCTTTATGTTCTCGCTATTCATTTGATTAATTTTTAACTTCTTGCTTTAGGAAAGGCACTCTGGGTCTGAGGAAAATACCTAGATTAAAAAAGACATAGAATCTACCCTTCAGGGGCTTACAATCAAATAGGGAGATAAGATGTGGACACAAATTACTTAGAAAAATAGAATTGGAGGGTTGCACAGGAAAGGCAGAAATAGCACAATGGGTATGTCTTAATTTTGTCTCCTCAACTAGATTGTGAACCCATGAGTATGTCATATATGTGTGTAATAACTAATACTTCATTGGTTTTTATTTGAATATGATCACTTGTGGCTTATTTTTATCAGTCGTTTTTCAGCATAACATACAATGAAATATTAGAGTACCTCAGATGTTTTCTTTAAAATACTGATAGTATGATCTATTCAAAATATATATTTTATGAAAGAACAACTGCTATAGCCCTATGGCTAATTATTCCTTAACAGCTGTGTCCAGCTGGTGGTCCACATTCCATACCACTTCTCTTCAGTGTATGGAAACATTTAGGTCAATATTGATATAAAGCTTCATACAACTTTCTTCTCTTTCAGCTTTGGTTTGCCTTCGTTAATGGATTTTCTGGGCAGATTTTATTTGAGCGCTGGTGCATTGGCTTGTACAATGTGGTAAGCATTCTCCATCTCCATTTGATAGCCTGCAGAACATCAGTGACATTCCATTGTTGTTTATGTCTGGGAAGTGTATCTAAGTCAATCATCTGTATACATATCATGCTACAAATACATCTTTAGGGCCTTTGTGGCCGCAACACATCCTGCAGAAGCACTAACCCTCCACATGTGTTTTCAATCATGGCAGATCATTCTGGAATCACCCCATGAAATTATTACTCCATATATCTTGATAACATACTATTGCAACCTTTTTAGCAATTGGCTGTGTGACATTTTAATATTTCCTTAGGCCAAATGAAAATTTCTGAAATTTACCTAAACATATTCCATTTCAAAAAATTTTTTCTAAATTCACAAACCTAGAGATACACATAAAATATGATTATTGTCTTTCTTTTTGACTTACATTAACTTGCAAAAGACTGTTTTCCTAATTAAGTAAAATTAACATATGAATTCATAGTTCTGGATCCCATCAAGAGCAAATTGGCAGTCTAAAATTTTCTACTTAAAATTATTTTAAAGTTATTTGATTATTGGACTGGTTCTGAATTTATCTATGTAGTCAGCCTTAGAAGTCTTTGGGCATGCAGAAATATCACTATAGTGCTATAAATATTTATGTAATGTATATGAATTTATAGTTAGAGAACTATGCCATTGAGGTTCAGTTCACATCACAGGTTCAAACTCTGTCAACCAGTTAGCTGTAGTGTGTTCCATGAATGCTTATCAATTATACCACTAACCAACTGGATTTACAGATTTCAGCAACTAGAAGCAAATAAGATTTAGAAGGAAAGTGGACTGAATCAGTATAAATTTGGTCTCTGCCAGAAAAGAGTTTGGAATCTATTCATTTTTGCTAGTGGGTCAATAATATCTTCCTTTACTGAGGACAGCATGAGACTATTTACATAAGCATTGAATGAAGTTGCTATGATTAGCTTAAAATAAGGTAACAGCTTAGGAAAATGTTTCAGTTTAATAATTCTCTGCTAATCCTTCCTTGATTTAATTTTTACTTAATTTTCATACTATTTCCAGAGGTAATATAGTATAGTAGAGATAACCACAAACTGAGGATGAGGGTTCTGGGCCTAATTTGGGCATCTTTTAGCTATCTGTGATCTGGCACAAGTTATTTAGAACTGCTGTTTGGTCCTTACACTACTGTTTGGTCCTCAATTACTAAGCATATTAGTAAGTGTCTACTATATGTCAGACACTGTGTTAAGGGCTCAAAATACTAAGAAAGAAATTAAATAGTCCCATTTCTCAAAAAGTTTATATTAGAGAACACAACATATGCAAAATGTAGCACCTATCTTTACTCTTTATATAATGAATAACATTACATTTTAAAAATCCAGGTCCATTCCATTTTTTTAAAAACTCAATTTTATATGTAGTTATAGTTAATCAAATATAACATAAGGACATTTAAAAAATGAAACTAAAGATATCAAAAACTTGGGACTGAATCATTTACAGCAAAACATTGAATCCATCCAAACTGTAGTTTTAAAGTCATGAAACTAGTCGGTGGAAGTGAACTGAATTTGGAAAAGAGAATGGGTTTAGTTCAATAGAAACTCTGTGCTACTTTTCACTTCTGCATATTAAATTATAGAAAGGACATTGACAAGGAAGAAGGCTTCCAAAGGACAAATGACATGAGATCATGTCATCTGAGGATCAGCTGAGGAAACCAGGAATATTTCACCTGGAAAAGAAAGGACTAGTAAAGAGAAAGGAGGGAAAGGGGAGGAAAAAGATGATACTAGTACAATATCGAAAAGACTTATCACTTAGAAGAGTAATTAAACTTGCTTTTATTGATCTCTCAGGGAAGAACTAGTGAAAAAAAAAGAAGAGAGGTGTAGCAAAGGAGATTTAGGATAGTGTAAGGAGCTAGGTGACTCAATAGATAAAGGGCTGAACCTGGAATCAGGAAGACCTAAGTTGAGATTTGGACTTAGATGCTTAGTAGCTAAGTGAGTCATTTAACTTGTGTTTGCCTTAATCCATTGGAGAAAGAAATGGCAAACCTCTCAATATTAGGCTACTATCAGTCCATGGGGTCTTGAAGAGTTGGACACAACTGAACAACAACAACGAAAAACCTATTAACAATTGGAGGTGTTGAGAAGCGAAATTACTTGCCTCATGAGTCCCTCTTCATGGAGATTTTTTAAAAAGAACAGATTGAAATATGTGACCTCTGAGGTCTCTTTCCAACACTGAAATTCTGTGATTTTTTTTGCATTTGGAAAAGGAATTCACAGCTGAAAATTTCAGAAGACATAAATAGAGTCTAAGGAAGTACTCATTCATTCAAATTACATTTATGCAAAATGGTAGTGGTTGTTGAGTGAGTTAAGAATTTTGCTTGAATGGTTCAAATTAGTCAATGCAGTTTTTTTCCTTCTTCTTCAAATCATAGCACCTTACAGTTCAAAGTAGGGTACAACTGAAAAATTAATCTAATCAAATTCTCCATTCTGCAGATAAAGAAACTAAAGTATATATCCATATATCTGAAATTACTTATCTATGTTCACAAAGCTAATAGCAAAGATGGGAATGCAATTCAGATCCACTGACTTCCAGTTCAGTGCCTTCCTACCATACTTTGGCTGTGTCTCTGAATTTTTTGGCTTGGTTTTGTAGTTTAATTTTGCAATTTCTTATTCCGTTCTGGCTCTTTATACCCAGCATTAGATCTTAATGATCTATATACATTTTAACATTTCCAAGTACCTCTCAAGTCTAGTTGACAGCAGCTTAGTAGGATTATACCTAGCTATTGCCATCATTTCTGAGAAGATGATAGTCCTGATGTTGGTTCTGGCTCCATCACTTAACAGAAAAGAGAACTAGAACTGAGCTGGTATGTCTGCTCCCCAGCTCTTTACAATTTTTGCAGTATTAATATCAATATGTATTCATTCCTAACACTCTTACAGCTTTAACTATTCATACTTTAATGCAGAATTATTCTGCTAATTTCTTCTTTTTTCTACAAAAGTAATTCATGTGGCTGTATGTTTTCAAACATAACAAGCCCCACTTTACTGGCATTTTTAAAACATTTTTATGGCAATGTGCAGCACTTACAAATGAGACAAAGAACATGGTGTCCTCACACTATCCTTCCTTCATCTTCTTAGGATACTGGGAAATAAATTATAGGTCTTTAGGGATAGTCTTCAGTGGATTTTCAAATGTTGCCTAGAATAGAGGTAAACACTTTAAGAATAAATATAATAATAACTACAAATCAAATTAGCTCCCAAAAGCCAATGGTTTTTCCACGATAGCCAAATAAATCACTTACAGGGTATTGTCCTAATGTTATAACTATACTATGACATTTTCCTCCATTGACATCCTATAGTGAATAAGTTGTTTTTCTATATTATCCCTTCCTGATTTGTCATTAAAAATAGTATCATTCTGATTACCACTCTACTAAGATGACCTTTTTAATGTATACAAAGATAAGAAATGTAATAAGTTGGCCCACAGCCTTTTTTTGATCCACTCAGAGATTCCACAGCATCTCAGAATTTGAAGACTGCTGGTGTTAGCCTTTTGTCTTTGCCTTGCCCTCTGTATCCAAGCTTAGCATCTTTGATAGAAGAATCATGGGACTATTTAGCTCTGGTAAGAACCTAGGAGATCATCTAGTTCTATCTCTCCAATTTATCCTTCCCAAACAAGTAAATCAGTTTCAGAGACATGAACTGCTTTGCTTAAGGTCACATAGTTATTAATCTGATATACAAATTAAGGTTTGAATCCAAATGTCCTAACTCTCTTTGGCTGTGTTTCTGCATATGACAAATAAATGATGCCCAAAATGGTAATTGTAGAATTCACATCAGATCCTCATTTTATACTTATTAAAATATGATGGCAAGGAAGTACCTATGTTGTTCAGTGGATAGAGAACTAGGTCCAGAGATAGGAGGTCCTGGGTTCAAATGTGACCTCCGACACCTCCTAGCTATGTGACCCTGGGCAAGTTGCTTAATACCCATTGCCTATCCCTTACGGCCCTTCTGCCTTAGAACCAATAAAGTCTTTATTATTCTAAGATGGAAGCTAAGAATAAATATTACTGAATACAAATTTTAAAAATAACAGTTGGCATTTAATATAGCACTTTAAAGGTTTATATTGTGCATTACACAACTTTAAATCTTCCTAACACTAAAATGGAGGTACTAAAGTCATCATTTATTATTATTAAGCTGCCTTTGAAGATTTCAAGTCATTTGGCCCAGATGATTCTATGATCTACATTTTAGACAGGAGCCTATTCAGGCTCAGAGATTAAATGACTTACCTGTGGTCACAAACTAATAAATGTTAGAGATAGTCTTTATATCTAGGTCTTTCTGCCTCCTATGCTAGCACTCTATCCACTCTATCATGCTGCCCCTCATTCAATAGCTTTCTTGTGTTTTGGACACAGCTATAAAGACTAAGGTGTTCCTTTCTAGGCAGACGATATAAATCATTTCTCCTTTGGGTAATGCTTACTATTAAGGATATGACTTCTTAGGGGTCCTCTCTGTTGGGCTTGACAGTTTCTTGCTTCCTGCCTAGATCTTTCAACTCTTACTAGAAATGGGGAAAGTATCCAGGAGTTCTATGGAGCTCATTATGCTGAAACTATGGGGAGCTCCTAACCAAATAGCCCTAGGGTACCTGAAAAATAGACTAGGGAAATATCATCGGGCCCTGTTCCCTGGATAGGACCCAGGACTTAAGTATGATGAGGCTGAGATTTTTATTAATCTCAGTCACCTCATCTCTATTTACTTTAAACTGTTGGGATTTTTACAAAAAAAGTTTTCCTTCCCTGGCACAGATTCTCAATCTCCATCTAACTTGTGTGGGCTCACAACTTCCTTAGAATCATTTGCCTGTCTCTGACTGACATCCTCACCAAGTACATAAATCTAGGGTCAGAACTTCTCTGTTGCTGTAGGAATGGAGGAAGGAAGCGTCTATCTTGACTGAATACCAAGACCAAATGCACCAGAATCTGACATAGGTTCTGGTGGCTTGAAGTATACTAGATAACATCAAGACAAGACAATGGTGGCTAAAATGTAAATGTTTACAACCTAATAATTTCCAAATAACTTGTTTAGGTTTTTGCTTATTCTGAAGGAACCCAATTTGTTTTCCAGACATTGGAGGTTCAGATTTTCCTAGATTAGAATTTATGGTTAGAGTTGTAAATTTTACATTCGTGAGCTTTGAGAAAACACATTCATAGTCAGAGCTCCTTCAGAACTGAATGCAGTTCCTTGATATTGACTGGGGTGTGTTGCACAGTCATCAGCCAGAACTGAAGAGGGAAATAGATGTTAATCTATCTGGACTTGTTAGCTAATCATTATTATGTATCCTGTAATTATAAGAGGCTCAATTTATTCGTTTTTAGGCCAGTGAAGGAACAATAAGATTAAGAAATTATCCTTTGATTCTCTTCCTTTGTGCTGAAGGTGCTTAGAGAGTTATGAATCATAGGGATTCTCAAGTTTGGGCTTGACAGGAAAATTAAGTCATCGTTCTGTAAACCTGAAACACTTTGAAAGTGTGCAAAACAAACAGGTCATTTTAATGGATCATTGTTTTCTCTCTGTATAGATTTTCACTGCATTACCACCCTTCACTCTGGGAATCTTTGAGCGGGCTTGTACTCAGGAGAGCATGCTCAGGTTTCCACAGCTCTACAGAATTACCCAGAATGCTGAAGGCTTTAACACAAAGGTAAGCAAAAAGCATTCCTGAAAGGATGGCGTTCTAAAATGTCATAGCTATCCCACCTTCTCTTCCCCCATTTCTAGTGCTCTGGAGTCTAGCGCTGGCCACCCAACTTTGAGTGTACCTAACCTTGATCATCAGAAATGGAACCACTGAACCACACTAGATGAGAGCTCTGGGCTTGCTTCCTTCCCACAGCGTGAAACAAATGAAATGTCAGAGAGGGCTGGGGTTGAGAGGTAAAAGGGAGTATAGAAAGTGCAGTTATTACATAAAAATAGGAAACCAGAGGAAAAAAGAACTAATGGGAGGAGCATTGTATCCATTCAGCTATTAAGCTCTCTTCACCGTTTCCTTCACCCAAAGTAGGGTAGAAAGTTGAAACCTTTAAAGTTAGCACAGAGTAAGACTCCACGATCCTTGGGCCACAAAATCCCTTTATCTGGGGGTCTGGATAGTGGCAAAATCAAAATCCTTCCTACCTACTCAGCATGATCTCTTGTTTTTTGGTATAGTTCAGAGACCCCATAGCAGCTGGGAAAGAATGAGTGCAGATATAGAATCAGTCTCAGGTGTCTTCCCAAACTGGAATATCCAATGTGTTGGAGACATCCAAAGAGAAAATAGGGATTCTCTAGGACACATATAAGGATTGTGTTGCTGGACTACTAAACAGAGAATTTATAGTGTTTCTTATCCGTTCCTGTAAGTATCAAGATTAATGGGGACTGCCAATCAAAAGAGACAAAGATGTAAACTGCATTTTTGTGTAGAAACTTGCCTAAAAGAGGGGATTAGAAAAGTGTACATAAATTCAGCTGACTGACTCATATGTTTAAAATGATGCTTGATTTTTTGGATTCATGGAATCTGTTCTTGTTTACACATTATAAGAGTGCAACCCAAGGTCTCAATCAGTTATTCAACTATTTAGGCCAGTTATTATATTATGAGAGATTCTCTGCTCTTATAAAATTCTGTTGGCAAGTCCCCATTCCTTCTAATGCCTTTGTTTACCTCCTTTATCCAAGATCTCATAACAAGAATGGTACAAATTCTAGCATTTTGGGGATTGAAAACAATGAAAATTGCTACTTTGGTTACATTGTGTCTAGTACAGAATAGATCTTCAGTTCCTAATTGTAGCTGCCCTAATTTGTAATGATTTCCATGAGCAGTAAAGCACTCATTTAGTACTATTACTCACTTAATACTATTACTAGAATGAATTTTGGTCCTATTTCTGTAATGCTGCTTTTAAACAAGAATGAAGGAATTAATTAATTCCAAAGTCTCAAACCCTGGATAATAAACCAAAATCATTTATTTTCATATTTCCTTTCTTTGTTGTTTTTTTTTCTTTACATGGCATTGGCCTTTGGTCATCCAAGCTTCTATATTAACTAGTTTTATATTCAAATATTTAAGTGATTTCTTTTTCTTTCTGTTCTGTGCTCTTTTCCTCCCTCATCATTCCCACATTATTTCAAATGGTTGATCCTTAGTGATGCTGAGCCCCAAATCTGAACATTTAAAGGGAATGAAAAATAAGTAGCAAAAATGTGCTGTGGTACATTTCAAAGGTCATGTAACAGTGAAAACAACTAGCCTGGGACTTATTTCTGCACACCAAGGTAAAAAATTTAGGAAGAAGGCCCTTTTAAATGAGAAAAAATGCCACTTTCTTCTGGCAGAGCAAAAATTCTATATTGGGACTATTCTCTTCAGTCACCAACAATCTTTGCATCAATCACCAAAAGAACTTTTGGTGCTCCTTTCAACTTTGGCTTTTCTCCCCAGCTCCCCCCCAAAACACACACAAACACACACACACACACACACACACACACACACACACACACACACACACACACACACACACACCTACAAGATTTCTGTTGGGAAAAAACTGAGCATGTTGTGTCTTATCACTCACATGGCATGACAGTTCTAAATTCTGGAATATATAACCAGCACATTTCAGGGAAAACCTCAGGAAGATAGAAAAGACCTTGTATTTGTGACTTCTGATATCAAAGAACAAAGAGTTATAATGGGTGCTAATGCTTCTGTCTTAAATACGGTTAAGGTGTAATCCAGAATTCATATAATTAGTGTTTCTTTTTCAGACTATTCAGATATCCCAAAGTCTAAAAAACTCCATTAGCCTAAGATTGAAATCATATATTGAATAACTGGACCATTTATCTGATTAACAATGTTTCCTTATGGAGAAGCTGCTATTCCCACCATTCGTGATGTACCTCAGTGAATGGAGACACTGGTGAAGGAACAACCAGTCCCAAGTCACAATCCAAACATGTATTGATCTCATAGATGAGATTATGTATGATTCACTTTTTAAATAAAATTTTAGCTCTCAAATATTGATATTTATTCTTAGGTGTCAATAGTAATTACACACATGATTTTCTCTTCAAAATCGGTTAGAATTTGGCATATACAAAATTTCATTAAGGGAAGTCCTATGATGATATGAAAGTGGAGGAAAATTTTACATGTGGGAAATAATATAAGTAAATATTTAGACCTTGATTTGTAATTACTTAAATGCATTAATTTGTTGGTTTCACTGTGTGTAGATTGTTTTGGGGAAGAGAGGTTTCCCCTCCATAATGCTTATTAGAAGCTTGAGCCTTGTTTTATTACAGAAAGGAAGGAATAGCCATCATCTGTGACTTCATTTGTGTAATGAACTCCTAGTATAATAACTCCCTCCAGTGCAGAGCCTCAACTTACCCATAACCTCAATAGTTGTCCAGAGCACAGAGAGATTAATTGATTTGTCTGTGGTCTCACAGTTTTATGCAGCAGAAATAGGGTCTCAACTTACCAATCAACAAAACATCTATTATGCACTTACTCTGTGCCAGGCATTGTGCCAAGTTCTGGGCATACAAAGAAAAATCAAAGACCATCCTGGCCTTCAAGGACCTTACCTTCTAATATGGGAGACAGCATATATATGGCCAGATCCTCCTAGATCCAAGGCCAACCATCTATCCACTATACCATGCTGTTTCTCCCGAGTCCTTTGGGTATCCCCCCCACCCCCAACCGATTGTTACAATCTTATGGTAAGAAAAAGTAATTTCTCTGCCCCTCCTCCAGGAACCCATACATGACCAAATTCTGGTCGTGTTGCTTTTGGTTTTTCCTCTCACAAATATACTGGAAAGTATAGAAGTTAAAGATTCTTAGTTTCCAAATACTAGCCATTAAAAAAACAAAGTTGAGAAGAGAAACTTTAAGATATTTATCTGTAAAACGCAATTCTCTCAGTACAGTCAGACTATATCATTTAAACTGGCCTATTTTAAGCGTGTCTCTGTGGTGGATTTTTAAAATAAAACTAATACGGTTTTAGTTTTTCTGTCATCTCTGTGGTTAGAAAAGATGATCAAGATACACTAATGAAGTTATAATGTGTTTTCTTTTCATGGTTTGGAAAATAATCTAACTTTCCAGTTCCATTGTTTGACTAACCTCTAAAATAATAAAATATTGAAATTCATTTTTTAAAATGTATGCATTTAATGTTGAAAGTAAGAAAAGTTCTGGATTTTTTTTAGCTATGAGAGTCTCAAATTTTAAGGAACAAAACTGAAGGATATGCCTTACAAAGTAAGATTTTGTGAAAAAATGCACACAACTTTGTGTGCATTTTTTCACAAAATCTTACTCGGAAGGTGTTTTTTTTTTAAAAAGGAAATTTTAAAAACTTTTTTTCTCCTTTTTGAGTAATTGAAAGAATTGAAAAGAAAGAAACAACTGGCTGTTTAGATTGGGACTGGCTATTAACGCCTCAGGCTTCTGTGTATATTTTTAAAGTGAAATAGTGTTATCCTGAAATAGTACAGTTATTTGATTTTTAAAGGTGAATGAGGAAATGCATTTTAGAAAACTTTGAAGAATAATATTCTGGCTTTGGAGAATTGTGACATGTTGCCAGTAAACTTCACAATGAGGCATTTGTTGAGAATTAGACAGAGGTCAAGAGTTTGGGGCAGCCTCCTGACTCCCTTGGTTTGTTTTCCCTTAGGTTTTCTGGGGTCACTGCATCAACGCCTTGATCCACTCCATCATTCTCTTCTGGGGTCCAATGAAAGTACTGGAGCATGGTAACGGCTTCATTATTTCAAATGTCAGCAAGTAGCATTTCAGTCTTACTGGTGCCAATATGTTTGCAATCTTTTTTTTTCTTCTACAGAAATGGAAGTCACAACAGATTCTAGGGGGAAAAATACCTCCTTTAAATTTAATGATGATAGGCAGTCCCCTGGCTTATAGCTTTCAGGCTCAGACATTTATCAACTCTGACCTTCAGAAGCAGGTCTCTTTGTATCTGACATGTAGATTTGGAGTACAAGGTCTTTCACACCTAATCTTTAATAAATGTTTGAGTCACAAAGTTTGATGGAAGGCATGATTCTGTTATGAAATTCAGAGTCCTCTTGTCAATTGAGTTTTAAAGATTTGTTCCTTTCTGGTTCTTGTTTTTCAATTCCTAAGGCCTGTGCTCTGATTCACATAGTAGCTCTCAAGCCCTGGTAAAAATTTAGGTTTCTTGCTGACACATCTGGCCGAGCATTTTCCCCCCTGGCACATTGCATTTCAAATTGAATTCTGGATGAAGACCAAATCACCAAGTTGGCTTTAGTCTGATCTCACTGGAGCTAGAAGGTGGGAGTTGAGGAAGTGTATTATTTGTATGTTTTTTGAACTTCTTGACCTGTCCCAAAATACAGTCCAAAATAATGCTCTCTTAAAAAGACAGAGGTCTTTAGTCTCAACAGATGAAAGAGTATACTAGAGTATACTGTTCATCCCCCTCAAATAGTAATAATCCCCCTGGGAAAAATTATTCCAAGTCTTGACTAGACAAGGCCTTTTATTGTCCAAGGAACCAAAGAATATAAAGTTTCCATCCTTCATTGTGTTTCTGTGTAAAAGCTTTTTCAGCTTCAAACAGAAATGATTAATTCTCCCTGAGATATTCTTTAACCCATTAAATGCTTAAGGATGTTGAATGTGCATGCCTTGCTAATTCACTGCACCAGTTTACTGTCCCTGTGTGTAACTTCAAGCTCACTTTCCCCTTCAGATCCTTAAGTAACATAACAATGGATCTAAATATCCTTAAGCCATGAAGCAATATGGAGTTATAGGAACCCTTTTCCATAAAGGTCAAAAACTTAAAGTCGACTAATAGATTAGATTCTTAAATCAAGCTAAAAATTATTTTTGGTGTTTGAGGACCTGTGTGTAATTTTCATTTCAAAAGAACAGACATTGGTAGTGACAGGAGAATCCATCACAAAAAATAGTGATGAATGCAACCTAGAAATGTGTTAAACTTGCCTCATTGTCCTGGACCCAGACCAAGATTTTTATAGACAAATAGGAGAGCTGTAGTGATTGTATGCTGACCTCCAGCTCCAGGACCCCTTTAGTGACATTATGTGGTTGGTATGTTCCTACCCCCTTCAAAGGCCTGTCCCATGGAAACTCCACCTCGGCCAACAAAAAGGTCAGTTGGCTGGGCTTTCTTGGAGGGGCTGATCTGACCCTCTCTTAGAGTTTGGACACTCGAACTCTATCCCTTTAGTCATAATAGATTAGATGATTTTTTTGGAAAATCACTTAACTTCATGTTTTCAGCTCTCTATGTGAGTCATCTAGGCTGAAAATTTACAGAGACCAGCATAATGCTGGCAGCTATGACATTCTGCCTAAAGATGGAGCCCATCTGCGTATTTCCATTTAAAACTTAATATGCTACTGCCATGAAAAGAAACATACTAGAACTGGAACTTAGCCAGACCACCATCTCTATCTTTCTCTATCCCCAGTGACCTAAAAGTGGCAACTAGCCATTACAATGATTTTCCAAAATTTTGTCATCTTCCTCCTCCTCTAACTATATTTATTGATAGATCAGAGTATGCTTGCCAAATGGAGAAGAGAGTAGCAGTTTTCCTTTTTAGAATACTGTGAGGACTAAGCAATGACACAAATGTCGAAACTGCAGCTGAGAGAATTTCAGTGACTTGCCCACTTAGGAAGCATCTGAGTTGGACCCAGACTCCTCTCTGCTTGAGCCTTTGTCCAACCTTCTCTTCACTGGGTGGCCTTGCTGCCTCATCAACCTTCTCCCACCCACTAAGCACAGTTATCCTTCAAGGCTTTGTCCTAGGCCTTGAAGAAAATAAAGCACGCCCTTGCTTTCACACACTCACTATTCCAGTCAAATTGGCCTACTAACTATCCTCCTTGCATTAAATTTCAATACCCATTTCTTTGCCTTTGTCTGATTGGTCTAGAATGTACTTTCTTCTAGCTTCTGCCTCTTAGAACCCTTAACTTTCTTCAAAGCACAACTGTGGAGTCTCCTCCTATATTTACCTTCTCCATCCTCTCCCTCACCCCACCCCAACTCTTCCTCTTGAAAGTATTTTGCATGTTTTCATTTTTTTAATAGATGTTGTATTCCCTCCCACACAATTTAACTTCCTTAAGAACAAGAACTGCTGCATTTTCAGCCAAAATTTTATTCTAAGCTCAATTCTCTTTCAGCAATAATATTATTGATTAGGTATTTAATATCCACATGGAAAATTGTTCTCTACTTCAAACATACCACAATAGTCTTCATCATTATCATCCTTATCATTACTGATTTTGGTCATCTCTATGATCCCAATAAAAACACAAACTGATGCAAATTAGAAACAGATAGTTTGCAAAATGAAGAATGCGTATACAAACAGTTACATTGGGCAGCTAAGTGGTACAGTGGATAGAGTACTAGGAGTGCTGTAAAGAAGACTCGTCTTTCCAAGTTCAAATCTGGTCTTGGATACTTACTAGCTGTGTGACCTGGGCAAGTCACTTAGTCCTGTTTGCCTCAGTTTCCTCATCTGTAAAATGAGCTGGAAAAGAAAATGGCAAACCACTGCAGTATCTTTGCAAGAAAATCCCACATGGGGTCACAGCAGAAGGCAACACACATATACTACCAAAAGATAATTAATGCCAGTGACCCCAACAAATATGAGCCAATTATAGATTCATGTACTTTATAAAACTTAATACTACTAAAGAAAATTTTATTCACCAAAAAAACCCTCAGATATAACAAAAGACATCTTCTCATTTCAATAATTACTTAACAAATGCTCCAAGTGACATAACATTTATGAAATAACTTAAGTACTTTTACTGATGATGACAAAAGCCTTGACTCTGTTCTGTACTTGTGTCTTGGTCATGTGCTACAAATATATAAAAATTGATCTATAGAAAATAAGATTTAGAGTATTTGATAACCACATGGGAAACTTCTCCACTTAAAGCACACAACTAACACAAATATGTCAAAAAATTTTGTAAAATATAGTATTTTTAAGGAAACACTTAAAGCCTGTTATGGTCCTGCCCAGTCCTAAATCAGTTATTGTCTGTACCAAATAGAAATTAAGTATGGCTTCCAAAGTAGAGGGAGATAGAATCAGACCTGAGTATCTTTTTTAAACACTTTATCTTTGTGCATCAAGCCATATGACTACACTCATACATCCCCATTAAATAGCCCTTCCACCCCATAGAATCTTTCTCTAATTTTATTAAAATGTCATTTGAACCTGAGATTACAGGTTTTAATGGATGTCTTGGAAAGACAGAAATTGAAGGCTTTAAGCTTGAGTTTTGAGGTGAAACTGAACCAACAGAGAATGCTGGTACTTAAAAATGCCTTGGTCTGCATAAGGCAAGACTTCACATATAAAGCTCTCCAGAGGGCAGCTCCTTGTGGCAGCTGAGTAGAAAACCAGGCCTGAATTCAAGAAGACCTGAGTTCAAATTCAGATACAGACACTTACTAGCTGTGAGACTGTGAACAATTCACTCATCCTTTGCTTCAGTTTCCTCATCAGTAAAGTGGGGATAACAACAACCATAATAATTAATCTTTATCTAGTGCTTGCTATAGTAGCCAGGAACTGTGCTAAGTTTTACCTAATGCTATGCTGTGTTAAACTTTACCATTCCCCTGAGATGTCAGTGCTATTATTATTCCCATTTTGCAAATAAGAAAACTAAGAGATTAAATGACTTGTTCAGGGGCACGAGGTTGTGAGGATCAAATGAAATAATAATTGTAAAGCACTCGGGAGCTGGGCTCATCATAAGCTTTCTATAAATGTTCGCCTCAATTAGTTATTATCATTGAGGAGAATATTATGCCTGACTGTGAATTCAGTATGGGGAATTCAGAGCAAATGAACAAAAAAAAACCAATGTGTGGAATTCTAAAAGTCAAGCTTAATAAGAAAAATACAATTAAGCCAATCGAACCCTGTATAAGAGCCATGGCTATAAACCCTCTGAACTATAAAATAGACCACAACAAATTTGAAAAGTAACCTAACAAAAATCCATCAACAGGTATATGTTTAATGGCTACTATGAGCCAATGCCAGATTTTAAGGATATAAATGCAATGAATAATGTAATACCTCCTTGCAAATATTCCAACAGGCAAGATAATTACGTATGCAAGTATATGCAGAGTAAATATAAATAAATACAAAGAAGTTAAATAAAAGATAATTTTATAAGGAGGATGCTAACAATTAAGGGCAATAAGGAAAGCTTCACATAGAAGGTGATCTTTGAGGCATGTCTGGAAGGAAGAAAGGAATTGTATTAGACAGAAATGAGAGGAGTGGGGAAAGGATGGCCCCTGCAAGGGCCCAAAGACAGAAATCAAAAGACCCTCCATGAATGAAACCCTCATGAACTCCACCAACGGCAGGTCAACAAAGAAGATTCAAACAAGTGCAAATGCAAATTTTATTTATGGAAGCTGAAGGAATTAGAATAATAATAATAAAACAATAACATTTATATAGCACTTAAGTACATGCCGATTACTGTGTTAAGTGCTTTACAATTCTTAACTCATTCCATTCTCACATCAATCCAGCTAGGTAGGTGCTATCATTATCCCCATCTTACAGATGAAGAAACTAAGGCAGACTTGCCCCTAGTTACACAACAAGTAAGTATCCGAGGCTAGATTTGAACTCGGGGCTTCTTGACTCCAGGCCCCCAGTGCTCAGAGCACTGTGGCACCACCCAGCTTTCCTAGGTGGTAATCCAGAAACCCCCTCATCAGCACCAGAAATTACAGAAAGGCTAATTTAAGGAGATCTGATTTAATAATCAATACAATAGTGATTGCGCAAGGAGATAATAGAAAATATGCTTCCCAAAAAAATTGAGGCCTACTTAGTTCATAGAAAGATTGAATCAGATGGCCAGAATTATATAGCAGAAGCTCACTCTCCTTCATAAACAGATGACAGATCCCCATACTAGAAATACAGGTACTCCGTCGTCTTGAGAATTCTACAAATAAAGTGTATTAGACCATTATAACAGACCAGAAATGACCTTTACCCATAAAAATTTAAGAACAATTCTTTAACTATCATACCAGATGTAAGTATTTATATTCCCATCATCTAGCATAGTACCTAACATAGAAGATGCTTAATACCTATTTCTGATTTGATAATCCACTTCCAGAATATAGAGACCTGGCAGAAGAAATTAAAACCATGTTGGAAAAGAATCAGCTCCTGAAAATGCTTTCGTTACTCTCCAACGATGAGCTTAGGTCCTGTTACTTTTATTATTTATTATTACAAAAACAAACCATTTTGTAGGAGTACAAAATATTAAATATAAAAGACTACAAGATAACAGTTTGTCACAGGATCATTTCTATCTTATTTCCATTGAACCAAATGATAATGGCATAATAACAATAATTATAATAATGCTGAAATTATCAGTTACAAAGCCCTTTACATATATTTTTTACTTATCTTTCAACAATTCCATGAGGTAGGTAGGACAGGAATTATGAGTATTTATTATCTTTTTAAAGGTGAAGTACATAAAAAATTTTAAGTACCTAACCCCAAAGTCACAATTTGATTACAAGTTTAAAACCTCAGTTTGAATTCTGGTCTCCTTACTATATATCCAGTGCTCTTTCCATGATACAGATTTCTACCTTTAAAATTCCATAATTTGGCATCAGTGCCCATCCTTTGAGAGGGAAGATAAATTTGGTTTTAAACTTTAAACACTGGATGTTACCTCTCTTTCAACCTAGTTTTATCAACAGACTTTGCCTTCAACAGCCCTCCTTAGGCAAATTTAATAAAAGAAGTGAATGTTTTAGAATGAATTTTTACAATTCAGATAACTAAAGAGAAAAAAGAAGAAATTGTTTTAACTTTAAATATTTTCATCTATTCTTAGAGACCCATTTTTGTAGTAGAGAAAAGATATCATAAATAATACTCTCTGAAATAATCCTGTTGAAGAGTGTATTATAGAAGATGGCGTTCTTGAGTTCTATCGAGTCACCCTTTGGTTACTTAACGGGAAATATGCTACTATCTGACCAATCCATGAGTTTGTTAAAAATTCTGAAGTATTGCTCCATGTGTACATGTATCATAGAATATGGACTTCTTTGCGCTGCTCAGGGACCACTGGGCCACCATCTATGGTGTTACTTGAGCCCTCGTTTATTGTCAAAGTGAAATTGATGAGGTGTTCTACCTCCGAATCCCAAAGGCCTCCATTATTTTATGTTAAGCTGAATCTGGACAGAAAAGGGCACTCTCATAACTGTCTGCCAGAATCTAATTGACTGGTGCCACAATAATTTGTTATATTTTCTTGATACAAGTAAATAACATGTAGTCAAAAGAGACCCAGTGGTCATAATTTATTTTGACTAATGAAAAGTTTTCTTCAAATTTCACACCTAAGGATTTTTCTAAATTAAAAAAGAAAGCTTTCTATTCTACTGGTGGAAGTGTTTTGTTAAGAATAGAAAACTGGCTTAAGTAAAGGAAAAGAGTAGAAGGACAGGCATTCAAGCACTTCTCTAGCTGAAGAATTGTTAGCAAAGAAGCATCTGATTTTTTTGACCAATATGATTTTGTTCTAGAAAAATCCAAAAATAGATATATGTAGAAAGATTGTGTGAGGCCAGATTTGAAGTGATTTAGGAGAATTTCTTAGTAAATTTATTTCATATTTAAAATTTTCCATTCTTTTTTCTTCAGTTCTCAAAAATTAACTCAGAAGTTCCAGACTTTCATAAAAAAAAAAAAAAAAAAAAAGCTTCACACTTCCTGTTAGATATAACTTGATTAACTAAGGCACAGCAGATAGCTTGGGCCTGGAATCAGGAGTCTGGCTTCTGATGCTTAACAGCTGTATGATCCCAAGGAAGTTGCTTAACTGCTGTCTGCCTCAGTTTCCTCAACTGTAAAATGGAGATATTAACACCTATTTCCCAGGGTTGTTGTGATGATGAAATGAAATATTTGTAAAGTAATTAACCCAGTGTCTGACATAGCAGGTGTTTTGTAGTTGCTTGTTCCCTTCCCATTAATTATATTAATGTGTAGTACAACTTACTTGAACAAATTGATTCTATGAAGAAAACCTTAAAATCTCATTTTATTTTTGAAAATAGTGTCCACTATCAAGGGCAAAGAGTACTTCAAGCTTCTACTCTGAAAAAGAGACCTCCTAAATTTCTTTATATTATGGTCTCAATCTAAATTGTTTGCCTCAGTTTTTACCTCCTCCTCATCTGCCTATTGCTAAAATTGCTAATATGTAGAACAATTGAGGTTTGAGTTTCATATCTAAGATCTTTTTGAGCTTTAAATACTGTGATTCTCTTACTGTTCTCTGGCAAGGTTTACTAATGAGAGGAAAAGAGGAGTCAGACGCCTAAATAAAGTAAAAACTTGGGCTCTTAGCTTCAAAAGAATTGAGAAGTGACTCTAAAAAGATGTGTAATGACTGAGAAGTGAAAGGAGAAAAACCCTTTTCCTACAATACAATATACATTTATTAAGTAACACAGGAGATACATATAAAAACTGGAAAACAGCTCCTGATTTCAAAGAGCTTCCATTCTACAGTTCTTTAATGTATAGAGGGTTAAAAACAGATGTGATCATTTTAGAGACAATATCTAATGAATTAAAAGATTATTTTCCAAAAGTTCATTTCTAAATATGTTCTCCTTCTGAAAACATCATTAAACATAGCAGTTATGTTCCCAGGCATTCTACAAATACCTGTTTGTTACTTGGTCAATATAATATAATAAGTAGCCCTGACTGTCTTTGAATCTCTCTGAGCCATCTTGAAGACTGTAGTCTTGGTTCTCTTTGCTTTCAGTTCCTTTGAAGCCTAGAGAGGAAGGGAATGTTTGAAGAAGAGGAAAGTTTAGACAGAATCTCCAGCAGCTGGGATATTTCCACAGCAGCATCTCAAAAAGGGCTCTGGAAGCAATGGAGTTCTGTGAGGGTCAGGAAGGGTTCTAGCATCTGTGACTATGGGAATAGGGGCCGGATTGAATTTTCAATGACTCCCAGAGAAATGATCCCAGCAGAATAGGGTACCCTTGGTAAGGCAGACACAGAGTCATTAATGTGAACAGTGTTCATGATTTTGATTCTGTGGAGCTGCTATTTCTTTATGAAATAAATGTAAACATTTTTACCTGAAATCAAGTGTCTTAATTTTGTTATATCCTTTATTTTTATAAACCCTTACCCTGATCCTGAGTATCAGTTTTAAGGCAGATGAGTAGTAAGGGCTAGGCAATGGGGATTAAGTGATTTGCCCAGGGTCATACAACTAGAAAGTATCTGAGGTTGGATTTGAACCTAAGAGCTCCTATCTCCAGGTCCGGCTCTCTAAACACTGAGCCATCCAGCTGCTCCCTTTATCCTTTATTTTTTTAAGGGAATCTCAAAAAAGTCTCAGTTGCCCACGATAATTTTGTTTTTATTAAACAGAAATTTTGTCAGAAACAAATTAGTAGTTGTTGGAGTTTATTCACTGTTTAATAGTAGAATACAGAAATGACTTAATGCTTTTAATTAACATTTACTAATAGTTTTAAGTATTATAAAACTAACACCTCTGAGTATGCTGAAGTATTCATTCATGTTTTGTTTTATTTAAAGCTAGAAATGCCATTAACTGCTTATGTGGAGAGTATTTCCCCCCACAAATATTTTCAAGAGCTCAGCACACATCTGTCTTAGTCAGCCCAGATGTTAAAGTTTCTGAGGGAAGACACTGATTATACTCCATATTTCAGTACATAGTGTGTCTCCTTTGAGTAACTGCATTCACAAGCCTGAGTGAGAGTCATGCGCAAGTCTCACTACTAAGGCAATGCCCCTGTTGTCTGGACACAATTACTCCCTTAAGATTGTTTTTATCCTTTCATCTGGACATTATTGTGATTTTCCTTCTCCCAAAGAATATGTTGCCCATCCTGGTCTGTGGAGCTGGGATGTGCATTTTAAACTTTAAACAATATTATTGTCATTTGGTTGTTTTTCAGTCATCTCTGACTGTTCTTGGTCCCATTGAGGGTTTTCTTGGCAAAGATTCTGGAGCCATTTCCTTCTCCAGTTCATTTTACAGATGAGGAAACTGAGGCAAAAAAGGGTGAAGTGACTTGCCTGGAGCAATGCAGCTAATAAGTGTCCGAGGCCAGATTTAAACTTGGAAAGATGAGTCTTCCTGACTCCAGGCCCAGCACTCTATCCACTGTGCCACCAGGTTGCCCCTTCAACAATATTACTGATAATTTAATGACAAATAAAAGCATTTGAAGTCAATGACACTCTTTTGAAAATATTAATTCCATTTGAGCTTCACAGTGTCCTTTGAGGTTACCAAATGCACGTATTATTATTCCTGTTTACAGATGAGGAAACTGAGGCTTATAGAAGTTGTGTACTTTTTCTGTTTCATAGAATTATTACATGGTAGAGTCAGGGACTCATTTTCCAAGAGAAATAATAATGCGGTGGAAAGAATAGAGAGTCCTGGAATCAGGAAACATATTCTCATCTTAGGTCTGGGGTTTCTAGCTAGGACATGGGCAAATCACTTTATCTCTCTTTGTATTTCATCATCTACAAAATGGACATAATAAAACTTGTGCTATCCAGCTCCAGGCTGACTTGGGACGAAACACCTTATAAAGATTATTAATGTTGAACTGCTAAATAAATGTGAGTTCTTATTATTCTGAGGCTTCTTCCCATGCTTTTTCCCTTTGTCCCAGTGTTGTTCCCAACTCCCTCAGATCTAAATGAGAATAACTCTTCTTTTTTTTAATAATACTTAAACCTGGACCAAAGGGAAAATTTTTTCCAAGTTAAGGGTCCTAAGCCAGAACATATTGGTCTTAATGTCTGTCTCTTCTTGCCCTATACCATAGCATTCAGGAAGAAATAAAGATCAAGTCCATCTCTCACCCAAGACATCCACAAATGCTAAATCCGTGACATTGAATTGCAAAATTTTGCCTGCCTCTTGACTTCATCCAGCTAAATAGTGTCATCATTCCCAATAGTACAGGAGGCTAGAGAAAAACTAACCTCTTTTTTTTTCTCTTTTGTTTAAAAATGTTTTAAGTTATTTATTTATTGGTAGCAGCTACCTGAGAAATACTTAGCTCCTTACTTCTTTAATGTAGTAGTAAAAGGGTTTAAAAAACCCTTAAATTAATTTTAAATAGCCTTTAAAAATTACATATCTGTTTAAGTTTAGAACAAATTAGTGTGTCTATGTAAATATGCAGGGTATCCCCAAGTCTAAGTGCAGTTTTAAGCTGATAAAGCTCTGGATATATAGATATAGGCATAGATGTGTATATTTTTTATGGAGCCTGCCATTTTACTCATATAAGAATCTCTCAGTAAGGAACTCCCTCTACAACTTAAATTCTTCTTAAAAATGTAAACTTAATATTATTTTCATTTCCAAATTCTCTTTCTCATCTCTTACCAATTGAGAAAACAAGAAAAACAAAAACATTACAAATGTATACTGTCGAGAAAGACAGATTCCTACATTAGCCATGTCTCAAAATAATATAAGAAAGAAAATAAGTCTGAATCTCCACTCTGAGTCTTATCATTTCTCTATCAGAAGGTTGAAAGATTAGAGAGTTACCTGGAAACACTTGACAAAATGCAATGACCCTTCCAAGGTAGTTCAGCCAGCATCTCAGAGATTTGCATCTCTGCCTTTCTGTTAGGTCACTACCTATGATATCATGCCACCTCTCTAAATATATATTTAAAATGTTAATATTTGAATGAAATACATATTAATAACAGAATTTTCAACTGAAATAAATGTACCTATATGCAATCTGGTATCCTTTTCTTTGGTAGTCAGGTAATACCCATTCTCCAGGTACTTAACAATGATTTATATCATATCTTCACACAGACTATAATGTCAGGATAAAAACAAAAATTAGTTGAACCAACTTTTACACCATGATTTGACATGAGAATTTAAAGTTTAGCCATTAATGAAAACCAAATGGTTTTTTAAACAGTGATACTTCAAAGATGACTAAGCTTTGCAGTCCTGCAACCATCCAAAATGTAATTTCAGAGCTTCCAAGTGTTGACAAGATCAACAGGAGGAAATGGGCTGAAGTTTCAGCATGAGACTTAGGTCAGACATAAGAAAACTCTTTAGCAGTTAATGTTAAACATTGAAGCTGATCATTGAGGGAAATCATTGTCTGTCTTTGACTGATGAACCCTGAGATTAGGAGAGGCCACCATAGGTCTTGATTGATGAAGGTGTGATTCTGGTGGGGAAGAGGGAAATGGGGGAAATGGATGACTATTTAAGATCCTTCCCAGCTTCAAATTTGTTTTAGTGTTGAGTAAAATGTTTTCTCTAAGGAGTAGCAAAAGGAATTTCTGTTTGTTTTTAGAGGGGAGCTTTGTTTTAGAAAAGAGCAGAAGTCATTTCTAAAACCTTGGACTGATAAAACAAACTCTCATTTGTCCCTGATGATAAGGGGCAGTGATAGTATGGAAAATTACATTTACCACATGCCCCAAACTCAGTGTCTTCCTTTACCTAGTATTTCACCAGAGTTGCCATCATATGTCTTATATATTTAACAAAATTGGTAATGCAAGTTTGTTTTCTTCCTGCTTTATTTTATTAGTAGCATTTATAAGGTGTTCTAATTTAGATTATCTAATTTGATCCTCACAATCACCTGTGAGGTAATTGGATTATCGCTGTTTTACAGTTGAGGTAACTGAGGCTTAACAATGCTAAAGGGCTTGCCCAAAGGCATACAGCTAGTTAATGTCTGAGCCAGAATTCAAACTCAAGTCTTCCTGACTTCCTTTCTTGTCCTAGTTGCCTGTATCACCCTCAGACTTCATAATCCATGAAGTTAGGTTAAGAATAAAATCAGTATATCAGAGAAGAATCCAGAATAGAGCAGGGAAGATTATAGAGGGAAAAGAATCCATATATTATCAAGTCTAGGAATTATAAATGTGATTTGGGGACTACATAGCTAAAGTGTGACATTTTTAAGTTTTAAATTTTCTTGGTCTTACATTAAAAACTTCCCAGCAGTCATGACCTGGACTGCATGTTTAAGGAATTCAGATATTAATTTATACATTAATCAAGGGAGAGAGAAAAGTGAACATTCGGAAATACTTGAAGCATGTATCCAAATGAAAGAATTGGCAAGAATAACAAAGGAGGGGGGAGGATAAATGTAAGCCTCAGAAAGTAACCTAAAATCAGGAACTACTGACTGGCAATGATATCCGCTAAACCACAGGAAAGAAGTTATCCTGAGGGAAATGGCAGAATCCTGATGCTAGACTTAGGCTAGACAAAGAAGACAGAAATGTATGGAAGGCAACCTGCCTTAGGAACAAATGAAATAGCCTAATTGGTGTTTTATAACCTTGAATTCTCAGTGGGCTCCAGCTTATGATTATTTTTATCCACAAGAAATTCCTGTGAACTTATGTTCTGCAAGGCTAACTTTTTGGCAGGTTATAACCAGAGACTAGAGCCTACAGTTACTACCATTAAATTAGTTCAATTACAGACAGTGAAAATGCATGTTCTGGGAGGATTTCCCTAGGAGGGTACACAGAACAACTATTTGGATGCAGATGTTTTCAAATCAACTAGCTTTTCTAAGGCACTTGACAGATCTTAGTCTATATATTACCATCTTAGAGAATTTCTTCAGTTCCTTGTCTACAATCCCACAGCTAGTATGTGTCAGAAGGAAGGCTTGAACTCCAAAGTGGCCATCTATCCACTATCTGATTTATCTATCCACTTTCCTTTCAAGTGAAAAAGAAAATATTCTTTCAAGTTGGCATTAGACCTGACTTGTGAAGAAGGTATACTTCTCTGGACTTAAATTCCTGATGTAGCCTTTAACTCTAGAAGGATGATGTGTTACTTTGAGAATTGTGGGATCATAAATAAAGATCTGCTTCAAATTACACAAGTAGTAACAGTAACAGAATTTGAACCCAGGTCCCCTGAAACCAAATCCAATGCAATTTTTTAACCCTTACCTTCTGTTTTAGAATGAGTACTTTGTATAGGCTCCAAGGCAGAAAAGCAATGGTAAGAGCTAGACAATAGGGGTTAAGTGACTTGCCCAGGTCTCACAGCTAGGCAGTGTCTGAAGTCAGATTTGAACATAGGGCCTCCCATCTCTAGGCCTGGCTCTCAATCCACTAAGCTACCTAGCTGCCTCCTCCAATATGTTTTTTTATTTTAATTTTTAAATATTTTTCCACACTTACATGTTTCATTTTCTTTTCCTCACCTCTTCCCTCCCCCCTGCCAGAGCTGACAAGCAGTTCCACTGAGTTGTACAAATATTATCATTTGATACTTATTTCCATATTATTCGTTTTTGCTATAGAGAGATTTTTTAAAGCCTAAACACCAAATCATATACTCATATATATATGTGATGAGTGATGTCATATGTTTTGCTTTTGCATTTCTACTCCCATAGTCCTTTCTCTCAATGTGGAAAGCATTCTTTCCCAAAAATCCTTCAGGAGTGTTCTGGCTTGTTGCATTGCTACTAGTAGCAAAGTCTATTACATTGGAATTTTCCCCAATATTTTACTTTCTGTGTACAATGTTGTTCTACTTCTGCTTATTTCACTCTGCATCAGTTCATTGAGGTTCTCCCAGGTCACGTGGAATTCCTCCAGATCATTATTCCTTACAGCACAATAATATTCCATCACCATCATATACCACAATTTGTTCAGTCATTCCCCAATCAAGGGACAAGTCTTAATTTTCCAATTTTTTGCCACCACAGAAAGCGTGGCTATATTTTTGTACAAGTATTTTTCCTTATTATCTCTTTGGGGTACAAACCCAGCAGTGGTATGTCTTGATCAAAGGACAGGAAGCCTTTTAAAGCCCTTTGCACATAATTCCAAATTGTCTTCCAGATAGCTGGATTAATTCACAACTTCACCAGCAATGCATTAGTGTCCCGATTTTGCCCCAACCCCTCCAACATTTATTATTTTCCTTTACTATCATATTAACTAATCTGCTAGGTGTGAGGTGGTACCTCAGAGTTGCTTTGATTTGCATTTCTCTAATTATAAGAGATTTAGAACACTTTTTAATGTGCTTAGTTTTGATTTTTATCTGAAAATTGTCTATTCATGTCCTTTGCCCATTTGTCAATTGGAGAATGGCTTGATTTTTTGCATAATTTATTTAGCTCCTTAAATATTTGAGTAATTAGGCCTTTGTCAGAGGTTTTTGTTATAAAGATTTTTTCCTAACTTGTTGCTTTCCTTCTAATTTTGGTCGCATTGGTTTTGTTTGTACAGAAACTTTTTAATTTAATATAATCAAAATTATTCATTTTATATTTTGTAGTGTTCTCTATCTCCTGCTTGGTCTTAAATTCCTTTGTTTCCCACAGATCCGACATGTATACTGGTCTATGTTCACCTAATTTGTTTAGGATTTCCCTCTCTATATTTAAGTCATTTACCCACTCTGACTTAATCTTGGCATAGGGTATAAGACCTAAGCCTAATTTCTCCCATACTGTTTTCCAATTTTCCCAGCAGTTTTTGTAAGTAGTGGGTTCTTGTCCCAAAAGCTGGGATCTTTGGGTTTATTGAACACTATCTTGCTACTGTCATTTACTCCAGGTCTATTTCATTGATCCACCCTTCTGTCTCTAAGCCAGTGCCATGTGGTTTTGATGATCACTGCTTTGAGATCTGGTAAAGCCAGGCCTCCATTCTTCACATATTTTTCATTATTTCCCTTGATATTCTTGATCTTTTGTTCTTCCAGATGAATCTTATAATAATTTTTTTCTAATTATGTAAAAAAGCATTTTAGTAGTTTGATAGGTCATGGCACTGAATAAGTAAATTAATTTGGGTAGGATTGTCATTTTTATTATATTAGCTCATCCTACCCATGAGCAATTAATGTTTTTCCAATTGTTTAGATCTAGTTTTAATTGTGTGGAAAGTGTTTTGTAGTTGTGTTCATATAATTCCTGTGTTTTTCTTGGCAAACAGATTCCTAAATCTTTTATATTGTCTATAGTAATTTTCAATGGAGTTTCTCTTTCTAACTCCTGCTGCTGAGTTTTGTTGGAAACATAGGAATGTCGATGATTTATGTGGGTTTGTTTTGTACTCTGTGACTGCTAAAGTTATTGATTATTTCTACCAGTTTTTTAATTGATTTTCTTGGATTCTCTAGGCATACCATCATGTCATCTGCAAAGAATGATAGTTTAGTTTCCTCATTGCCTACTTTGATCCCTTCAATTTCCTTTTCTTCTCTAATTGCTACTGCTAGCATTTCTAGTACAATATTAAATAGTAGTGGTAATAATGGACATCTCTGCCTCACTCCTGATCTTATTGGGAAGACACTTAACTTATGCCCATTGCAGATGATACTTGCCGATGCTTTTAAATAAATACTGTGTATTATTTTGAGGAAAGGCCCTTTTTTCCTATATTTTCTAGCGTTTTCAATAGGAATGGATATTGTATTTTGTCAAAGGCTTTTTCTGCATCTATTGAGATAATCATGTGATTTCTGTTAGTTTGATTGTTGATATGGTCGATTATATGGATGGTTTTCCTAATATTAAACCATCCTTACATTACTGATATGAATCCCATGTGGTCATAGTGAATAATCCTTGTGATAACTTGTTGTAGCCTTTTAGCTAGTATTTTATTTAATAATTTTGTACCTATGTTCATTAATGCTACTGCTCTATAGTTTTCCTTTTTTGTTTTTGGTTTTCCTGGCTTGGGAATCAGTACCATAGTTGTATCAAAAAAAAATTTGGTAAGACTCCTTCTTTACCTGTTTTGTCAAATAGTTTGTGAAGTATTGGGTTTAATTGTTCTTTAAATGTTTGATAAAATTCACTTGTGAATCCATCTGACCCTGGTGATTTTTTCTTAGGGAGTTCTTTGAAGACTAGTTCAATTTCTTTTTCTGATATGGATTTATTTAAGTATTCCCTTTCCTCTCCTGTTAATCTATGCTCCAATATGTTTTAATTGTAATTCAGAATCATCTTAATTTAATTGTCTATGCAGGAAAAAGACAAAAGGAAAATACTTGGTAAAATCCCTGAAAGCAGAGTTTGAACAGATCTGTTGGGTTACTTTATCCCTTTCCTTTTTTTGGTGCCAAATTGTCTCACAAATATTTTACTTCTTTGGTCAGCCTATTATTAAATATCTCCTGGGAAGAGTTTCCTTTATTTCTCTTAATGGATTAGTGTCCATTCCAGCAGAACTCACAGAAGGGATTTTTTCCTAGCTATTAAACCCACCAAAATTTGGTTCCATCAAGTTATCCTTGCTTTTAGGACCACTTTTATTTAAACCAAAGCTTCATATGTCTTTTCTCTTCTGTATGGTTAAGCCCCTGCAATTTGCAGACAGTTGTGTCCCATACACTCTGTTTCCCTCAGCCAAACAGTACATTATTCTAGTTCTTTCTTCATGTGTGTCCCTCTTCTTCATAATTATCTATGTTCCATTTCTCTGAACTTCCTCCACTCCTCTTTATCTTTCTAGTAATGAAGTGCCCTAAAGTAAACACAGTAAAAGAACTGTAGTCTTTGTAGAAGACTCCCCACAATCCTGATTTTTCTGGTTTGTTTTATTATATTCAAAGCACAGCAATCTTAGACTTACTTTTTTTGCCATAGTGTACTTAATTTGCTTTTCTAGAAATATCCCCATTAAGTTATTGCACTCTACATTATTTATTTTCATTTTTTTCCCTCAAGTACTTTTGTTTTATGTTCAAGACTCATTTTTCTACCTCTACTGATGAAAAGATACTTTTCTCTTTATAAATTTTTCACCTTTCTTATAAACATAGAATTTCCTTTATCCGGTATTTATTTTTTCTTATATTGCATAGACATAAAATATACCCTAAACTTTTTTCAATCAACTATCCTATATCATTTATTCCTTGAATCAGTTCATATCTGATAGAATTTTTATCTCTTTGAGCCTTCTCTAATATTTCAGATATTGCCCAAGCATGGCTTTCCACTTTGCCTTTTGCTTCTATCATGTTTATTTAGTAGTTCTGAATACTAATACTTATCTAATACTAGGATTTTTCTAGCACCGATCAGTGCTCACTATTTATAGAACTTCACAGGCTTTCAAAGTAGGTATTTGCTATTTTCATAAAGAAAATATATGCCATTTTGGTCACAAAGTAAGAGATGTGAAACCAGAAGATACACTTCAAGTTAGAGTGAATGAATAGAATCCAATAGACTAATTTTTTGTTGTTAAATTCCTGGTTAAGTACTATAGATATAAAACAACTCATTTTCCAAAATTTTTGTCCCTTACAATTATATATTACTTTCAAATTATTGCTCGTTCAGTTATTATAATAAAATCAACTGGACCCTTATACATCAAATTAAAAAAGAAATGAAATTCAGTGCTGGCTAGTTATAGAGAAACTCATACATCACTGGAGGTATTTCAGACTTGTATAATTTTTTTGAGGAATAGTCTGGCATAATAAACAATAAAATTTGGAAAACAGCCCTTACCCTTGAACAAATAATTCCAGGCTGGGACTGTAGCTTAAATGTCTTAGCAAAAACAACAAATACCTGGAAAAAAAAAGAAAGTAAAACCAGAACACAACAGTACACACACAAAAAAAGGACAATATAAAAAGACAAGTGAAAATCCTGATGGAAACATAAAATAACTGACTAAAAAGTTAAGACATATTTATTGAAGTTAATTTATTTAAATGTAAAAAGTTATAAGGCAAGTTTAATTAGCCATATTGGTCCTTAATATTGTTCGTAATTTTTAAAAAATTATCTAGGGGAAATTGACTAAGTAGGCCTTGTAGAATTTACCCTTGTGATATAATCTCTTCATTTAGTAGAAAAGAAATTATATTTTATGTAATCTTAAGTGCCTATTTGCTGAGTCTTATGTACTTATCCACAAATATGGAATATTACATTAAATCACCTTGGTACCAGTCACAGAAAATGAAACCCAGAAGATGTTAATAGCTATTTTCTAGTCAACTTTTTATTATTTTTTGAAGCCTAACTTAGCTTAGAGAGGACCTTCTCTCCTTAATCCTTGGTCCACACCCTTCTTTCTGTTCAATGTAGGTCTGCAGAGATTCTGACCTCCCTCTACTTGCTGTATATAATCTAGTAGGATAATCCTAAACACTCTGCTCCCTGAAATCTTCTATTTTTCCAGTTAGGGGTAAAATGTTCCTCTCACACTTCCCAATCCCAAACCCATCTTAAAAATATTTATCTTCACAGCTAATTTTCTCCAACTCTTGTGTTTGGTAGTGAAGATATGGGTCCCTTGGATCCTCATCCTTGTTTCTGAATCCAGGCCAGCAACAGATCTCAGCAACTAGTTGCCCTGGGTTGCTTCCTTTGGTTTAGGTATAGAGGAGTCTAGGCTCTGGTTCAACTGTGAAGCTGGAGCTTGGCTGGTCTTCATTTTTATTAAGAACAGGAGAATTTGTGAAAGAGGCTATTGAGAATCATAAGGTAAAAATGAAGTTGAGTCTATAAACTTAAGCAAGAGCCACAGGTATAGTTTTGAAGATGACAGAAGAATTAATCTGAAGAAACCTTTCTAGATCTAAAGAATAGGCAATTTACCAGGAGAAATGCAATTTGGACTTTCCTGAACAGCCTTAGTATTAGTAGACATGAATTATGTAACTATTGGAATTATATTTTCATTATTGTGGCATATTGTACTTAGTATTCTGGAAAGGACAAATGGAAAAAAATTAAGTATGAATTCATAAAATCCCACACCTATTACCCAGGATTCTCTCAAAGCAATGTAAGTGCCCCCAATTTAGTTGTATATAAAAACTAACTAATGGTCATGTTTGGGAATTTTTTGAGTTCAATTACAAATTCACTGGGCATGTGTATAGTTGTCATCTTTTTATATGGAGTTTCTATCCCAGCCCAGCAAGAATTAGAAATGGAAATCTGGCCTCAAACACTTCCTAGATGTGTGACCCTGCCACTCTTCTGCCTTGGAACCAAACAATACACAGTATTGATTCTAAGACAGAAGGTAAGGGGGTATATATATATATAAAGAATTAGAAATGGACATGTGAAAACCTGCCAAGATTGGTACCTTCTAGAGATATATTAACATATACTTACTCAACTGCTTCTTTTTTACTGCAGAAACAGCAGGTGTTAGAACTAGAGCACTAGCCAAGGGTCATACTAACAATGCTCATAATGGCTGTGATGTTCCATTTTTATTATACCTTTAAAAAAAGAAAAACAAATGCTATATACATTTAACAGTAGCTTTTTGGAAAGAGTTTGAAATATAGAAGTTAGAGGTATCAGGAGGAGAAAGAAACATAAGAGTACCATAGACAATGCAACATCAAAATGTAACCACTTTAAACAATAGCCATTAACATATAACCCTCCTACTGTCTGGTCAATATTTGTTCCCTTGATAACATCAGACTGAAATTCCTACTCTTTGGAATGAAGTGTGATCTCTGTATGAGAATGTATATTCTCAAGTTTTATAATCCTGAATTTTTTAAAAGAGAATTTGACTCTTAGGATTACATTTATATCATTGAACTATATAATGATTTTTTCATTTTTCAGATGCTGTGCTGGCCAGTGGTCGTGTTGTAGACTACTTATTTGTGGGAAACATTGTTTATACAGTAAGTCTTCCAGTGCCCTCCCTTTTTTCTAGTGTCACAGGTGTGCTATTCTTAATGGCTCTTTACTCATTAAGAGCATTACTGATTGTTGTATTTTAATTTATTGTGCTGATACCTATTTGATGGATATGCCTGAAAAACAAAAATTACTGGGGAATGATTTTTGACCATTTATTTGCAAAAAGTCACGGTCTGAGAACATATGTATCTACATATGTGTGTGTATATGCATATCCCAAGAAATAAAAACCTTTGGGATTTCTTCCCAACTCCACCAAGAGGTCTGTGTTATTCAACTAGAAAAAGTAGGCATAAAATAAGCAGGTTTGAGAAGATGTCAAGTTACCTAAGCCTTGAGATGATAACTTGGGGTAAGAGAAGGGTACTCACCAAGGCGAGAATCTCCTGGGGGTGGGCTGGGGCAGGGGGAATATGCCCATTTCTACCTCCGCAGCCAGATTTTTTTAAAAAATCTCCATCACTTAAGACTGCCATAAAGGACTATTGGGGCAAGATGATTTCTAAGGGGGAAATATGACGTCATAAGAATACATTTTGACTCCATTCCTCTTTCCACAGTATGTTGTTGTTACTGTTTGTCTGAAAGCTGGTTTAGAGACAAGAGCTTGGACGAAGGTAAATATTCCTGTGTATAGTATATCTTAGTGTCTGCATTATCTGTAGCCATTTTCATTGTACATGTTGATTTATCATTGAGAATCAGGGGAGGCTGGGTAACAAATAAAACTTTGGTTTTACATTTTCATGTAGTAGGTTGATCCATATCACAGCTAATTTCCCAACTGAAGTTTTCCAGCTGTTCAGTTTGCATGCCTGGCATTTGAAGTAGGCTTCATTTAGCGTTCCATTAACTGAGACCTGTGTTAAATGACCCAACGTGTTTATAATGAAATTTAACATGGTATCACTCTATGCCAAGGTACACTCTGAATATTGTAAGGGAAGAAAATCAGGTTTTATGAGCTTGTCACCTATGAACAGTTAGATTATATAGCTTACCACATATTCTTTTCCTGAGGCAATTAATAATGTAGCAAGAATACCGACTGATTTGTGACTTCACTGCTTGAGGAATAATGTGGTTGTGGATATCCCAAAAGCAGTTACTATGGTCAGGTTGATATCTTGACACCTTTACATTTATTCAAACTATTTGTCCTCATTCCTCCTACCTTTTTTCCCTTTTATGTTTCCCATTTCTTCTTAATTTCCTGAAGTTTGACATAGTCTTCACCTATGTGGTCACTTGTCTTTTATCCATGTTCTATGAAATAACATTTGGCTCAATATTTCAGGATAAATATTAACTTAGTAAAGAGAAGGGGTAAAAAAAATTTACTCTGGATTCCTAGACACTCACTAGGCCTTGAGAAAAGAGCTACTTAGAGGACCAAGTAGACCATAGCAGGGAAGGAAATTATTGAATATAAGGAGTTCCACACTGTTCCACACTGAAGACTACCTAACAAAGATGAATTCACAGGTTCAGGCCCCTACCCCCAAATGCTAGCAAACTATGCCAGCAAAGGAAGAAAAATATTACATGTTGTAATGTGTAGGCCTCGTGATTTCAGTGGTATAGGCAAAGTTGTGCAGAGTCCTGGGAGTGGTGAGTAGCTTCCCAAGGATCACAAAGCAAGTAGTGCCGGAGGTGGCAATGATTGTCATTGAGATTCTGATTGAGTTTCTGTGATTGATTGTTTCTTTGTGACTGAGATGACTCTCTGTTCACAATGTCACACAGCCTGATACTTCTTAAATTAGCAATATGTATTTTGCATGTTGTTTTACCAAAGGAATTTGTGAGCCCAAGGTAGGAACACTAGCTAACACATTGGATGGCAGACAATTCACAAAGATTATCAAGAGTCTGGAAATATAGGACTGAATCTAAAATTAAATTTGACAAAGGTAAGGTCTTTCTTAGCCATGGCTACAGAAAATCAACTTCATGAATATATATTGGGTGAGTGTACTCAGAGAGCAGCTATCTAAAGAAAAAGGAGTTCTGGGAGCTGGTGTGCAACAACATAGTACCCTGGTCAGGTCATATGGATAAGTTGTTTAAGGCACTAAATTTAAAGGGCATTGAGATCCTGGAGATAAGTTATTGTGAAACTGGATAATTGAGACAAGTTATTGATTGGTAAGTTAGATTGGATACTATATTATAAAAATGAAGGACAAGGTCCAGATACCAAATTTTAAGGACTTTGGCAACTTGGAGAAGAAGATAACCAGCATTGTGAAAGACCTCAGATTCATGCTTTGTGAGGTTCAATTGAAGGAACTAAAAATATTAATTAGAAGAGAAGACTCTACAGAGAAGAGGTGGAACATGCTAGCTGTCTTCAGCTATCTGAAGGACTGCTATGTGAAAGAAGGATTAAAACTGTTCTTCTTGTCCTCAGAGGACAGAACTCAGGAGCAAAAGGTAGGAGTTAAAGAGGCAAACAGGCTTAACATAAGGAAGAACTACCAAACAATTAGAGCCATCCAAGAGAAGAATAGGCTGCTTCAGGAGGTAGTGGGGTGTCTGTTCATTGAGATCTTCTGGCAAACACTTGATGACTTTCTTTTGGACATACCTCAGAGGGGATTCTTACTCAGGTACTAGTTGGACTAGAAAGCCCCTATCACTGGGATTCTGTGAATTCATTTAGGAACATTCATCTATTGGCTGTGTTCTGGAATGTCTAACTTGCTGTCCCTCCCTAGTTCCCCCTCCATAATCTAGGGGCCCGATTCAGGGATTCACATGGAACCAAGCCAACCAAAAGAGGAAATACATTCTAGCTCTTCCTGTTGTTTGTTATCTTTTCCTGAGATATGAGTATCCTGAGGAATTCAGTACTTCTTTTATCTGGTATAGGAAGAAAGTTATGAAGTCACTTTACGAGATATAGGGTATGAAGCAAATTTTCTTCATGGATAGTCAAGTCTCTGGCTGTTAGAGTAGCCAGAAGATCCCATTGCTGGCAGTGGAATATACCGTGTGTGTGTGTGTGTGTGTGTGTGTGTGTGTGTGTGTGTGTATGTGTGTGCGTGTGTGTGTGTGTATATATATATATATACCATACCTGCTGCATTCATGGTTTTTGGATATCTTTAAATTCTCCCCCAGCAATATGAGCATATGATAATAGCTATTATTGTCTACCTTTGGTTGAGAACATTATTCATTGATCAAGGTAAAGGTCAATTTTAGTTTTTTTAGATTTGTAAGTCACTCCTATCTGTCTTTCTAGTTTCTGGGTACTTCAGATTTATGAAAAAGATGTGGATGTGTTGTTCTCAAACCTGCTTCAGAAACTTGGGAATTAGGAAGATTCTCCTCTTTAGTCTTATTAGCAAATGTGCATTGTACATGTGGCAAATCTCCCAGTTCACCACTCAGACAGCCTTAATCAAAGGGACAGTGCCAGGGTTTGACCTGGTGGCCTGGAATTGCAAAGCACTTATTATTTCAGCTGCAAGAGAGTCAATAAGTGAAGACCTGTGCATTATTTTAAAAGTATTAAGTTCACAGCTTTGAGCTGATCCCCTTCTCCATCATCAGGTAGATTGGTTACATGGAATACATCCCCAGAGACCAGTCCTCTTAGCTTAGCAGGTAGAGAAATGGAAAGGCAGCTTGAGGAGAAATGTGGGATTTTTTTTTTTAAAAAAGTGGTCCATAAAAATTCTCCTTTGGCATGCCACGCATCTAAATACCCATCAGTGATATAAGCTAGTATTACAGCAGCAGATTGTCTTTTATCTCATGTTTTTGTGTTTTTACTAACATCCTTCTGTCTTCTCCATTACTAGTCTGTCTGACCTCTTAACAAACCATCCTTCACACAACCCTAAAAGTACTATTTATTTAAATCACAAATCTAACTGTATTACTCCTCTACTCAGTAAACTCCACTGGCTCCCTGTTTCCTCTAGGATCAAATGCAGGCACCTCTTTTGGCATTTAGAGCCCTTTATAATCTAGCATCCTCCTATTTTTCTACCCAGATAACACAGTACTCCTCTTCATGGACTCTTAGCTCTAACCAGTCAGCAAGCATTTCTTAGACATCTGCAGTGTGCTCAGTGCTAGTCAGAGTGCCGAGAGTACAAAGAAAGGTACACACACATGTCCCTACCTTCAAGCAAAACTAACATCCCAGTGGGAGAGACCATTGTAAATAAATGGGAACATACAAGACACATAAAGAGTAAAAGAAAGGTCGCCCTAGAGTAGGAAGCTCAACTAGCCGAGGAGACCAGAAAGTGCCCCTGACCTCCTTGTTTATCACATGTAACACTCCATCTCTAGCCTCCATGCCTTTGTCCAGGCTGTCCCCCCGGGCCTGAGAGGCAATCTCTCTTCACCTCTGCCTCTTAGGATCCCTCGCTCCCATAATACCTCAGCTCAAGTGTCCCCTCTCCATGAGGGCCCTCATGATCCTTGGCTCACAGCTCTGAGTATGGCTCTCTCAAACTTTGCTTTTCTTTTGCAACTGTTATACATACTAACATTTGCACAGATGATCTCCTCTGATAGCCCAGCACTGAGCATGGTGGGCACTTAATAAATCCTTGTGGATAGGGCACAGCTATTAAACTCATAGAACTCCTTACTGGTGTAGTACATAGGTCCTGGAGTCAGGAGGACCTCAGTTCAAATGTGGCCTCAAACACCTACAAGCTGTGTGACCCTGGGCAAGTCACTTATCACTGTTTGCCTCAGTTTCCTCATTTTAAAAATGAGCTGGAGAAGGAAATGGCAAACCACCCCAGGTTCTTTACCAAGGAAATCCCAAATAAATCACAAAGGGCTAGATGTGACGAAAAGGACTCAACAACAACAAAATTAAAATCATATATTTAGAGTACTTGAAACTTTTAAAAGCCTTTCCTCAGAAAAACTCTGTGATCTATAGGTACTAAGCGGTTCTTCATGTTTTACAAATGAGGGGACTGAGGCTCCTAACGAGGAGGAATGCCTTTTGGTGGTCACTCACCCAGTAAATGTTGGAGTTATGATTCCAAACCAGATCCTTGGGCTGGAGTCAGCACTTTTCCCAAGTGTGACTTCTCTCTCCCTAATTCTAATCCGTCCCTAAGTGCACATGCTTTGCTAACATTTAGCTAATTGAATTTTGCATATGGATTCTTCAAACTTTTTCCTCTGGTGTTAGCAAAAAAAAAAAAAAGCTACAAACTTTAGAGAGTTCTGTCTCTTAAGTCAGAAAAGACTCTAGTTCAAAACCCAACTTTGATTTGTACCATGTGAGCCAGGGCAAGTTATTAAAAACCTGAGCTCCGTTTTTCTAATCTTTAGAATGAAGATAATAATAAATACACTACCTCACTCATAGGCTTATCATGGAAAGTACTTTATAAACATTAAAGCTTCATTACAGTGAGTGTTTTTAATAAAAATAGAAATGATATTTCTGGGAAATACAGAAAAGTATCCCTCTGAAAAGGTTTCTTCTTTCATCTAGTGATAATCTAAAGCTCATTTCTGCTAGATATTTTTCTCTCTTTATCTTGGTAGTTTCTGATATAAATTGTATCTATACATCCTGAATTCCTAACAGAACTCAGGTCATACACCTGCATTTAGCACTTAATGAGAGATTGTATTTATCTTATCACATTTATTCCCAAAGGGGAAAAAAATTCATAAAGTTGGATTTCATGTTTAGCTATAGAATCTAGAAAGCCCTTTTCTGTAGGATGTTCAGTTCTCTTGAGCAGGCAAAAGCAGAAAGGCATAGGTAAACTCCAAATTAGATAATTATTCGTCCTTGAATTGGTACATCAGGCTCCGGAAAAGTCGAGGCTGAGTGTGAGTCTTTGTTCAGTTTACTGCCGTCTCGGAGACAATGCAGTACAGGGAAGAAAGAGCAGGATTCAGAATCAGACCAGAAGTTATAGCCTCCCTCTGATGTTTAATAGCTGGCTGACTAAGAGTAAGTCACTTAAAACTGTTGCAGGGGGTTAGTAGCTGCGTCACCATCCTGAAAGATTGTTATGAACAAGATCACCACGACTTTCACCGTCTGTCACCTGAATCCATGGCTAGAATCTTTGGTTTGCAGAAAGAATGCAAAATCAGGTAGAAGCAGGGATTTTGCTTTGATATCAGCCTCAAAATCTTCACCAGACGGGTTAGAAATACCAGAGTTGGGGGAGGGGGAGTTAATAAACCAAACCTTTCAGAGCAGAAAGGCCTGACTTCTTTTTTTCTTCTCTAGTTCAGTCACCTGGCTGTTTGGGGAAGCATATTGCTCTGGCTGGCATTCTTTGGAGTCTACTCGACCTTCTGGCCTGTCATTCCCATCGCACCAGACATGATTGGGCAGGTTAGTGCTTCCTCCTAGGGGCTGAATGTGCTTTGCAGAGTGTGCTCTTTGTTCCTTACTATCTTTGACAGCAATCACAGCTATTGTTACTTCCCTACATTGGGAAAGGAAGAAAAGGCCAAGAATCAAAAGAACCCCCAGAGTTTGTCTGAGCCAGCTGAATGTTGGGTGAAGTGTTTGATATTTATAGTAAAAACACGTCCATCCAATTGAAATGGAAGCTGTTCTTCAGCTAGTACTGCCACATAGCTAAGGTTCTGAACCGTGGGAGCTGAGGTTCATCATGATTACTGCAAAGCACTCTGAAATCTGCAGTGGTTTTCTGAATCAAGAAAAGAGAGCAAATATGAGCTACTTACTGGATTTATTTGTTTGAAATTTGACAATCTGTATAGGGTATATATGGCAGGACTAAAAACTAGAATATTAACCAAAATTCTTAACCCATATCACATGGAATAGAGCATTTACTATATAAAATTTCTGACTATTTAAAAAATTACATAGTTTATACTTAGGTTAGACATTAGAGACTAGATTTCTAAGACTTTCCTTTACAAACATAATTGAGATTTTCAACAAATCTTCCTGCCTGCCTGAGCATCTTTGGCACTGGAGAACTAGAATGGTGATAGCTAGAAGCAGCCCCTGAGACTGCACTGGTCCAAACTCACATTCCTGGAGCTGCTCCAAGGGATGCGGGCCAAGGATCAATCATGGCCTGGCAAAGCTAAGGAACAGGCCTGCTGGATTTTACCCCCTATGAATTGCTGCTTTTTTTTTTCAGCATATAGCAATCAGTTTTATACTTCAGGATTTTCTGACATCCTCTGGATAGTAGGATATTATATCTTTTTGGGTGTAGGAATGAAACTGAGACTTGCCTATACCACTAGGGTTCCCCACTTTTGGAACATATCTTTGCATTGTGAAATTAAATGAGAAAACAAGATATCAAAATGTATTCCAGGTTTTACCAAATCCTATGAATCAAAGATATAGGTAGATATTTTAAAATATCCCACTCACAAATAAATGCATTGGGTTATGTAGCAAAAAGAGCTTTCCTGATAAGGGTACTTTGTGAAATGAAACAAATCAAATATATTTAAAGTATTTTATGCAACTTGGACAAAAAAAGTTTGTTGTTTTTTTTTTAAAAAGGAAGTATATATTTACAATAACTCCCACTCTCTAAGGCACTGTTGCTTACTGTGTTTTGTATATCATCCTTCTGACTTCAATGGTACATCTAGTCTAATATACATGTCTGTATATATTTGCATTGCATATATTTGTATACTGTTAGATATGTTTGTGTGTGTACAAAGTTTGCTGGGGTTTTGAATGAAAACAATTGATGGGACTTGAGTCAATTGTCATGGACAGCTGTCTAACCTAGGGAAAGAAAGTGACAGCTGACAGGGAGCAATCAGTGCACTGAGACAAAATGCAGTTCCTTTAATAGGACTTCCCAATGAATTGCTTATGGATTTTCACACTAGGTAATAAAGCAAACTTGAATCGTCCAATTACTAACTTTAATTTACACATCCATTGATTAGGATGAAATTCGATTGCCTCTTGCCTATCCTACAGGATTGTAGTGTAGAGGAACAAACTCTCAATGCAATAATAAGTGTGCAAAGATTTTTACTATTTAAATAGAGGAGCAAACTAGTCTTTACAATTAAAGGACATATATTTAAAAGGTAAATGAGCTAAATTTCTTTTTTTAATTAAAATCAGGGTTAGGACACAAGTTACTGCCATGCTTTGTAAATTAACATCTGCCCTGACGTGTAGACCCACAGGTCCCAAAGCAAAGAAAATTAACTGTTAATTGGCATTCAGGTTTTGCTTGAAAATTGTCTCAAAAATGTTTTTTTTCTACTTATCCCATGTTATTTTACAGTTTTCTGTTTACCTGCCCCGATTGATGTCTTGACAGGTGACATTAATACCTAGCTGTGAGTAAAATAAGACTGTGGAGCTAGGCTCTTGGAGTGCACAGGCTTTACCCTGAATGATTGAATGAGTTCATTAATGGAGTCAAAAGCTCCTGTAGTCATGTTCCCACATTGGAATTCTGCTGTCTGAGGCATTAAAGAGCTGTTCATCATTTTTCATTCTTACACCAGAGGAGAGCTCTTGGAAAAGGAGTGTCATAATAGGGTGTCTCTTTACAATTTAAGAGTTATTTTGAATAATGCCCTCCTGTCCTGATGCCATCTAGCCTCTATTTGGATACACTAATTTGCTCCTTCTCTGGAAACTGTAGGAAGGTGATGATTTTTAAAAATCATTTTGACCACCTTTTGAAAATGCTGAATGACCACTCACTCAGGTAGAGAGTGTGCATGAAACTGGCATTAGGTTTCAGGAAGGCTTTCTGTGGACACAAGAGGAATTAAATGCTGTCATAACACTGAGGCCAATGGTCAAGTGAACTGCAACAGGGTTTCGCTCTGCTTAATAAAATGAATCCCCTCTCTTCCCCCCCCCCAAGACAATAGTCCTAGACTTTGTCCAGGCCATTTTTATCAGTGTAGTTCTAGGTAACTGAAACATATTTAGGAGGATGCTGGTAATAAAGAGTTTCTTTTTTAAAATTTGTTTCATTCCAAATCATATTTCCAGACATTTTTGTAAAGGAATTCTTTAAAGTCCTCCAAGGACAATTTGCCCAACTGTTTGCATTCTTTAGAGCTATAGAAATACAGCATCCTACAACAGCAAGCATTTCTTGCAAGGTGTGCCAGTGTCCTAGGGCATGCAGAAGTGATTCTCTCTAGTCATCAGATATCTTCATTGAACCTTTTGGATGGAAAACCAATGAAAAATTACATGACTTCTGATGAAGTTCATGAAACCATTTTGACTAAATATTTATTTCTCTTGCCCCTTATATTTGGAAGGTTTCTCACAGAGGAAGATGCAGTTTTTGTTCTTGAGGGCAAAAGAAGAAAACTGCAATCAAATCAAAAAAGATTTTCTCAGTTGTCAAAGAGCCTTTCTCTCTCCTAAAGCACCTCCTAATACAAAACATGAAAACATAATAAGTCAAATCAACCAGGATGTCCCAGGGGAAAATATTTTAAATAAAAAAAAGTTATCTGTCCTTTCTCTCTACCTGCATGAAACTTGAAACACTTGTTCATCTAGTCAACATACATTTGCAGATAACTGTGGTATAAGTATTGAGGAAAATATGAAGATATCAGATCTCAAGAATGTTTCTGTCTGGTAGGGGGAATAAGAATTATAAGATAATTATAATACAAAATCGACTCTGAGAAGTATATAAAAGAAGTACAACAAAGTATTTCTGGGACTCAGAAAGGAGAAATCCCTTCCATTCTATCATGAGTCCAGAAGGACAGAAAGGGACAGATTAGGGAGTGATTCAGGAAAGAATTCATAGTGAAGGTAACATTTGATCTGAGTCTTAAAGGATGAGTTGAGTTTCAGCAATTGAAGATGAGAGGTGGAAGAGGGGGCAAGCCTTCCATTTTCCTGGGCATAAATGATGAAAATGATGAAAGGCCCAGAACTACTGAGAACCTTTGACAGTAATCAAGGATAGAGATCTAAAATCACCTAGGATAATGGGATGAATTTTGACACAAAGAATCAAACTTTTCCTGTCAGTTATGTGACCACAGGACTTCTCGGCCAACATGTACTCTTTTTAGAAAGCCCTCCATTTGTGGGGGTAGGGGAGGAGTAATTTTTATTGTTGTTATTCAGTCTTTTCAGTCATATCTAACTCTCCATACCTCCATTTTGGAGTTCTCATGGCAAAGATACTAGCATGATTTGCAATTTCCTTCCCAGCTCATTTTACAGATGAGGAAACTAAGGCAAAAAGGGTTAAGTGACTTGCCCAGAGTCTTGCAGCTAGTAAGTCTCAGAGACCATATTTGAACTCAGGAAGATGAGTCTTTCTGCCTCCAGGCCAGGTACCTTATCCAATCAGCCACCTAGCTGCCCCTAATAATTATTATTAATTATAAATGTAGTTATACCAAAATCCTATTATTTTACTTTTGCATGCATGCCTTTTAATTCAGAATTTTATAAACTATAATTATAATTTATAATTAATTTATTATTTTAGAAATTAAAGGACATGCATGCAAAAGTAAAAAAAAAAAAGGTGGGATTTTGGTATGGCCACAGATAAAGGAAATGTGATTTTTAAAAGTGCCTTGGCTCTGAGATTAGGGCACTTGTACTGAAATCTCACCTATGATAATTACTGCCTCCGTAACCTTGAGCAAATCACCTCATTTATCCAGGCCTCATTTTCCTCATCTCAAAATGAGAATGTTGGACAAATGGCCTCTGAGGTCCCTTGGGGCTCTATATCTATACTCCTACAATCAAAAACCCAGATCCCAAAACTCCACATACCTGTTTTCACACATCCCACTGATTGAGAGTTTACCTTAACAATTTGGTTATAATCTTAGAGGATATGTCTCTTATCTGAATATTTTTTGGTTTATAATCTGGGAGATTAATTAGGTTGTATTTTTAAATCCTCATAATAAGCGTTTAATAAATGCTTTATTCATTTATTCAGAGTAAATATAATTTGGCATGAAATTCACTGTTGTCTTTGCAGAATATCTTTGACTCTTCCTAGTTTTCAGAGTAGTCTCAAATATTTTTCTGCCATTCTATTATATGGGAACCACTTCTGATCATCTCTGTTTCAGTTACTGCTGTGTATTATTTCAGTAGAGGATAGTGGCTTTAAATTCTTCACAATGGATTTATACAATCAGCCAGCCAGAGAAAATAAGATGCATTCAGGTAATATTAGAAATCCCCTTAAGGGAGTTAAGCTTTCTGAATAAGCAGTTATACCAAATGGCATTACATCGTGCACCATGGAAAAATCCTTCTCACCAACTTTCTTACTTTTCCTTTAAAGTCCTGTTCATTGCTAATAAAAGAGTAGAAGGAAAATAAAGAAAATACTTTTACTTCAAAGGCTAAAAACTACTAACTTCATCTTTGGAGCCAAGCTCCCATCTCCAGCCAGTCCCTTATCCTGGCACTCATTTGTCTGTGAAAAATACAGGATAAATTTACTTAGAATTTGCATTCACCCTTGTGCATACATAGGATTGGTCTATAATCTCATAAGAAAAAGCTAAGAAACATTTTGCCATTTTATTATTGTTGGTCTGTTCTGTTGACATAGAAATCTCAATATTTTCTCTCACTGGCAGAGAGAGAACATGGGCACAGCACTCTCTCTTGAACCCATTCGTGGGGTTATGATTTTCACTCTAACTCCAGTTGGAACGCCATTATGGTTCTAACTCCAGTTGGATCTGTGAACCTTTATCAGACATCAAGCCCAGTTACTTTCAACAAATACCATAGAGAACAGTAAACTTTTGCTCTCATATTTCATTCTGGGAGATGTGGGCCCTGAAACAGTAAGGATCATAATAATGTTTTTTAAACATAATTTTTTTATTTTGTTAAATATTTCTCACTTACATGTAAGAAGAATTTTTAAGATCCATTTAAAAAAATTTTTTAAGTTCCGAATTCTGTCCTTCCCTCCCTTCCCTCACCCTCACCCTGGGAAGGCAAACAATGTGATTTAGATTATATGAATAAAGTCATGCAACATATATTTCCATATTATCCATGTTAAAAAAGAAAACACTCACAAAAAGATAAATAAAATTTTTAAAAGTATGCTTCAAGTGCCAGACCTAAAAATGAGAGGTCCTGGGTTTGAATATGACCTCAGATTCTTCCCAGCTGCGTGACCCTGAGCAAGTCACTTAAACCCAGTTGCCTAGCTCTTGCCACATTCCTTCCTTGGAACCAATACTTGGTATCAATTCTAAGACAGAAGATAAGGGTGTTTTTTTATATATATGCTTTCAATCTGCACTCAAAATTCATCATTTCTCTCTCTGAATTGAAGAGCATTTTTCATCCTAAGTCCTTTGGAATTGTCTTGAATTGTTGTCTTGATCAGAGTACCTGTCTTTCATAACTGATTATCCTTATAATATTGCTATTACTAAATACTATATACTCCTGGTTCTTCATTTTGTATCATTTCATTTAAATCTTCCCAGGGTTTTCTGAAACCATGCTGCAAATTGTATTCCATCATAATCATATGCCACAAATTATTTAGTCATTCTCTAATTGGTGGGCATCGCCTCAATTTCCAATTCTTTGCTACCACAAAAAGAGCTACTATAAATAATTTTGTACAGAAAGGTCCTGATTTCCTTTTCTTTGATCTCTTTGGGATATAGACCTAGTAGTGGTATTGCTGAATCAAAAGGTATTCAAAGTTTTATGGCTCTTTGGGGCATATTTCCAAATTTCTATCCAGAATGGTTGAAACCATTCATGACTCCACCAATAGTACATTGTTGTCCCAATTTTTCCATATCCCCTTTTTTGGTGTTTTCCTTTTCTGTCTGTCATATTAACCAATCTGATAAGTATGAAGTGGTACCTCAGAATTATTTTAATTTCCAGTTCTCTAATTAATAATGATTTAGAGCATTTTTATGTGACTATTGATAGCTTTGGTTTCTTCTTCTGAAAATTGCCTATTCGTATCCTTTGACCATTTATCAGTTAGGGGATGGTCCCTATTTTTAGAATTTGAGTCAATTTCCCTATATTTGAGAAATGAAGCCTTTATCAGAAAACCTTCTGATAAAAAAAATGTTCCTGTTTACCATTTTCCTTCTAATTTGGACTGCATTAGTTTTTGTTTGTGCAAAACCTTTTTAATTTCATATAATCAAAATTATCCATTTGACTTTACATGATTCTCTTCCTCTTATTTGGTCATAAATTCTTCCTTTAGGATCATAATTGTTAATAATTTTTTAAAATACTTACCACATACTAAAATCGCTGCTGATAAATATTCCATGGTTTTAAAGGAAATCATCAGCACTTTCCACAAGAGTTAAGTCATAAGACAAGCAGGGTTTGAGGTCCTTATAACTTTCTTCTGCAGGCCATATTTTTTGTATAGTCTTAATTGCTACAAGCTTATAATAGAACCTATGAACAAAAGTCCATATCAATTGAAATATAGTATATAGGACAAAGAAGATACTCTGCTTTGGCCAGATCATATTTGGAGTGAAAGAACCACGAGCACTCACATTTCTGTGGTACTCTAAGGTTTGCCAAGCACAAATACAAAGATGATATTGGAATTGAGCTAGATAACCTCTGAGACTCTATGTCTATGAATCCGACTCAGAAGTTTGAAAGAGAACTAGTGAAGTCTTCACTACAGATCCCTGTGGGCAGGCACATTTTTCACGGCCTTCCTCTCCCAATGTTATCAGTAAAGAATAGACTAGTGACATCCGTTCTTTGCTTGAATGTCCAAGCTATTGGACATTTTTCAATGTTGAAAAAGAGAAGGTAGCTTCTGTGTCTCTCTGTGAAAGTAATCTGTAAGCAATAATTATGTTCTTTAACATGGACCCTTTTTATATTTCCAACAAATATACATTTTTGTTGTGTTTTCTTGGTAATGAAGAGCCTGTATTTGTGCTGTTTGGAGTGACGCTGCTGCTTTAGAGCCCTGTTGTCTTGTGCACACGCAGAGACACAGAGTCTGCTGTACCATTTTTTGATGGAGATTGCTACCAGCTCAAAAGGATCAGAGCTGCCCGTGGTCCCGGGACTGTAGCCAAGCTTTTCACATGATGATACAGTAGTACCTTCTGCCAAACAATCAGAGCAAATTACAGTTCTCCTCCATTATTGCCTTTAGGTATAAAGTGAATTGATTTTACATAATTTTCTTCCCACATTTTGTTTAGCATACTCCCCCCTCCCCCAATTTGATTAACTTTATTTCATCAAGGAAAAGGCTCTGACTAATATAGGATCCTGGGCTGCGGAATGCTTTCTCTTTCAGGACTGTTTCCTGTTGCTGCGACTTTCATACTATAGCACAAACATACACACATATATGATATATGTGCATTCATGCCATAGAATCTGGAGAGTGTGTGTGTGTGTGTGTGTGTGTGCTTACTGCATTGCTACAGTAATGGAGTTGTATTGCTAAACCAATTTGCTATAGCAATGGAATCGCTAATTATACACATTCCATGTCATGCTGAGTTACTAAGTTCTAAGAAGAAATTCTATCATTCTTTACTTATTCTTGCTATAGCAATGGAATAAATACATACATTGTGGAATAGAATAAATGTATACATTAGCCTTAAATTTTCTACTTGAACCACAAACAACTCGGCACAAATCATTAAATTTATTTCAGTGAGCTCCTACTGTGAGCAAGACGTAAGTGATGGGATGTAGAAACGAAAAACAGTCCTCGCCCTCCCAGGCCTCTACTGGGAAAACCAACGTGGAGGCAGATGAGTAAAAGACGAGATGAGGTGGGAGGTGATCTAATGACCAGGGGATTAGGCACGCTTCCTTTGGGAGGTGACACCTCACCTAAGCCTTGCAGGAAGCTAAAGAGTCAGTCAATCAACTGTCATTTTTAAAGTACCTGCTATGTGCCAGGCATCTGTGCTGGGGGGATCTGAGACTGCTAGGTGGTGCCACAGTACCTACAGCCCCAGGCCTAAGATCAGGAAGGTGTGAGTTCAAATCCAGCCTCAGACACTATCAGTTCAACTCTGGGCAAGTCATTGAATCTGTTTGCCTCTGTTTCCTCAAGTGTCAAATAGGGGATTTATAATAGCATCCACTTCCCTGGGTGCTTGTGAGGATCAAATGAAATCACTATAAAACATTTAGCGTAGTCCCTGGCATAGAGTAGGCATTTAATACATGCTTGTTTCCTTCCTTCCACTGGGGCTCTAGAGACCCAGGACCTCAGAGAGAGGGAGGTGAGGCAAGCACACTGTCTAGGCACGGGCGGGAGATCACTTGTATCCTTCTGGCAGCATCTAACAAGAGAAAGTTTACTGTCAGCATTAAGTGTTGGCGACTTACAGAGTTTGAATACGGATCCATGCCCAGCCTGGTGTTTGTAAGACCAGCAGAGCTAGAAGAGGCCCAATCCCCAGGCCTCCCCGGCATAAGCAGGTGGCAGGGCAGGAGACGGGGGCCCAGAGAAGGGAAGGTGCCCGGCTCCGGATCGCAGAGCTCCTCAAGTGGCAAAACCAAAGACGTCCGTCTGGGTCCTTTCTGCCGCATCCTGGGTCCTTCCATTTCTCCTAAGGCCTGTCCTTCCTCAGACAGAAATGCCCCTTTTCGGTGCAGGCCTCCCCCATGTGTGTCCTTACCTACGTGGCTTCCTCTTGGCCAGAGGTAAGCCCCTTCCTAGGGCGGAGGACCCCCAGCATCCCTGTGCGAGAAGGATGGGCCTAGCTTCTTCCACTGCATAAAAAGGCAGCGTTTCTCTTGGCATAGTCATAATCCCGGTCTGTAAAGGTGAAAGTATAATGAAAAGGATCTTTCTCTCTCTCTCTTGGTTCAAGTCCCGGCCCTGTCACCCTGAATTTCTATTGAACTATTAGTCATATTTTAAATAAGGAAAGGAGTGGGCAACCAATCCTGAAAAGGATTTCTTTTAAAAACTCCTCATCCCAGAGGACCAGTCTAATTCCAGTCTTTAGAGAAGTCCATCTAGTCCACTTTGAAGGAACCCTCAAAGAAAGCATTGGTCCAAGGGTTCAGGTCTACCACTGAGTGGACTTTGTATATCCAAGCAGGCATCTTGGAGTTCTCTAACCACAATATTGGTTCTAGAACCTGTGGTCAGTTAACATTAATTGAATCCCTGCTGAATATCAAGCACTGCCCATGCTGCATTCACAAGGAAAAGGGAAAGACAATGTTCTTCTTTTTGAGCACACAGTCCGATTGAGGAGATACCAGGTGAAATCAAGCAGTGTTTTTATTAATCAACGTATGAAAAAATGTGAATCTGTTTATTATAAGCCAAGGTCACAAGCCCTGATTTACTCTTAGTCTCTTGGGACTGCATTAAATTGATTGACCCTGATTAGACCAATCCCTCTTCTAGACAAATCTCAGTCTAAACTCTCACTGCCAGGCCTGCTAGGCCTTAAATAAACTGGCCATTAGCATGGCTGAAAGGTAAAATTAACCCAGATGAGCTCTTCTCAATGTCAAACTACCAGGAAGGGAAAAGGAAAGCAAGGTATCACGAGCACATCTGCCAGCCATAATTGTGTCCCCCTCAGCCTTTCAGTATTTCTGACTGATCTTAATTAGGTGAATGTCCCTGAACTGGAGTAAAGTGAGTGATGGAAAGGGAACTGGGAAATACAGTCCAACTTTGTTCTAGGAGCAGCAGTTTTGAGAGGCCTTTCTCCATAATGACCAACCGTCCCTCTGTCAAACAGGTTTCAAATTCTTATTCTTTCCTCTGACTTAGTATGTTGTGGAAAGGATTAGTATTTCTTAAAGTCTTCCCTCTCCTTGCTTTCTCCTAGCCACTCTCCTGAACCCCACAGTCCAGCCATCATCTTCAATTTGGGGGCAGTAGATTTGGTTTTTTAAAAATTCTTATTCTTTGGCTTCTCATTTCAAAAACTCCTCATACTGATTAACCAGAATGGCTGCCTTCATTATGGGTTATGTATCTGATCACTGGCATAGGAAACTGTGGGGTTGGCACTTGTATGTTCATTCTGAAGTTAGTCAGAGAAATCTGTCTGCAAACTGATGTTCCCAGGATATGCTGATTTTGTTTGTTTTCCTTATTTATGCCCACTCATTGCAGAGTACTTGATGTGGCTTTGGAACCTTTCCATTCTCCTAGCACATGAGAATACATACAAACAGAGCACTCATGTTAAAATAGTTCTTACATTTTGCCTCTCCAACATCTACTGAGTGAATGGCAGCTTCACATTTGTGACGGCTGATGTTCCTAATCATGCTAACAATAATTACCATAGACATTCATGGAGTTCTTTAAGGTGTGCAAAGCTCTTGATCTCTCTGACTTCATTTGATCTTCACAACAATTCTGTGAGGTAGATGCTGTAGGTGTTACTGTCCCCTATTAATAGTGAGGAAAGGCTTAGAGCAGGGAAATTACATACTCGTGATTTATACAACTACTGTCAGAGATGTGATTTGAACCTAGAATTCTCCTGATGAAAAGTCCACACTCATCCCACTTTATCACTCTGCTTCTTCAAAATTAAATCATATTTCTTCCATTCTAGATAAAAGTACTGCCCCGTGTTAGCTCTTCTACCTTCAGAGGAAGATGGAGAAATTAGAGATGCTCCAGAAAAGAGCTACAAAAATAATCAAGTCATCAGTAATAGTGAAGCAAAAGGAGTTCTAGTTTGAAAGTCAGGAGACCAGGGATTCTGTCACTAAGTGACTGTGTGACCTTGGGCAATTTACTTTCCTTCTTGGGGCTCTAGGGCCCTTATCTGTAAAATAAATTAGTTAGATTTCATGGGCTTTAAGATCCTCTCCAGTTATCTAAACCCTAAATTCCTGCCTGCCCCTTCCCCATGATGTTGTATAAAAGATAATAATGAAAACTACATGATCTGAAATCTTCATTAAAGTGTTACTTTGATGCCTTATTGTGGTATGAGGGTAACGTTGAATTTTCGAAAAAAGAGCTGGATTGGATCTTACTGGTGGTCAGCTCATCCATCATTTTAAAGATAAGGAAACTGAAGCCTGGGGAGGCTAAGTAAGACTTGCCTAAAGATAAGTAGTAAGTAGAGATTTGAATCAGTGATCTTAGAGATTATCTTTTATGATCCTAGAGATTATATAAGAGACTCGTTTAGTTCAACTCAATATTTTACTGGAGAAAAGTGAGACCTGGGGAGCTTAGGTGGCTTGTCCATCAAAATATGAAATTTTCTATCCAGAGATTCTCACCACAGAACCAATGGCACATAGCAAAGATGTTTAATACATGGTTATTGAATCTAATTGAATTTCCATTGTATCAAACTATCTCCTTACCAGTGTCCTGTAACTCCAAATGTAGTATTCTTTTCTTTTTCTTTTCTTTTTTTTTAAATCCCTTTCATTCTGTCTTAGAATTGATACTATTGGTTCTAAGGCAGAAGAGTGGTAAGGGCTAGACAACTGAGGTTTAGTGTCGTGCCCAAGGCCAGATTTCTATCAAGGACCTCCTGGACTCCAGGCCTGGCTGTCTATGCACTGAACCATCTAGCTGCCCCATATTCTTTTTATGTACTATACGTGAGATTAATCATCATTCTGACCTTCCAGAACATATTTTCTAAGTTGGATTTAGATAACTGGAGAGGATCTTAAAGCCCAGTGGATTGAATGCCAGGCCCAGAGATGAGAGGTCCTAGGTTCAAATCTGGCCTCAGACACTTCCTAGACCCTGGGCAAGTCACTTAACTCCCTTGCCTAGCTCTTGCCACTCTTTTGCCTTGGAAACAATACACAGTATTGATTCTAAGACAGAAGGTAAGGATTTTTAAAAAATACATCATGAATGCACTCCATCATTGGAAACATACTGCATGCCACCTATGCCCAATATTCTTCTTTATTGCCCCTTGAGTATTTGTAATTTCTGTTCTTTAATTGTTGCATTTCAGAGATTTGCAGCTATATAGCATCATGAGTAGACTATTGATGCTAAAAATATGAGCTTTTGCAGTAACAAGCAATTCAAGATCACTGAAAATACTGTGTGGTTTCCAAAATTCAACCAGCCCAATCTCTTCCTCTGGCATTTGCATCATTATAAAAGTGACATTCTTTCAAATATGGCTTATAGGTATACTCAGAGACACATAGCCAAATATACATTTATCCTACTCCATGACTCATTCTTCCCAAACCTTTCCAATATTGATTCTACTTAGAATACCTCTGTAGGAAGGTTCCAGGTTACTGAAGATAATCCTCTTTATAGCAAATGAGTCAACTAAATTTGCATCATTCTTTTCTTTCTCTTAGTGTGCTATCTGGAAATGAGGCACAAATTACTCAGTTAACTAAAGGAAGGTTGATAAAGACTAAACTAGTGAAAAAACTTGGAGAATGAATTATTCCTTTGAAAATATTTTGACTGAAATTCCCTGAGCTCTATGTATGTGTAAATGTAGCAGTTTTCAAACATGTAAACCTCAGAAGTCTACTCATATACAGTAAAAAGAAAGCCGTTTTCTTTTGTCCTAATATTTTCTCTTGTAACTTCTGTATTATATTTTAGTACAAACTTAATATATCATTTGGATATGAAGATAGAATTATTGAACCACCACCACTAGGGCATGAGGTTGGAAATTATTTTTCCTAATGGTGGTGATTGTTTTGCAGTGTCATACATCTACAAAATGGCTAGCTAAGGAGACTGTATGTGGAGTGGGACATAGTTATTGTTGGAGGGAAAAAAACCTGAACCAAAATTAATCAACAGCAAGTTTTATGTGTCTAATATGTATTAGGCTATGGAGTGTGCACACTCACACAGAATGAAAATACAAGCTTATACAAAATAGTTAAATATAAGAAGTTGGAATATACTAGTGGTTGGGGCATTGGGAAAATCATGTACATTAAATAATGCTTGAGCTATGTTTTTAAGGAAGAGAGAAGCAAATGATTTCTTCTGATCTGATTCTCTTTCTAAGAATGTTTTAAATGCATCTTTTTTATTGACTGTCACCATTTTTTCTTCTATGGTTAGTCTTAATTTTGTAGGGTAGTTTACCTGGGCCTACATCTTGAGTTCCTTTGTTCTTTGGAACACTTTATTTTGATCCCTTCTCTAGTTTCTAGTGGGTTCAGAATAAACTTTTGTTATTTGGATTATCTTTCCTTTATATTTTAAATTCTGTTTCCTGGCCTCTTGTATAATTTGTTGTTTGTCAATGGAATTATTAAATTTAGCCACTGTGTCTTAAAACTTGCAGCATAGGATTGTTTTGTTGTGTTTCTGGAAATGATTTAAATTCTTTCATTTGGTACATTATCTTTTGTGCTTAGAAGTTCTGGTTAATCTTCTTATATTATTTCTTGCATTGTGATATTCATGTTTTTTGACTTGTCATGTTCTTCTGGGAGCTCTCTAATCTTTAAGTTGTTTCTAAGTATCCTGTTTTTGAGGTCACTATTCTTTGCTTTATGGAGATTGTACTTTCAAAGTCATTGCTTTTTGCTTCTCTTCTTCCATTTTTTCTTTACTTACATGTATTTGCATTCCCACTCAGTTATCCTCTAGTTTTTAGGGTGACTTGTCATCATGGGTTCAAGTTTTGAGGGATTTAGTGTTTCCTCCCAATTATGTCTGCTGTACAAGTCATAAATTCTGCTTTCACAATCCTTATTTTCCTTTTAACCATTCAATAATATTCTGCTGTCCTTCATTAATTAATGTCTCCCCTGTTGGTTTATCTGCTTACTTTCAAGATCTTGTTGAATATTTTTCCTCCTAAGATCTTTGACTATTTCAGACTCCCCCCCCCCTTCTATTGGTTACTTTCTGACTCTCTCCCTTTTGGGGCAGTTTTCCTGAGGGCTAAGTTTCAGAGCTATCTTAGCTTCCTCTCATGCTTAGTAACTCATGGTTCATCAGCCTAGATCTCTGCCACAAAAGATTTTTAGGGCCTAGAACTTCCTTCAGTTGAATGCTGGGCTCCTTCTTTCAGGCATAGTGGAATGCCACAAAGACCCATATACAACACACATATACACACAAACACATCCTGTCTTAGTAACCTATTCTTCAATTCTCTGACTGATCTCCATAGTGGCACAGAGCATTATTATTCCTTGCTATTATAATGATCCTTAATTGCTATTATAGACTGAGCAAATTTCTGTCATTTGAATCTCTATTCTAAATCCTCAGGTCAACAGCACTTGGAGGAAGGAAGTTGGATGAGGTGTAGAATTAATTTATTTTGCATATTCTTGGAATAAATTTTACAACCCTGCTACTGAGAGTGTTAAGTGAGCATATTAGGGGTTAGGGATTAACCTTCTCTCCTGTTCATTCCTAAAGCTTTTTACCATTCTCTGATGTTGGTTTATTGAACTTTTACCTAGTTTGGTTTACATAGACTGTGGAGGTAGCTGAAAATGCTTTGTCTCTAATTTATATTTTGGAAAGGTTTCAAAAATCATGAGTATGGCAGGGCTAAGAGAACTCTAATTCTCCATCTTGTTGGTCATATGATATCTTCTATAATCTAGAAGAAAGAGAAGGATTCAATTAGACAGAAGGGAACTTAGGAGGTGGCTTGGTTGCTTAGTGGATAAAGAGCCAGGCCTAGAGATAGAAAGTCCTGTTGGAACCTGGCCTCAAACACTTCCTAGCTGTGTGACTCTAGGGCGAGTCACTTAACCTTAACTGCCTTGCCCTTGCTTCTCTTCTGCCTTGGAACCAATACTTAGTATTGATTCTTCTAAGACAGAAGTTGAGTCTTTTTTAAAAAGTGAACCTAAAAGAAAGAAAAACTAATATTCTTAATACTCCAACCAGTTGACCTTAGCCAACAGCAAAGTTAGCAGTAGGATTCACACATGTCCTTCTACATGAAACATGTGTTATGTTGATAATAACAGAGATGTTTGGGAAGCTGAAGAGATGATTACTGATGATTTTATTTCCTCAGTCTTTCAGTGTGTGCCTCCATGCCTATATCTGCTTTTGTATCTTTGCTGTTACATATTAATTCATTTAGCTATAATAATAGAAAAAAGAAATCTAGGCATAATATTGGATGCATCATAGATTTGGGAGAGTAAATTTCAAGAGTTTGGTGAAGAGTCCATCAGCAGAGAGAGAGAGAGAGAGAGAGAGAGAGAGAGAGAGAGAGAGAGAGAGAGAGAGCGCAGAAAGGGATGGGGGATAATGATCAAAGAAGGTGGTATAATTTTCAAAAAAGGCAAAAAAATGGGACCATGGTTAAGTCATAATATATGAGCACTTTTGAGGGCATCTGAGATAGAGTAGGGAAGTCTTTGGAGTTGAGAAAGTGGTTGAAATGGAAGACCAAGGTGTGTTCCAAGGGAAATCAATGAAGATGAGGAAAAGGGCCAAACCTTCTTGAATTGGAAGTCCATGAGCTATATACTCAACTCTTTCAGAAAGAAAGGAAATGGTTCATTTGAAGAGTAAGATACATGACCAGGCAGTGTATTTTGCAATAGTAAGCTGAAATGTATAACTGAAGTGTTTGAGTTAGCTGTGAAAATTTCAGGTCTAGCTAAAGATTTAGCCTTTAGGAAATGAGTGGTCATCTGGACTATAATCAGCCTCAACAGAGTTCGTGGAAGATGTAGAATTTCAGAGATTGTTTAGAAAAAAGTTACTTCATGGACTAGATGGGGAAAACATCTTATACTGCCATAAAGTATAGTCTAGGGGCCTAAGGGTGCCAAGGTGAATAGAAGACATAAGAGGGACATAAGACTTAATAAATTGAAGAAATCTTAGCCTGATGGAATTCAAAGTTGAGAAGTTTAAAAGGTGGCATACAAACTAATGAGACTGGGTTAGATAAATTAATCAAGGTGCTAGGGATGGTATAGAGAGCTAAAAGGCTGAAATGAGGATGAAGGGAGTGGAATAGTGATACAGAGAAGATCAGATGATGTTTTAATTTGATATGAAAGGCCAGGTGGAGTCATTAAATCTGAAAGGAAGAATTTAACAATTTAACTGGAGAAAGAATGGGAAACATTGGTTATAGCATTAAGAATGTTTTGTTTCTCTACTTAAGATTGACCACAGGCATTTCCCTTCTATCATAATAACTCTAAATTCTTGAATTTTCTGCCAACAACATGGAAATTTAATTTAAAAAATTTTAAACTTTAAGGGAAAATTAGTACCCTTTCATACTATCTCTCAAACCACGTAACTATTTGAAATTAATCCTACTCCCAGCTAAAGAAAAGCAAATGTCAAACTTAAATATTGCATCTGGGTATTATGATTGGATTCTAGAAAAATAAATTTATTAATCCTGAATGAGAACTCTCTAAAGAGCAGTGATTTGTGCAAAACCAATAAGGCTAGCATTGACAAAATGTGCCTGGCAAATTTACTGTGTTCAATAATCACTAATGATGGACATTATATTTTATAATTAGCAAAGTATCTTATTTTTATTGCTTTATGAAAAATATGTTTATTCTTCAAGTAACTACTTATTCTTAAGTAAACTTTAACATTTGTAAAGCATTCTCATCGTCACAATCCCATAAGATCAACAGCTCAAGCATTATCACCATTTTAGTTAAGTAAACTGAGGTACTAAAAGGTTAATTTGACTTCTTTGTGATCATATACCTGACTAGATAGTGTCTGAGGTGAGCCTGGAGCCTATTTTATGCTGGCATTGTTGATTTTTCTAGAAAAACAAAGCCTCTGTGAGGAAGTTTGTTTTTGCTTTTAATGATATTAAGTTTAAATTTGCTTCTTTGTAACTTCAACCATTGTTCCTGGTTCTGTCCTGGGCACTCAAATGGAAACACTCTAGGCCTTCTTCACCTTACAGGCCTTCAAATATTTGAAAACTTCTCTCAAGACTTCTCCAAAAACATGTCTACTTCCTTTAATGAATCCTGTTATGACATGGAATCAAGGTCCTTCACTATCATTGTTGTCAACCACTATTGTTCCTCTATTCATCAATGCTTTCCTTAAACTTTGGTGTCCAGAACTGAACTCAGTATTTCAAATGAGTTTTGATGATAACAATACAGTGGGACCATCACCTCTCAATTCCTGGAAGTAGTAAAGCAGAAAAAGTAGTAAAAGTGGAAGTGGTAGTAGAAGATCCTATTAGCTTTTTTGTCTGGGATATCATGTTGCTGACTCTCTATGGTTTTACTTAAATTATTGATAAAAATGTTAAACAGCACAAGTCAAAGCGCAAGTGCGTGGAGTTTACATCTAAACTTAGTGGTGGAAACTTTGGAAAACAATTTTCATTTGGGTACAAAATGTCTTGTGAAACCAAAGGAATTCTTGTTAAAGTAGAGGTTGAACTAGTAGACCTTTGGTTCTTGACATCTGTGAGATTTAGCTATCTCTCCACTTGCTTACTTACAGATGAAATTTCTTTAACAGAGGGTACTATTACCATTCATTCCATGAAAAAAAAAAAAGAAGAATTCTTGAGCCCTTTAGAAAATTCTCCATACAGGGTCAGTCACCTAGAATTTGATCCAACATTAAATATCAGGAATTACCATAAATCTTGGTTTCAAAAGATGAAATTCACAAGTACAAGGTAAGAAAGGTATGGCTAGTAGGTTCCTCTTTGAAAGATGCTATTTGTCTATTAAAATGTTCCTCCCTCTCTAACTATACCTCTGTAAGGCCAGATTTTCTTCATTTACTTCAACCAAATCATACATCAACATATCATATCACAATGATGGGTAATCTCTCAGAAGCAGGGAGCTGGGCCTTGCCCCACCCCACCCCCACCTCATTACCTAGCCCCACCCTTACCCCAGACAAGAGCCTCTCTGGCTTTTTGGAAAGAAAAACAAAACAAAATACAACTATGGCAGGTGTGCCCACAGAGAGGGCTCTGTGTGCCTTTTTTGGCACACATGCCATAGGTTCACCATCACAGGCAGAGAAGATTAAAGGCAGAAATTGATCTAACCTTTCTTCTTTAATATTGGACTAATTTTAATTTTCTATACAATTTTCACTCTTTAGAAAGATAGGTTCCATAATTTCACTCCCTCATTCGCTTAATATTTTTCCTGAGGGACACCAGTGCTCCTTCTAATAGTAGATCATTGTTCTCTGACCGTGGCTCCAAGTGACAGTTTTGTTAGCCTTTCAGGGCATCAACCTCAAAAGATGAAGAAGACAACAAGTTTCCCTTTAATGGCCCATTTTAGTTTCATCATCCAAGATGGTATCTAAGCCTTTCCTGAATTTTACTTATATTTTCACCACATACAACCTTTCAAGGTGAAAGTGCCATGTTAAGTGCCTATGGCAATAACTAGTATTTCCTTTAAAACTCCTTTCTTTGGGTTTCAAGGTGGACCCAGCATTTTGCTGTTCCTGGATTGAGCGAGTCCATTTTGACTATCTGTATTTAATGGAAGGTAACAGGAATAGAAGAGACTTCCTATAAGCACTCTTTTGAAATATTTCTTTTTTAATTAATGAAAAAGGAATATAGAGGGGCATTTATTGCCTAGGCTGGAGAGTTTCTTTCAAGGCTATCACATCTTCTAAACCACTTGTTGGCACTTCTTATCATAAGTATGTTTTACTTTACACATGCTTTTGTTTAGTAAACAAGTATGGTGTATTCTAAGTAATATGTGTCTCTTTCATAGCCTGTAAGTGACTTCTCTTAAGAAGGAACAGATGCATTCATTAGAAAGGCATTTATTAGGAGACTACTTCATGTACACACTAGACCAGCCTGATTTAGCTCTGGAGAAAACTTCCATAGCTCTTATTTCTCTGTCTAACCTGATGTTTTCTCCTGCTCCCCTCATAATTTCTCTTAAACTCTTTATCAAATTGCTGATTAACATTTCACAACATTCAGTTGCTATGGTTTTGTTCTTATGCAGTTAATATTTTGTTCAACATTCAGTTTTGATTGATGGTTATTCTTTCCATTTACACTGTTAAGAGTCATTGTGTATATTTTTCTCCTGACTGCCCTTTCTTCACTTCCCATTAGTTTATTGAAATCTTTTCATGTTTCTCTGTATTCATCATGTTTGCTGTTTCATAGAGGACAGAAATATCTCATTATATCCACATACCTCAGTTGAGTAGCCATACTCTGATAAATGGGCATCTACTTTATTTTCACTTCTTTGATGGCATAAAAAATGTCGTTATAAATATTTTGTTGCATATGGAATTTTTTGGTAAAAAACCTCTTTGGAGATATGTGAGGCACACTTTTATAAAAGGAAATGCTTAGTATAGAAAAGAGGAGATGGCAATGTAGTCAGGGTTAATAGCATGAGCAGATGTATAGATGTGGAAATAAACAATATGTTGGGGCAGGAAGAATGATAGAATCGCTGGAACTGGAAAAGATTTTAGAATTAGCAGGTTAAAAAGCATTTATTGAGCAAATAACTGTATGCCAGCTCTATGCAAGGCAGTGGGGGCACAAAGGCAAAAACAAAGTCTCTGTCTTCCACTTCAGAGTCTAATGGGGTGACAACACGTAAATAACCATATACTGAACATGGAAGATGTATGTAAATATAAACATAACACATAAATACATATAGTGTAAAGGGAAGGTAATCTCATAGAGAAGAAGAAACTGAGCCAGACGGAGGGGGAAAGAAAGTCTGAGGGATTAGTAAAGACAGAATATGGATCTGAGCTGAGTCTTGAAGGAAACCAGAAAGGAATAAAATGGCAACTATTCCAGCCATAGGGATAGAGCATAACTAGTGCAAAGACATAAAGCCAGAGATAGAATATTGGGTGTCAGAAACAACAAGTGGGCTACCATAGCTGGATAGTAGGAGCAGGAGGAGTAAAAGAAGGCAAAAGAAAACTGGAAAAAGTAGGGAGAAAGATCAAAGAGGGTATTTCATACTTGATTGGGGAGGCAATAGGGAACCACTGTGATTCATTAAGTGGGGGAGTTGACATGGTCATCAGGCTGGTGGTTAAGGAAAATCACAACTGAATGGAGGATGGATTAGAACAGAGAGATACTTGAGGCAGGGACACCAGTGGGATTTGTCCTCATCTCTAGGTGTAGTGAGGTTGTGAAAGCTACCTCACTTTATAGAAAAGGAAGTCCCAGAGAGGTTCACCAGCTCTACCAATGTCACACAGGAATTGAGTGAGTCTTTTGACCAGATCCCATGCACTTTGCGCTTTACAAGGGTGCTTAGAATGAATTGGCTGGCAGAGAGGGGTTGAAATGGGGAATGTGGAGAAATGAAGTTGATTAGATGTCTGGGGACAAGGTGATTGATCTTGAATTAACTGTAGATAATTATCCAAAATTTGTGCTTCAAGGAAATTCAGTCATGATCCATAGGGTAATAACACAGTAAACTAATGCTCAATGAGACGTAGTCTGATGTTCCAAAAACACATCATAATTTTTTTTTGCCCAAAGAAGAATAATTGCCTTGGTAATCTATCAGTGTTGATCAAGCCAAAAACAAACAACAAAAGACAAAGACTAATTAGGCCCACTTTACTATGCTAGATAAAGCATCACAGGAGTGGAGTGGCAGATGGATGGCAGTCCAAATTGAATCTCTCAGTTACTATAATCAAAGCAAGCTGCCCGCCTCTCTAAGAAATTACTTCTTAGAATAAGGTTGGGGATGACAACTGCTTGAAGACAAATTAGTTATTCCTAGGAGAATTAAGATATTTTCATTGTCTTTCTGTTAGTTCAAATTTGGCCATTTCCAATGAGATAAAACAAGCCCCAACTTTTAAAATATGGTGGAATAACCACTACAGTGAAGGCATGCTGTCAGTGGGCTGTCTTTTCTCCACCCAAAAGGAGAGTATTTATTGTTATAATCTGTGTACCCAGAATTGGGAAATGTGATCGTATCCACCCTGAGTGCCCCAGAAGCTTTTTAGCTGAAGAGGATTCTTTTCAGCAGCAGGAGTCAAACTTTTCAAAAGGAATTTGCCGTCTTTGTGGTTTAGGTATTGAATTAAATGTTGTTCTTTTTTACTGGATCCTCTGTGAAATGGCTTAAAGATAAATTAAAACTACCCTTTAAAGTCCCACCCCAATCCCACCTTCACATATAATTCAACATGAAAGGCATTCTCTATAGAGGCAGCCAAATATTGAGTTAATAGGGGCTTGAGCAAACAGTTTCCAGGTCCAAGGTTAAGGGTATTTATTGCTGCAGGCATTACATGTATTCAAATCCAGGAAGAAAGAAATCCAGTACAATGGCATTTGTTTGCAAAGTGATAGTCAATTTACCTTCTTCCTTCCTTCCTTCCTTACTTTTGTTTTTTCACTTTCCAATTTTCCCCCCTCCTTTTCCTTCTCTTCCTCTCTTAGTTGAAGGCTTTTGCCGCGGATTGCAAGCAAAGATATAAAATGCTTTAATACACTGGAGATCTGTTGATTTCGTTGTTCAGACTTCAGAGAAATTTTCTTGCACTCCGCCTTCGGCATAACATGCAGGAAATTCCTCATCGGTTTGTCCAATGCAATAAACAGACCTCCTGCAAATAACTATGCCTTGCTAGGGCATTATTTTTACTTTTCATGTAAAAGTTAAGGGTCCCACAATTCCTCTTCCATGGTCTCAGATTCTGGTTTGTAGATGACACTTGGATTGTGTTGGGAAGTAATAGGAACTTTGGCTTGGCTTAGTTCTACACTGGAGTTTTAGAAATTATTCTGAGAAGGTGGAGTCCACCAAAGTAGACCAATAGTTCTGATTTGCCGCAGGAGGTGATAGCTTCCCCGTTGCTGAAGGTCTCCAGGAGATGCTACCTGATCACTGGTTGGGAACTCCTGCTCAGTTACAGGCTGGATGACAGGATGACCTCTGAGGTCCCTCCCGGATTCTGTGGTACTTGGAATGATGAAAGAAGCTTGGCCCAGAATTCTCCCTCTGGTTGCTCAGTTAGAGATGCATTTACCAGTCTTCCCTCGCATTAACGGGGCCTAGCAGAGCGCCATGAGCCCAGGCCTGGAAGGACTTCAGCAGTGAGTTGTTATTGGGGGCCGGGGGGAGAAGAAAGAAATGTCGAACGGGGCAAAGAGAAACAAGAGCTGCCGAGGACATCGCCTGAGTTAAATTATGCTCATTAATTCAATTTGTGGGAGGAATGTGTGTAAATAAACCCGGGCAGCTGCAGCAGCTCTCGTTTCTGCAGGGCTTTGGCAGGAATGCAGGGACCAATGGACAAGAAAACCTGGCTCTCTTTGAGAAATATCAGGCAAGACAGTTCTGCAGCCAGGAGAGGAAACAATAATGAAGATATTTACTGAAAAGATGTAGTGATCGGTTTAAGAACACTGAAAAAGAGCTGCTAAGTGCCAAACCAAGGGAAACTGGAGGCTCCTTTTCATGGACGAGATCTTAATCACTGCAAAGCATTGGGCTTACCTGATTTCCCTCTGTGTTTTTACAAACACAGCTTCAGTTCCCTGGGGTTAAAATGAATATGTCAGCACCTTTGTAGCCCACAGACTGTCAGCATTTCCATAATAAACTTCAGCTCACTGGGTTCATAACTTGATTGTATTCATTTATTCCACTTGCAATCTAGGCCGAGGGAAAGGGTGAGTTGATAGGTTCAGTGACTTGTTTCATTAGAAGCCTGAGAGTCCTACCCCTCTCCATGCCTAACTATTTATTGTTAGCCTGGCAGTCATTGATAGTAATTATTTATAAGCAAAGACATGGCTTTTCCTAATCTAAGAAGTAGCTTCTACTGGGAGAAAATGACAGTTCTGTTTAGTCTGAAAGGCAATGGAACCCTGGTACTAAATGGGTAAAAGAAGATGATGCATTGATTCCTAAAGAGCCCTGGGCCAAGTACCAGGTGAATGTGGTTCTTGTCCTCATTGTCACGAGCTTGCTAAGAGGTCTTAGCGAGGCCCTCTCCATCTCTGGGCTTCAATTTCTTCATAAAGTGAAAGATGAGTTGATCTCTAGGGTCTATCCTAGTTCTGGAGGTCTACTAGTATACTGATGGGAAAAGGATCGATTTTTCCTTATCTGTTAAGCAAGTGTAATAAAATTTATAAGAGAACTGAGTAATTTTTTTTTAATTTAAAAACAACCTTTAGATCAATACTAAAGTCCACAAGAAAGTTTCAGTTGTAAAAGAGCAATTTGAGATCTTCCACATGATAGTAGAAAGAAAATTACTTTGGAAGTCCAAAAGTCTGGATTTGAATCCCAGCCTTGCCTCTTATTAATAATTTGACCTTGAGCAAATCACTTACCCTCCTGAGGCCTCAGTTTCCTTGTCTATACATTGAGAAAGTTGGACTGGATAGTCTTTGAAGGTCCTTTCTAATTCTGAAATTCTGTTATTCTGGGAAAATGAAATTTGACTCTCAAATATGATGTTTATAATTTATTTTTAAAAACAAAGCTTTTTTGTTTGAAAATACAATAGAGGTGGTGGGGCTTTTTACTCATAAGTTAAAAATAATTTTGGTTTTCTTCAAATGGTGTAATTAGTTCACAATATCTAGCATACCTTTTCATATCTGCAAGAAAAAGTCTTTTCATTGGTATATACATATTCTGTTTTAATATGTATATTGCTCTTGTTATATTGAATTCAAATGGATCACATATAGGAAAGCTGTACAGACATCCATTTTCATCATCATCAACAAACATTAGTGAGCGTTTACTCTGAATCAAGGTGCCAGAGATGCAAAGAGGGCCAAGGCATGATCCCTGGCCTTTAAGGGGCTTACAGTCTTTGCCATGCTTAATTGGTTGGCATGGAGAAGAATGTAATCTACTACCTTGGGATAAATAGGAACAGGTTTAGTCAGGGGATCTACTTGGCCCAAATATAGTTTAGATGTTGGCTCATTGGTGTTCCTTGGGTTGCTATGGTTTCACTAGCAAAGTCAGATCATCAGCTCCCAAGGGCAGTGAAACATATTATGAAACTATCTCAACTGGAACCAACAGAGTGATATGTGAACGGACCATATTTCATGTCAAATAAGTCTGACCTTGTTCAGAATTGCCTAGTTTTTTTGTGCCCTATCCACCAGAAAGAGACATAATAGAGAATGCTGGTAGGGTCCTAGAGAACACTTGATAGACAGAAAAACCTAAGGAAGCTACTGAAAGTAGGGGAAATCCTCAAACTCCTTGAGTTAAATCAACAGTATTAGGCTTTAATTAGAATCGAACTCAAAGGTCATTTCCTACTCTAAGAATCTTTATTTCTGAGCAGAAAATTATGAAACAATTTTTTCCAATTAACTTTAAGAAATCATATTGAAGGACTAAAGATCAGGTTGTTTTAACCAGAGTACTACGAGGCTTTCTTTAACAGAAAGGGTCTGAGCCAGGAAGAAAGTTGGCTCCTGAGACTGTTAAGGGGATATTACATTGGTAATGATAGCTAGGATTTAGTCATGACAAAAAGTTCATTAAGATATTTTGAATAAATCTTACACCTTAAGATGGTCACACTAAAACTGTTATTGGCATTAAAAGAATTCATTTGCCTGATGTAAGGATAAGGGACATGGGATAGGAAAAATTGCAAAGGTTGATGGAGCAGCTTTTCTCCCTTCTAGTTCAGAGAGAAGCCCAATCAGGAATGACAGTTTTTCCCAATAAACTTCCCAAACCCCCTTCTGCAGAGCTCCCCCTTCTAGAATCTTTTTCCCAGGATTTGTGGCTAAATTCTCTCTTCCCCCAATAGAGACAACCTTTTTGCATTTTTCCTATCCTTTATCCCTTTTCCTTATATTATATTTCATAAATCTTTACAAAAGACAGACTAGTGAATTGAAAATCTTTGGTTATTGAAATAAATAAAAAGCTCAAAAATCAATATTTTGTTTCTTCTATTAAACTGTAAGGTCCTTAAGGTCAAAGATTATGTCTTTCATCTCTGTACCCTTAGCACCTAAAAAAATGTATAGTATTATGGTAAGCGGGATATAAAATGAGAATGGGGACTACATCATCACTGCCATATAATGCTTTAAGGTTTGCAAAGCACTTCATCTCATCTGATCCTGTCACAACAACAATGAAAGACAGCTGCTATTATTTTCCAGGTTATGAAACTGAGACTTCAGAAGGTTAAGCGACTTGCTCAGGGTCAGGTAGTTAGTAATTGTTTGAGGTTGATTTTGAACTCAGGTCTTCTGGCCTCCATGTCCCATGTTCTGTCCATTATGCCATCTAGCCTCCTCTAGAAAGCATTTAATAAAAGTTTAAATTAAACTAAATTTCTCAACTTGGGATTGAAACACAGATCCTTTATCCTTAGTGGTCCAGGAAGGGATGCTTACTATGATATTTATTGTGATGATTATGTTATTTATTCCCCTTTAATAGGCAGCATCATACTGGACTAAGAAAGTAGAATAAGAAAAACCTGTGTTCAAGGTCAGCCTTTAACACACATTGGCACAATGAGCCTGGACAACCTAGTTACTTGTCTCCATCATAGTCACCCAGTTTAGACCCTCATCAACTTTCACCTACACTATTGAAAGAACTTCCTAATCTTTCTTCCTGCTCCTACTCCTTCCCCTTTCTCATCTCTCTTCTCCTGCTGCCAGGGCTATCTTCTCAAAGCTCAGATCTGACCCTTTCACCCCCTAATTCAACAAAAGCTAATGGCTCCCTGTTACCTGTAGATCAAATATTGTCATTTAAAGCCCTTTACAACCTGACTTCAACCTGTAATCCAACTTACCAGACCTTCTTCGGTTCCTTACGCACAGCAATCTACCAACTCCTCTTTCCCTGTCTTTGTATGGGCTCTCTCCCACATGAGCATGTGCTGCTGCCTCACACCTGCCTTGTAGAACCTCCAGCTTCCTCCCCGGCTCAGCCTCAGAGCCACCTTCCACCTGGAGCCATTCCTAATCCTTCCAGTTACTAGTACCTTTCCCCCAAATCAACTTGGGTCTGTTTTGTATATGTACACTTATGCATGTTCACGGAGTCTCCTCTCCAAGATTATAAGCTCCTTCAGGGCAGGGGCTGGTTTACTTTTGTCTTTGTATACCCAGTGCCCAGCGGGATGCCTGGTGCCTACTAAATGCTGTTTGATTGGTCAGTTGAAATAACAGATCCAAAAGGGAAAAATCCCTTTTCTATTTAACCTTAAGTCTTAAGAACCTTAAGTCATCTTGTCATTTCCTACAACCTCCCCTCTTAGGTGCCATTTCCCCCATCCCCAGGTCTAACTGATGGAGAAGCAGCTCTTGTAAAGTGAAATGGCTGGACTGTGCCAGAGCTGAAGTTTGACTCTAGCTGTAACCCTAGTCACTAGGAAGGGCTTGTGGCTGATCCATAAGAAAGGAGAGCCCAGGTCCAGGCCTGCTGGTCTTTCCCCTGCTTTTCTAAACCACCAGAGAACTGTTTCCATCCAGCCTACTCAAATTAAAACTGAAAAAAAGGATCACCAAGTTACAGTCAGCTGAGCAGGTATGGAACTCCCATTAACATTGATGGGACCTGCAAGTGAGTATCAAGAGAATACACCAGATAACATTTATAGGCCATCGAGAGACTTGATTGACAACTTTGGCACATGCATTACTTTTAACATAGAAGGAGAAGTTTAAAACCCAGCCGAGAGTGACAGAAAGCAGAGCAAGCTGCTTACACTTCTAGTTATTTCATCCCCCTTTTGCTTCCTTTCCATTTTTCAGAGATGGGGGAAAGGAGGGGTTGCATCTCTTCTTTTGTCTTTCCCACCCAGTGTGTGCCATCAATATTACTAACTTGTAACAACATCTAATGGGAGATTTTAGCAGTAGAACAACTGTAAGGTTTGCTCACCTCTGCTGTCTTTCAATATCTGCCTCTGGGTCAGTAGCCTCTGGCTGGCTTTAGCAATCTAGGGCAACTTGAATTTTAATCACTCTTTACCCACTTCTTCCTCCCGGCAGTACTGCAATGAGATTCCGCACATTCATACAAATCCCTGGGAGCAATAGGATCTGTTATACCATATTTGGAGGAAGGAGACAGCTTCAGAATTTCATTCTCTCCTGTCAGTCATCTACTCCAGCAGCCAATTCCCGAATATTTAGGGACTGATTCATTTATGGATTATCCAGGCCCCTTGCTTCTCCTCCTACTCCCTTTTCCTGACTGCCTCTTGGGAATTTCACTGTTCATTAGCAGTCTACCAAAAGGTAGGTTGGGGAAGAGAAATGGAAGAACAGTTTTAACACTTTAGTTATTTGGGTTAAAGTTTTAGTGGGAAAGAGAAGAGTTGTTTTAGAATATTCCTCTGGACCTCAGAACACAGCTAAGAGAGAGACCATCTGCTACCCCCAAATCCTATATGTTTAATTTGCATTTTTTTCTGCCTTTTGCTTTTCCTTTAAATCTAACTAGGCACAGTTACTCTGGGTATTGGGCAGGTTACTCCTAACACTGGCCTGTAAAATGCCCATTGCTTTCTTTGAAAATTCAAAGAACAAAATGAAGAAATGGGCCTTAGTGAGGTCAAAGGACAAGCCTGAGTCCTAGTGTTGCCTTTTAGTCAGAAGGCCTAAGGATAAAGGATAATAACTAGAGCTGCAGATCCCTCCTCTGCCTTGTCCAGGAGCCACTGATAGGTGGCACCCTGGAAAGGACAGATATATATGATCACTGAAGGCCCATCAGACAGAATTAGAAGGAGGCTTCAGACCCTTCAAATCAAGAAAAGAAAAGTAACAGAGAAGGACTCCATTTCCTTGTCTCGCATTAGACAGTCATAGTAACTTTCTAAGATCTAGGAAGGATTCATCATTTTTCTGGTCCTGTTAACTAGATCAGTTTTGGAGGGGAATGAGAGAGAAAAGGTGCTGGAAAGGGGGAAGTGTGTAGATGAGGGCAAGTACTTGACACAGGGGTAAAGTCTTAAAAGCCAAAAGTAGCACTAATAAGAAATGAAGGATCCCCAGCCAGGGTCCCTCCCCAAGTGGAGACCCCAGAAGGGAACTGTAGAGAAGGGGGATGAAATGACCATTAAATGGTAAGAGAATCAGAAGAGGGGATGAGACTGTCGTTATTGCTCCCTGACTGTATTGCTAAATTCTTGATTTTCTTGGTGTACTTAATGTTCCCCTAACCCTTAAATTCAGGCTACCAAATCTTTCCTTCTCCTTCCTTCACTTTGCTGGATAAACCTCTGGCTTTCTTTCTGGGGGCCTCCTCTTGCCATAGCTCTTTGGCTTCTCTGCAAGGACATTTTGCTAACCGTTCCTAGGCAGATTCTTTTATCCTCAGGCCTTGCTCTGCCATTTATATTTGTAATCTTCTGCAAAAGCAGCAGGCATGATCAGATACATGGCCCTTACCAGCACATGTATTTCCTTGGGCCCATGATCAAGAATTTGGAAATTATTTTGTCTAGTCGTAAGCTAGATTTCCATTCCATTTAATACCTAGGTCTCACTTCTCCTAAACTTATTTCTCATAACCATGAACTCTGGTCTCTCCATTACTCAGTACACTCCCAGGTCATCACCCCTTCCATGGCATTTATTTCCTCCATTTGTAATAATGACTCTTTAGTTAACCACTGTCCTCTACTGTTGAATTCTTTGCCCCCTTGTCCTATCAGAAGTCACACTTTAAAAAATATTTGATGGTTATTGACTAATAAATTTGACAAAATACAGATTAGCAGGTGCTTTGTTTCTGCTTATTTTTCCCTTTCCTGCTTCCTCAAAAAAAATCATCTTTGTATTTAAAATGGATAGTATACTTAGGCTGAATATAAGAGCTAAAAAATCAAGTTGACAATTGTCTGAGTTACTTCTGCCATCCTTTAATCTCACTGACAGGTTAGATGTGCCTTGCTCTGGACTACTTGAGTTTTTTGAATCAGAAGGAAATTTGAAGACTACCTTTTCTAGATATTTTCTTTGACACATGAGGAAACTGAGTCACAGAGAAGAAAAGTAATTTACTCAAAGTCACATTGAGTTAGTGGCAGACCTAGGCATAGAACTCTGCTCTCCTGACTCCTAGTTTAGTATTTTCCCCACCATAGTATGGTTAAAAGAACAAAGAAGTGATTTTCTAAAACCATATAAACAGACATTTAATGCAGAAGAAACATCAAGGTCTACCCATTGCTAAGTGCACATTCCTTCCAATTCCTTCTTTTATGTTTATATCTTTTTTCCCCTCCTCTTCACAGGTTCTACAGCTTTGTGTCTTGTTAGGACTAGAAATCACAATCAGATGCTGGGAGTTCAGTCAAAGTAGGATTTTTATGAATGCATAAGGCATCTCTTCTTTTTTGACCCTATATGTGATCTACAAAATTATTTTAAAAATCAGAACTTGTTTCCTTATCTGGGTTATCTGTGTTCTCTGTTACTCCAGATAATTCATTAACTTATGATCTCCTGGAATCTTGAATACCTGTCCAGGGATACTATTTAAATAATATATTTTTGTATTTGTAATTTATATTTGCAAAGGAAAATAGGAGAAACCCAAAGGAATTGCTATTTCAGAATCACAAAGAGAGATTCTGAATGAAATACCTGCAAAGAGAATAGAGGGAAATAAAAACTGGATCAAGAGTGATCTCTTGGAACAGGATGCTGCCAGATGCTGCCTGTTATCCTATGGTTTAAAAGTTGTACAAATGGGTTTTGAGGCTGTCTTTGCTTCAAATGCAGGCTCATATTAGCTACTTGAGAAATTGGCATGCAGGGCAGTGTCAGCCCCTTGATGAAGCAGTCTGTAGTGTGCATCTTTACACATCTGTAACTACTTAGGAATGGCCAGAAAGTTTTCCAAATTATTATTAACCACAACAGCAATAACAACAATAAACAAAAGAAGGGTGGGGTTGTGGGTGCAGGATAAGATTTGTTGTGGGTTTGGGTAATGAATCCAAATTGCCTTTCATTCTAGAAGGTAGTAAATATAGACATGGTGGCATTTGGGGAAAGCATTTAGTCTGAACACTGCTTTGTGGTTTTTCATAGTGGAGAGGTCTGTGTGTTTGGGTTTTATATCAAATCCCTTGTGTATCTGTTCTCTTCCTTCCTTCCCCCAACCTAAGGAAAACCCCTTTTGAATGTCACATCTGTAGCTATAGTCTGCTTTTAGAAGGCAGGTCACTAAATCTAACCTAGTGGCATGATATGCCTTGAATGGCCATATGAAATCGCTTTTAAGCGTGTACATTGGACACCAACAACTGGGAAATGAAGAGCTCTGGGGATCAGACCTCCTGGAGTCTCATCACCCCTCGGTCACTCAGTTGGAATTAGCCCAGATTACTCTTGTGCCATCTGGTAGCTGTTCAGTAGTCTATGAGAAAAACATTTCTAAGCTTAGCCCCTTTCCTAGTTGACTGCATCACAAAAGGCAGCATAGTCCAGATTTAAGTGAGTGTGGAAACAGGCCTGTTTATTCCCATAGGCTGGCCCTGGCTGATTAGGATTTAGGAACTATTGGTGGAGAAATCTGGGCAGATTGGAATAATACTGCCAATCTCTCCCTTTTTCCAAGCGCTAACCTATCTTGCCAAGAGGAAGGGCCAAGAAATTCCTGTGTTCAACAGGAAGATGGTCTATATACATAGAGTTGGTAGTTATACTTTTTAATGTTGAGTTTTCCAAGGGAAAAAAAAACAATAAAGCAGCTTGGGCAAATTTAATAATATCTATCCAGCTGGCAGATCCAGGACCTGACTGTATAGTATATTTATATGGTCTACATAAAAGCAATATTAAAAGTATGACCTAAGACCCATAATAGAAAGGCTTTTTAAAGTTAAGGAAAAACTTCTGTCCTTAATTCACCCTAATGCCATTGAAAAGCTTTCAGGCATGGTTCCTGTTTGTTTGGCTTTGAATTGTAACTTTTTTTTCATTTAGTACTTTAATTTCTTTTGTTTAAAGTTTCTGTGTTTTAGGTGGCCAGTTATTATTTTAAAATTAATTTAAAGGTATAATCTAACATGTTTGAAAGGCTCTTATAATTAGGTCCTTATTTAATTACCAAGCATTTAATCTTCAGTTTCACCAGATAATTTTGCTTTACATTGTAAGGGGGAACAGCAAAGCCAATAGTCTCTCCTTACAAATCTAGAATGTTGGTATTCATTCTACTTCTACCAATTCAATCACATGTGCCAGTCATTTAAGAGTTTTATCATCAAGAACAAAAATGTCTCAAGTCCTGATCGTGTTCACATTACCATGGCTGTGCCCAAGAGGATGCCAGGCTATGTGAGATCATGTCTGCCCTCAAGGAGCTTATAGTCTCCTAAAGGATAAAAGTGTACAAATTAAAAAATAGCCACAATTTAAAGCAATAAATAAAAAGTGCCAATTGAGTGTCACATGTCCCTGAGAATAGGGCCATTTTTCGTTTCTATCTCTATATCCCCTTAGTGCTTGGCACATAGTGTTGCTGGTTGTTATCCTTGAAGAGGACCAAAATGACATCACTATATTAAGGTTGGTGTACAGCATATCCAATAGTGACTGCTCAGATCAATATGAGCTTAGAATCCTTTAACACAAGTTGTATACCAACATCCTGTATGAACATTTGGAATGGAGATATCTAAATTTTCAGATCTCGCATTTCTTTTGAGCTATTACAATTCTGCTTTGCTCATGAAACACAGCATCTTCTTTAATGTGGGCAATGTCTCCCATTTGTCACAACCAGTACCAGAGTTCTTCGGAGGGTCTTTTAGAATGTCTTTGTTTCATTTCCAACTTCCATATGAGTGCTTGCTTTGTGGGAGTTCCCCACAGAGTAGTCTTTTAGGCAAATGTGTATTTGACATTCAGACAACATGACTAGCCCATTGGAGTTCCACTCTCTGTGGCAGAATTTGAGTGCTTGATAGTTCAGCTGGAGAAAGAACCTTAAAGTCTGCTAACTTACTTGTCAAATGATCTTTAGAATCTTTATGAGATATTTTAAGTGAAAGTGGTTCCATTTCCTGGCATGGGGCTGGTATATTGCCCATGTTTCACAGGCGTACAACAATGAGGTCAGCACAATGGCTTTGTAGGTGTTCAGTTTTTTAGGCAGCCCAATACCTCTTCTCTCTCATCCTTTCTTTTGAAACAGTGGTTCCCAAACTTTTTTGGCCTACCACCCCCTTTCCAGAAAAAATATTACTTAGCCCCCTGGAAATTAATTTTCTTTATTTTAATAACAATTAATAGGAAAGATAAATGCACCTGTGGCCATCACTGCTCTTTTGGATTGCTGCAGCACCCACCATGGGGCGGTAGCACCCACTTTGGGAATCACTGTTTTAAAGACTCCTAAACACTGAGCTAGCTTTGGCAATGCATGAGTCAACCTCATCATCTATGTGTATATACCTGGAAAGTATACTACCAAAGTAATTGAAGTTATCCCCAGCATTCAAAATTTCTCTGTTTGCTATAACTGACAAGTCCACATATGGATAGTGTGTTGCTTGGCCGATAGAGAACCTGTGTTTCTTGGAGTTAATTGTCAAGCCAAAATTAGCACAAGCAGTCTAGAGGATCAATCCATGCTCCATTGCGTCTCGGTCTCAGAGGCTGCAGAGGGCACAATCATCTTCAAATAGAAAGTTATGTACCAATTCTCCTTCCACGTCAGGGTTGGCTTGAAGTCTTTTCAAATTAAATAATTTGTTATCAAATGTCCTTGATGCCATTTTCATCCTTATTTGAATGTGTCCATCAATATTACTGTGAAGATAAAATTTGCCAGAATACTAGTGGTGAGAAGAAATGAAGATGAGGCTGGAGAAGTAAGAATGGAAGAGGGAGTTGGAAGAAGAATTTGGGAGATGGAGAGGAGAAGTAATGAAAAGATGGTTAATCACATTACTAACTCACAGTTATCTATTAACCAAAGGTTTGTAGAACCTTTCCTTCACATTCCTATAGGGATTACCATTCTCCTTTTACAAATGAAGTGAACAAAGTTCACTCAGAGAAGTTATGACTTGTATCTTTGGTCATATAGCTAGTAAAGAAGCACTTGAGCCCAGGATTCCTGGCGCCAAATCTCATATCCTCTCCATAAAAATACACTGCCTCTCTCTTAAAAGAAAAAAAAGACAACTTTTCAGTTTGGCCAAGAAATGGTTCTTAGTGACCACTCGGGAGAGTACAATTTCAATTGAGAAACAAGGCTAGAAGAGTAGCAGTGAGAAAATAGAGGCAGTAAATATTGATTACTTTTTGGAGAAGTTGAACTGAAAACAAGAGAAATAGCCCTGGATCTAGAGGGGTGACAGAGTCTAATAAAGTTTTGCAGGGTTTTTTAATATGGGAAGACATGAAAATATTTGAAGTCAGAGAAAAATGAGCAAGAGGAAAGAACTAGATGCAAAAAGCTGATAAAAATAGGAACTGTCTAATGAAACAGAGTCTATGGGAGGTAGGAGAAAAGTGAGTGAATGGGTAGAACAGTTAACCTTGGGAATGAAGAGGTCATTCCATTCCTTCTCTGGGATAGAAGGGAATCAATAGAAAATTAGTGAAAAAACACATATTAAATTAAGTGAGGAAGGAGCAGCTAGATGGCACAATGGATAGTACTCCAGGCCTGAAACTGGGAGGACCTGGGTCCAGATTTGGTCTCAGACACTTCCCAGTTGTGTTAGCCTGGGAAAATCATTTAACTCCATTTTCCAAGCACCTGCCCTTCTGTCTTAAAATTGCTAAGACAGAAAAAATTAAGGGTTTAAAAAACTAAAAGAAGAGAGATATAAAAGATCTTATGCCAGATGACACCTATCTTCTCAGTAAAATAGTAGAGCCATGGAAGGTTGGGAACTTGAGCAAAGTACAGAAGTTTCAAAGTAGCTATTGTGAGGACTATACTAGGAAATCATTAAGGGACTAATAGAAAGATTGCTAAGAAGACTTTAATTGGAGGCCACCCAGGTCTGGGTTTCACTAGCAAGATTTTTTAGTCAAACAGGAATAGAGCAGGTAGAGATAATAATTATACATACCATGATAGAGAATTTAGAATTGGGAAGCTGAGTACATTCAGAGATTAAGGTAAGGCTCAGGGAGTCCAAGGTTCACTGAAGACATTTCATTTCAATTCAGTAAAGATCTATTAAGTACCATAAGTACCATGCCAGGGTCTAGGGGAAATACAAAATTGAAAAAAAGATATTCTTCATGCCTTCCTGGAACTTAAAGTAAAAAAGAAGTATTCTTCCTATTCATTGATCATTAAAATACACAATTTGTGTTATTTTGTGGTGTATAAAATACACACATTATATGTGTAACGTATTTATAAAATATTCACAATGATGTGTGTAGATTATAATTAGTACATTAAAGGGATGTAGAAGCAAGCACTATGTTGGGTCAGAAGAGGAAAGGTTAATTACATAAGAGACTAAAGATCATTTTAAGAAGGAGCTAGGGGTAGCTAAGTGACTCAGTGGATAGAGAGTCAGGCCTGGAGATGGGAGGTCTTAGCTTCAAATCTGGCTTCAGATACTTCCTAGCTGTGTGGCCCTGGGCAAAACCACCTACCCCCTAGCACTTACTGCTCTTCTGCCTTAAAACCAATACTTAGAATCTAGTCTCAGACAGAAGGTAAGGGTTTGAAAAAAAAGGAGATGGCATTTAAGTTGGGCTTTAAAGGATGAATGGGAATTCCAGAAGAGGAATGGAGAACATTTTCAATATTGTTGACCATTTTGAGCCAAAGTGTAGAAATAGAAAGGCATAAGAGAGGTTTAGCAGGGTGCTTAATAGTCACAAACCATTAAGTATAATATGTATAGACAGGAGTAATCAGATATCATAGTGTAGTGCTGATCCCTGCCCTTTGTCCCCTTGCTTCCTTATCCTTGTGCTATTAAACCTCAGTACGTTCTAAGTCCATCATCTAATTTCTCCACTCCTACTCCTAAACCACTAAGCATTGATGTGCTAACTGAATCCCCCAAAATCGTATGAGTTAATTTCAACAAGGCTTTCCTATCTGTACAATAACCTTTTCATCATCTTGCACACTATTATGTGAACCCTTAGAAACAGTCAGGACTCTGAAAGTTTATCTGAAGCCCCAAATCTTAGGTAACTAAAAGAAGTAAAATGTGATTATTGCTTGATGATCCTCTGTCTTAGGATCATAGCATCATGGTTTAGTGCTAGAAGGTAACTTAGAGGTCATTAAAACTAATCCCCTCATTTTACAAATGAAGAAAATGACACTAAGAAAATGTTAGTGATATGCCATGGATGGCGTGGCTAGTAGATGTCAGAGAAGAGTTGTGAAATCAGATTTTACTGATTGTACAATGCCTGGCACATAGTAGGTGCTTAATAAATATTTATTGATTGAGGATTGATTAATTCTAAACCCAGCATTCCATCCATGGTGCTACCCTCCTGCCACATCAATGATCTTTACAAAATTATGGAGAACAAGAAACAGATCACAAATCGTCTTCTTAATTAGACTGGGCTTCTTGAGAACAGGAATTCTGTTTTTGCTCATTTTTTAAACTCCTGCAACTTAAAATAGTGCCTGACACTTAATACATGCTTATTGACTGAGTGACTTGAAGACTAAAGAAAGCCTTAATTTTCAAAAAGGGAAAGAAGGTAGAATCTTCAAAATATAGGATGAACATGAATTAAGGGAAATAGTGAGTTATTTTTTAAAATCATAAAACTAACCTTTTCTTTAAAAGAATTACTAGATTATTGGACCAGGATAATATGTTTTACCTGGTTTTTAACAAGGCATTTAGTAAAATCTTATAATTTCTTTGATCAAAATGGAGTGATATAGGTTGATTATATAGTTTTGTGGATTTAAACTGGTTAAAGAACCAGATCCAAAGAGGGATACTTACTGGTAGAGGCTGACCAGGGTAGGAAACTATGGTAGAGTGGTACTATTGCCCCAAATGTGTTCAGTTTTTTGTTTGTTTTTTATCATTGGATAAAGACATAAATGGCTTACTCATCATATTTGAAGGTAATCAATGTAAAGAGTGGAACTGAAGTCCACTTAAAGTATTGCGTGGCATTTAATTTGGAAAAGGCTAAGATCAACTAGAAGGAGATTTCTCTACAAGATGGACCTTTGAGTAAGGTAAAAGATAAGAGTGCACATTCCAAACATAGGAAAGATCATGGGGAGTCATGAAAAAGTGAAAACAGGTGATAAGAATGAAGAATAGTGAGTGGTTCAGTTTGGCTAAAGTATAAATTATATCAAATGAATGAATTTGGAAAAGCATCATTGTATCACATTTTAGAGGTTCTTGAAACTATGATAGAAAGTCTGACATTCATTGGGTTCAAAATAGAGAACCATTCAAGGGTTTTGTGTAGTGAGGTGCTAAGAGCAAAACCTACATACAAAGATGTTAAATTTGGCAGTGTTATAGTATTGATTTTGAGAAGTTTTATTTTGATGACTCTCCAATGCCAGAAGAATGGAAGGATTGGTTGAGATAAAAGTTTAAAGAGAGAATAGGCATGTTCTCATTGGGTGAGTGGGATGTACCTGAGAAGCCACTCACAAATTACAGTTTAATAACTCTTAATCATTTTGAAAATGGTCTAGAAAGATGTCATTATCTGTAATATAAGATCTCAGAAACCATCTTAAAGAACTATTGGTTGATGACATCGTAATAGAATTCAGCAGTCCAGAAAAAAGGGGTGGGATGTATACAAATGTATGCAAACTCTAAACAAAAGAATTTAAATGAACCAGTACACAATGGCAAGATTTCAAGATGCTCTGAGGTGTATCCATTGTTAGAGGATAGTTATTAGAGGTATTGCAGAGACTAGAAAAAAAATCACCAATATTTGGTAACTCACTGGAAATGAGATATGAGGGAGCCTCAAAGATAATACCAAGGTTTTAAACATAGTAAAGAAGGGGGAATAATATTGCTATTAAAAGAAATATTTGATAAAGGGAAGAATAGGTTTCAAGGAAAATATAAGTTCAATGTAAAACATATTGTTGAAATAAAAGTGGAGCCTTGTCTAGATAGAGACATGCCCTATTAACAATAAGAAAGTATAGATTTGAAGCTTGGGAGAGAGGTAAGGACTAGAAACAGATATTTGAGAGTCAGCTGTTCAGAGGCATTAGTTGAGGTGGAAACGAATGAAATTTTCAAAGATAGCATTAAAAAGATGAAAAAAGCAAAAGGCAATTCCTTATAGAATTCTTCCTTTAAAGATTAAGAAGAAAACAAGGAAATAATGAACAAAAGAGAGAGAAAGAGTGGTTGAAGAGGTAAGTGGGAGACCAGGTGGATAAGGATATGGCGTCTGTGGAAGCAAAAGGCTAAAGAAGAAAAAAGGCTATACAGAAGGAAGGGGCAGTAAATGAGGCTAAAGAGAGATCAAGGAAACTGAGGATGGAAAGAAGGCTATCAATTTGGTGCTTATGAGATTAGAAGCTACCTTTCAGTGAATAGTTTCTATAGATTGGGTAGAAGGACAAACCAGATTGTAATGAGTTGAAGGGAAAAAAAGCAGAAAGCGAGCATAAAAAAATAGAGTCATTGACTATAAACAATTTTTTAACATTTCAGCCCCCATCAGCCTAGGTTATTGGCTGAAATTTAATACTAACATTACAATTTTCAAAATGATTAAGAGTTATTAAGCTGTAGTTTGTGAGTGGCTTCTCAGGTACATCCCACTCACCCAATGAGAACATGCCTATTCTCGCTCTAAACTTTTATCTCAACCAATCCTTCCATTCTTCTGGCATTGGAAAGTCATCAAAATAAAACTTCTCAAAATCAATACTATAACACTGCCAAATTTAACTTCTTTGTAGGTAGGTTTTGCTCTTAGCACTTCACTACACAAAACCCTTGAATGGTTCTCTATTTTGAACCCAATGAATGTCAGACTTTTTAACATAGTTTGCTTTATATATCATTTCCATTGAAAATATATGACTTTAAAATGCATGAAAATCCTAGGTTAGCTAGAACATGATAGTAATGAGGAAAGAACTGAAGATGCCATACTTCAGTAAAATCCTCCATCTTCATCCTACCCCGTGACCAGGGATCTCATACATAACCTTGGCCAAACATCTTTCAAGCAAATGTCACTAGTCAGGAGGGTCATCTTGGGAAGCAGCTATGTATGGATCAGTACAAATCTTTTACTATGGATAGAAAAATAGCTTAAGGCACCCATGCTACCCCATAGCAAGTCATTAAAGTTTTTCTTCATTTGCAAAGACCTACACATTCTTATTGCTTTAAAGTACATGTGGGAATTTATATGAAATATCTCTTTCCAGGTAGAGATATCACATCATTAAAAGATACCACCACAATTTCTGAATTCTTAACTAAGATTTTGTGCTAGTGAAAGTATGAACAGCAGTGACATTTTGGAAAGCCACCTTTCTCTCTCTAGCCAAACATTTCTGTTATAACTATCTGTAACTCTCTCATGTCAGGCTCTTCCTGACCAGGAACTTCCCTTATATATAACACTTTGTGGGAAACCCATTATGGGGATTGAAGTTATACTTTTCAGAATTCATTTTGTCTTTATGTAATAGACTGGAATTGAACATAGCTCTGTGGGGTAGGAATGCTTAGACATTTGGGTCCGTTGTCCCTAATGGCAGCTTTTTTATTGCCAAAAATGAATATCCCATACAGTTGGAAGGGAAGCCTAGAAAATTTCACTTTCAAAAACAAAGCTGTGTTTGAATTCTGTGGAAACAGAAGGTATCACTTAAAAATGACACAACAGATGTTATGAAAATTTGTTTTAAAGTATTGTTCCCAGGTTAAGATTTGGTTTGCCAAGTTGCAACCTGGAATGAATTTTTACAACTCAACAGAGCTTTAGAAAAATAAAGGTCTGCAGTGATAGGGAACTCCTTCCATTGTGTGATATGCCACGTGTTCTCTGTCAGGTGGTGGATTATGAAATATTCCAGGAGGTTTTTTTAAATTATTTTAGTCTCTTCTCATTTGTCTTAGATTTCCAGCTGAAAGTGAGTAGTATCTTTATTTGTCAGATGTTCTTTTCCTTTAATGAGAGTGCTTTTAATAGTACTTACACTTAAGACCGATCTTATGCAAGCTTGCAGCACTATCATTGAGTTTGGGAATTGGGTCTCTAATAATTCCATGGATTTGTGATCTCATTAAGCTGGTATTCCCTCCAGTGATACAAATTGCAAGTTATTCATGACTGCTCATCCTGTGCACTTCTCATCTTTCTGTAAGTTCAACATGGGGTCTGCCAAACATGCTAGGAGCTTGTCTTGCATTCTCTTACCATTGCAGTGATACCAGCATAGCCTTCATGCTATCTGTTGGTCATCTTTTGTACATCGGTGTTTGTCTTGTGCAATCAATGAAAATGGAAAGAGATCATAGATCATAAAACTTAGAACTAAGTGTTCAAATGAAAAAATAAATACTGGGAAGCAATTATCTGAGCCGTACTAACATTTATTGTAGAATGTTGCAAATTATAAAATGTCAGGGTCCAGGCCTGTTCCAGCTTGGCCAAAAGGCCCAGAGCTTATGTGTCAACTGGCATATATAGAGTCAGATTACACACCTCTCTCCCTTAAAAGAGAAGCAGTTTTCTGCATATCTCTTCTCAAAAGGGGTGACCAGAGAAGATTTCTTTTTTTTAAGAAGGCATATTCTATGAAGTAATGATTTATTCCATATATGGTAAAAACAAAGGTCATTTCAAAGTAGCTTCAAAGCCAACTGAGATATCATCATGTCTGGACACATTCCAGGATGCTAGACACATGTGCCCTACTCCTCTTGGCAAGGATATCTTAACAACTCATTTCAAAGGATTTTAGATATGATGTGATTATTGATTACTGATTCTCAATACATAATTATTCAATCAGTTAATAATTGGAATTATTCCTTATATCTTATTACTAAAATACTGATTATCTAGTAGGATTACATGCAGAGAATATAGAGTAATTCAGAGGCATAAAAAAGTGAATACAAATTGAAGTTGCTTAATTAGATTATCTTTACATAAGAAAAACTTTGAAAATCACTTAGACAAGTGACTCAGGGTGGGGGTGGGGGGGCAAGAGCCCCAGTAGGGACAGGAGGAGAGCGTTACTTCAAGGAATTTCCAAATCTCTTTGTATACCAAGTATCATGATTTTGCCATTATGTATTTCTAAGTCAATAGGTATTAATAGTGTGATTACTTTGGTGGGGAGAGAGGGCCAGATTTTTTTTAATTAAAAAAAGAGATCCTCATACTCAAAGAGGTTTTTTATAAATGAAAAACCTGGGAATTCAAAAAGTGACACAATTGGTCTAAGGTTGCCCAATATTAAGGAATAGCTTCCCCAAAAAAGAAAATAATAACAACTAACATTTAAATAGAATTTATTATGTGCCAGACTCTGCTCTAAATGCTTTGTATAATTATCATCTCATTTCCTCATATACAATATCATATCCTAAAATAAATACTTAAGCACATAAAAGACTTTGTGCTAAGACATGGTGGGATACTGAACTCTGGGAGGTGAGAGATCAAGGTTTGGATTATAGTATGGCACTGACATTTTCAGTCATCTGCCTTTTGACTTCTTTTTTGGCCTTCGGTTTGTAAAATGGTTTGTGGAATGTAAAACTGGAAAAGGAACTTAGAAATTATTTTAACTCCCTAATTTTTATAAATTGGGAAGCAGATTGCCAGAGAGGTTATTGCTCAGTATCATACTGGGAGTAAGTGACAAGAGCTAGAATCAACAGTTCTTTCTATTCTCTATTTTCAGATACAGAGCTTTTTATACCACAGAATGCCAATGCATAATTTTCTTTGATGCATATGGTATGTCTTGGGGTATGATTGTGCCAGGCAAAGTTCCTATGTAATAAAACTCAATGTACTGTTATAGGATCTCCTTTACATTCACAGGCAATTGAAAGGATGTCACTGACAGAGAGGAAATTGAATTCTCTCGGGAAGTGGGTTCTAGCTCTCCTATGAAGGCTCGCCCATTGCCACCTTGGACTCAACCAGGAGAGTTTTAATGCTTGAATTTCTTAGCCAGACTATTACCATACTGCTCACACTGAAAAGAGGGCAGCAGGAAACCGAATAACCAGAGCTAACTTGTTTCTGCATCTAAAATCTAAATAAAATATAATAAAATTATGCCAAAAAAAAGGGTCATCAGTTAAATATTAAATGTATCTAGAAGGCTTCTAAGCTAAATCATGAGCATCAAAATGGAAATTTAATTTTATTTTTTAAAAAAATCCATAGTAGTTTAGATTCCAAAATCAGCCATCGCCTTTCCTCAAATTCAGGTCATTTGTATTACTGCAAATAAAATGAGACATCCCAAAACTCCACCATAGAAATCCCAGAGATCAAGTACAAGTTTGAGAAACTTGATAGTGGCAGTACTCAGTTTAATTAATTGTCCAAAATTGGCTCCATTAATAACTAGAGAACAATTCTTTTAGTTACATACAACCAAAAGATCCTATTTTCTGATTTGCTAGTGATTTTCTTTTCTTGTTTCTTTACCAAAAAAGAGGAATAGCATGAGGGAAAGGTAGAAGAGGATAGATAGAGAAGTTTAAGTCAAAACCCAGTGAGTGCAAAGCAAACAGTGTTTGCTTTAGATTTATCATCTAAAGAAAGATAATTTGTTGACATACCTACCTATGGAAAAGACAATTGGGATAAAATGTTCACCAGGAAATCACGACACAAATCAAGCTTACAGAGAAAATTTACAAGTTGAATATGAAAATAAAGAATTCAATTTATACACATGATACAGTCAAACGAATATTGAAAGTCATTCAAAAATGTTAAAATTGCCAACCAATTAGGAAATAGCTCTTAGAGCAGTGACATTATTAGAAGATCCATATCTTATTATAGGTAACTTTAAAATGTACCATGGATACTGTCTTTGTGTTCCCAGAGTTTATCACAATCTTTGACACTTAATAGAAGCTTGATAAATGCTTCATAACTTGACAACTCTAATAGCCTTTATATTCTTCCCCTTCTCACACTCCTTGTAATTTGTCACTCCTTTCTTCTCTCCCCTTCTTTTGTCAACTGTACCTTTTGGTTTGTACTGGAATAAGAGCTATATTCTTTTCCTGGAGTTCTTGTTCCCCAGCAAAGTTTTTTTTAGGTATTATGGTGAGTGTGACCTAAATCTCATCCTGGCTTAGGTGATGGTAGCAGTGTTGTTGTTGTCAGATTATTGTTGTTGTTGTTGTTGTAGCATAAACCAGACTGAACTCTAAGGGGAAATTATGGTAAATCATTTCCTTGAACTTTAACTATTAATTGCCAAGGTTAGAAACAGAGAAGCCTGGAAACTGACCTGCCTTCACAAAGCAATATGCTAAATCATTGTTGATTAGAGAAATACAAATCAAAACAGTTCTGAAATATCATCTCACACCTATAAGGTTAGCTAAAATGATAAAAGGGCAAAATTTCAATCATGACACAAATCAAGCTCACAGAGAAAATTTACAAGGACACATGGAAGAATAAGAATAGAAGTTGGAGGACACATGGAAGAATAGGAATACTAATACACTATTGGCAGAACTATAAGCTGATCCAACCATTTTGGAGAGCAATCTAGAAATATGCCCAAAGAGTGATAAAACTGTGTATACCTTTTTACCCAGAAGTACTACTATTAGGTTTGTTTCCTAAAGTGATCAGGAGAAAAGAAAAAGAACCAATCTGTTCTGAAATATTTAAAGCAGCTTTATTTGTAGTAGTAGCAAAGAACTGGAAATTGAAAGGATGCCCATCAAGTGGAGAATGGCTAAATCAAGTTGCAGCATAGGATTAGGATGGAATACTACTGCAACATAAGAAATTATAAGCAACTAACTTTTTTAAAAACATGGAAAGACCTACATGAAATGTTGAAGAATAAAATGATCAGATCAAAGAGAACATTTTATACAGCAGCAGAAATATTTTTTGAAGAAAGACTTGTATATGTCCACCTCCAGAGAAAAATTGATAATGGAAATAAACAAGACATAGTTTTATATCTCCTTATGTCAAATAATATCTTCTCTAGTGAAGGGAGGAGAGAAATGGAATGAGATAACTGGGGATTTTAATGTAACAAACGAACTAATAAATTAATTTTAAGACTTTTTTCAGTCTTTTTCTTTTTTTAATATTTATTTTTTAGAAATGTTAACATGGTTACATGATTCATGCTCTTACTTTCCCCTTCACCCCCTGACCTCCCCTACCCCCCATAGCCAGTGCGTATTTCCATTAGTTTTAACATGTGTCATTGATCAAGACATATTTCCAAATTGTTGATAGTTGCATTGGTGTGGTCGTTTCGATTCTACATCCCCAGTCATGTCCACCTCAACCCATGTGTTCAAACAGTTGCTTTTCTTCTGTGTTTCCTCTCCTACAGTTCTTCCTCTGAATGTGGGTAGCATTCTTTACCATAAATCCCACAGAATTGTCCTGGGTCATTGCATTGCTGCTAGTACAGAAGTCCATTACATTCTATTTTACCACAGTGTATTGGTCTCTGTGTACAGTGTTCTTCTGGCTCTGCTCCTTTCACTCTGCATCAATTCCTGGAGGTTTTCCAGTTCACATGGAAATCCTCCAGTTTATTATTCCTTTTAGCACAATAGTATTCCATCACCAGCATATACCACAATTTGTTCAGCCATTCCCCAATTGGAGGGCATCCCCTCATTTTCCGGTTTTTTGCCACCACAAAAAGCGCAGCTATAAATATTTTTGTACAAGTCTGTTTATGATCTCTTTGGGGTACAAACCCAACAATGGTATGGCTGGATCAAAGGGTAGGCGTTCTTTTATAACCCTTTGAGCATAGTTCCAAATTGCCATCCAGAATGGTTGGATCAGTTCACAACTCCATCAGCAATGCATTAATGTCCCAATTTTATCACATCCCCTCCAACATTCATTACTCTTGCCTTCTGTCATTTTAGCCAATCTGCTAGGTGTAAGGTGATATCTCAGAGTTGTTTTGATTTGCATTTCTCTAATTATTAGAGATTTAGAACACTTTTTCATGTGCTTATTGATACTTTTGATTTCTTTACCTGAAAATTGCCTATTCACATCTCTTGCCCATTTATCATTTGGGGAATGGCTTGATTTTTTATACAATTGATTTAACTCCTTGTATATTTGAGTAATTAGACCCCTGTCAGAGTTTTTTGTTATAAAGATTTTTTCCCAATTTGTTGTTTCCCTTCTGATTTTGGCTGCATTGTTTTTGTTTGTACAAAAGCTTTTTAGCTTGATATAATCAAAACCATTTAATTTACATTTTGTAACTTTCTCTAACTCTTGCTTGGTTTTAAAATCTTTTCTTTCCCAGAGATCTGACAAGTATGCTATTCTGTGTTCACTTAACTTATTTATAGTTTCCCTCTTTATATTCAAGGCATTCACCCATTCTGAATTTATCTTGGTGTAGGGTGTGAGATATCGATCTAAGCTTAATCTCTCCCATATTTTTTTTCCAAATTTCCCAGCAGTTGTTGTCAAATAGTGGATTTTTCTCCCAAAAGTTGGGCTCTTTGGGTTTATCATACACTGTCTTGCTGACATCACTTACCCCAAGTCTATTCCATTGATCCTCCCTTCTATGTCTTAGCCAGTACCATACCGTTTTGATGGCCACTGCTTTATAGTACAGTTTAATATCTGGTACTTCTAGGCCACCTTCCTTCACATTTTTTTTACATTATTTCCCTTGATATTCTTGATCTTTTGTTATTCCAAATGAACTTTGTTATAGTTTTTTCTAATTCAGTAAGCAAGTTTTTTGGTAGTTTGATAGGTATGGCGCTAAATAGGTAAGTTAATTTGGGTTGAATGGTCATTTTTATTATGTTAGCTCATCCTACCCATGAGCAATCAATGTTTTTCCAATTGTTTAGATCTAGTTTTAATTGTTTGGAAAGTGTTTTGTAGTTGTGTTCATATAATTCCTGTGTTTGTTTTGGTAGATAGATTCCTAATTATTTTATATTGTCTAGTGGGATTTTAAATGGAATTTCTCTTTCTACCTATTGCTGCTGTTGATGTATTGGAAATATATAGAAATGCTGATGATTGATGTGCATTTATTTTGTATCCTGCCACTTTGCTAAAGTTCTTGATTATTTCTACAAGCTTCTTAGTTGATTCTCTAGGATTTTTTAAGTAGACCATCATATCATCCGCAAAGAGTGATAGCTTAGTCTCCTCCTTGCCTATTTTGATACCTTCGATTTCTTTTTCTTCTCGAATTGCAACTGCTAGTGTTTCTAGTACTATGTTGAATAATAGAGGTGATAATGGGCATCCTTGTTTTACTCCTGATCTTATTGGGAAGGCTTCTAATTTATCCCCATTGCATATGATGTTTGTTGATGGTTTTAGGTATATACTGTTTATTATTTTTAGGAAAGGTCCTTCTATTCCTATACTTTTCAGTGTTTTCAATAGGAATGGATGCTGTATTTTGTCAAAGGCTTTTTCAGCATCTATTGAGATGATCATGTGATTTTTGTTTGTTAGATTGTTGATATGGTCAATTATGTGGATGGTTTTCCTAATGTTGAACCATCCTTGCATTCCTGGTATAAATCCCACCTGATCATGGTGGATGATCCTCTTGATCATTTGCTGGAGTCTCTTTGTTAGTATTCTATTTAAGATTTTTGCATCTATGTTCATTAGGGAGATTGGTCTGTAGTTTTCTTTCTCTGTTTTTGGTCTCCCTGGCTTTGGAATCAGTACCATATTTGTGTCATAAAAGGAATTTGGTAGGACTCCTTCTTTGCTTATCATATCAAATAATTTGTATAGTATTGGGATTAGTTGCTCTTTGAATGTCTGATAGAATTCACTTGTGAATCCATCAGGCCCTGGCGATTTTTTCTTAGGGAGTTCTTTGATGGCTTGTTCAATTTCTTTTTCTGATATGGGATTATTTAGGTATTCTATTTCTTCTGCTGTTAATCTAGGCAGTTTATATTTTTGCAAATATTCATCCATATCTCCTAAATTGTTATATTTATTGCCATATAATTGGGCAAAATAGTTTTTAATGATTGTCTTAATTTCCCCTTCATTAGAGGTGAGGTCTCCCTTTTCATCTTTGATACTGTCAATTTGGTTTTCTTCTTTCCTTTTTTTATTAGATTGATCTGTACTTTGTCTATTTTATCTGTTTTTTCAAAATACCAGCTTCTAGTCTTATTTATTAATTCAATAGTTCTTTTACTTTTGATTTTATTAATTTCTCCCTTGATTTTTAGTATTTCTAATTTAGTTTTCATCTGGGGATTTTTAATTTGCTCACTTTCTAATTTTTTTTTAAACCCTTGTACTTCCGTGTATTGTCTCATAGGTGGAGGATTGGTAAGGGTGGGCAGTGGGGGTCAAGTGACTTGCCCAGGGTCACACAGCTGGGAAGTGGCTGAGGCCGGGTTTGAACCTAGGACCTCCTGTCTCTAGGCCTGACTCTCACTCCACTGAGCTACCCAGCTGCCCCCATCGCTTTCTAATTTTTTAACTTGCATACCCAATTCATTAATCTCTGCCCTCCCTAATTTGTTAATATATGCACTCAAGGATATAAATTTCATCCTGAATACTGCCTTAGCTGTATCCCACAGAGTTTGGTAGGATGTCTCATCATTGTCATTCTCTTCAATGAAATTGTTGATTGTTTCTATGATTTCTTCTTTGACTAACTGGTTTTGGAGAATCATATTATTTAATTTCCAATTAGTTTTTGATTTGCCTGTCCAGGTGCCCTTACTAATCATTATTTTTATCCCATTATGATCTGAGGTTACATTTATTATTTCTGCTCTTTTGCATTTGTTTGGAATGTTTCTATGCCCTATTACACGGTCAATCTTTGTGAATGTACCATGTGCAGCTGAAAAGGTGTATTCCTTTTTGTCCCTATTTATTTTTCTCCACATATCTATTAAATCTAATTTTTCCAGGACTTCATTCACCCCTCTTATCTCTTTCTTATTTATTTTTTGGTTTGATTTATCTAGATCTGAAAGAGGAATATTTAGATCTCCCACTAGTATGGTTTTGCTATCTATTTCCTTCTTGAGCTCTGCCAGTTTCTCCTTTATGAATTTGGATACTATGCCATTTGGTGCATACATATTGAGCACTGTTATTTCCTCATTGTCTATACTGCCTTTTATCAGGATATAATTACCTTCCCTGTCTTTTTTAATTATATCTATTTTTACTTTGTCTTTGTCAGAAATCATGATCACCACTCCTGCCTTCTTTTTCTCATTTGAGGCCCAAAAGATTTTACTCAAGCCCTTTACCTTAAATCTGTGTATGTCCACCCACCTCATATGTGTTTCTTGTAGACAACATATGGTGGGATTTTGGCTTGTAATCCACTCTGCTATTTGCTTCCATTTTATGGGCAAGTTCATCCCATTCACATTCAGAGTTACAATTATCAGTTGTTTATTCGCCAACATTTTGGTATCCTCTCCTAGTTCTATCCCTTCTCCTAACACTATTTCCTTTTAAACCAGTGGTTTGCTTTAAGCCAATAACCCTTTTCCACTCCCTTGATTTACTTCCCCTTTTACCCCCTCCCTTATTATTCCCCTATTTTTATTTTTAAGGCCTAATGAATTCCCTCCCCCTTCTTATCCCCTCCGTTTTTTGACTTCCCCACTCCCCTGCTCCCCTTGGTTTATCTCTTCTGACTTTCTCAGTAGGGTTAGATAGAGTTTTATATCCCAATGGAGCTACTCTTCCCTCTCAGGGTTAATTCCACTGAGAGTAAGGTTTAAATATTACCTCTTAATGCTCTCTTCCTCTCCTTCTTATAATAGTATTCATCCCTTCCCCTTCCTATGCCCTCTTTGTGTGTAATATAATATCCTACTTTTCTTATTCATTCAAATTTCTCTTGGTGTCCTCTACTATTCACCCCCCTCTTTCCCACTCCCCATATCATCTTAGGTCATTTAGTACTCCAACCTCTCCCTATGAATAATTCTTCTAATTGCTATAATAGTGAATACTATAATGGTGAATAGAGTTCACTACAGAGAATTACACATAGCATTTCTCCACATAGGAATACAAATAATTAGATCTTATTGAAGCCCTTAAAGAGGCAAATTTAAAAAATAAGAGTTTTCTTTCTTTCCCCTCTGTTTCTTATTTACCTTTTCATGTTTCTCTTGATTTTTGTGGTTGGATATCGAACTTTCCATTTAGACTTGGTCTTTTCTGTGCAAATACTTGGAAATCTTCTATCTTGTTGAATGCCCAAACTTTCCCCTGGAAGTATATAGTCAGTTTTGATGGGTAGGTGATCCTTGGTTGTAAGATCCACTTCTCTTACCTTTCTGAATATCATATTCCAAGCCTTGCGGTCTTTTAGTGTGGAGGCTGCCAGATCCTGTGTGATCCTGATTGGTGCTCCTTGATATCTGAATTGTCTCTTTCTGGCTTCTTGTAAAATTTTTCTTTTACTTGGAAACTCTTGAATTTGGCTATTATATTCCTGTGGGTTGTCTTTTCAAGGTCTAGTGTAGAGGGTGATCTATGGATCCTTTCAATGTCTATATTGCCCTCTTATTGTAGAACTTCAGGGCAGTTTTGCTGAATAATTTATTTTACTATGGAGTCCAAATTTCTATGAATTTCTGCTTTTTCAGGGAGACTAATGATTCTCCAATTGTCTCTCCTAGACCTGTTTTCTTGATCTGTCAGTTTCTCATTGAGATATTTCATGTTTCCTTCTATTTTATCAGTCTTTTGATTTTGTTTTATTTGCTCTTGCTGTCTTAAGAGATCATTAGCTTCTAATTGCTCAATTCTAGCCTTTAGAGACTGGTTTTCCATTTTAATCTGGTCATTTCTGGTCTTCAGTTTACTTACCTCACTTTCCAATTGTGAAATTCTGCCTTTTAAACTGTTATTTTCTTGCCAGATTTTGGTTTCCAATTTGCTTACCATTTCGTTTGAATTTTGGGCATCTTTTTCCAATTGGGAGTTTCTGTCTTCTAACCTGTTAATTTCCTTTTGAGCAATTTCCCACTTCTCTCGCCAAATCTCTTCCATTTTTCTCATCATCTCAGATTTGAACTCTTCAAGAACTTGTGGCCAGTTTTCATTATTTTGGGAAGGTTTGGATATGACTATTTGTTTGTTCTCCTCTGATGTTTGCTCTGTTGTCTGGATTTTCTCTGTGTAAAAGTTGTTGAGTGTTACAGATTTCTTCTTGCTGCTCTTTCTTTTTGGGGGTTCCTGTGGATGGCTTGCCATTGTGAACCATGTGCCCTCTCAGCTTTATCCTCATACCCAGGGTCTGTCTGCACTCTTTAGGCTCCTGAGGTCACAGGTCTAGTTGTTCTCAGGGTCAAGCCTCCTAATGGTCCCCTTGCTTGTTCCTCTGTCTGAAGCTCCGGGTCCACACCTGCGCTCAGGATCCACATCCACACTTGTGTCCTCTCTTGCGCTCAAGGTCTGTGTTCAAAGTCCGCATGTTCTTTAGCCTCTTGGGGTCTTAAGTCTTGCTGCTCTCAGGAACAGGTCCTGGTGACCCCAGGTAGCTGCCAAGGACTTAATGGGATCCCCAAGCTCACTCTAGCTCTTGTGCACTGGCTTTGGCACTGTAGGTGGTGGTAGGGAGGAGGGGGGTGCTCAGCTCATGTTTTAGTGAGAGCTGTTTCACCCCCTTATAGCACGGAAATGCCCCGATTCCATGTACCTTCAGTGCTGCACCCTATTGTGGAGTCCCTTCATTCATCTGGATTTGTTTTTATGTCTTCTTGAGGAGTCTTATATGTGTGGATTAGGAGAGGTTAAGCAAGTTGCTTCTACTCTGCTGCCATCTTAACCTGGAAGCTCTTTCAGTCTTTTATTTTAAGATTTTTTTGAGAAATTAGGAGGGGAAGAAAAGAAGATTGGACAGACTAAGCAAAGGCCTTATTGTCCTAGTCTGATTCTGAAGAAGGTTGGCTTTCTCAAAAGAGACATGAATGTTCTTGCTCTGTTCACCTTTGGACTCTGCATAGAGATAGAAGATAGTACTGAAGAAGGCAGCAAGATTCCATTATAACCCTACTTGATCATTTGGGAATGCGGAGGAAGTTCCTTGGCTGTAAGAGACAATGAGTCTGAGGTTTTTTTTTGTTGTTGGGAGGGTTTTTAATGACAAGTCTGGTCTGAGGCAAGGCAAGCATTAGGAGAAGGATGTCAAATTCATACTCTGCTGCCTATACGAAGAAGAAACCCAGAAGACTAGGTTAACCCTAGGAGGCAAAAGGACATTATTGGAAGGGTTCAAAGATCATTTATGGTCTGGTGTCTGAGGGTTCCTGAGTAGAATGGGAATAAGAAAGTTTGGGAATTGAGTTGAAGAGGACAGAAAAAGGTAGGAGAGGAAAGTAAAGTGACAGAGAAGCGTCCATCAGGCTGAAGGATTTTTCTAGACAAAGAAATTCCAGTTACATTCCCACCCCCCCCAAAAAAATCTTAATTATATGAGAGAATGAAAAAATATATTTCCTTATAATTATTAAAATATGCACTTACACCTAGCTGTACAAATAACTGACTTTGTAAGTATGGTGGACAGAGTTCTGGACCTGGAGTTGGAAAGACCTGAGACACATCTAGCCTAGATAGTCAGTTGTTGTGTGACCCTAAGAAAGTCACTTAATTTCCATTTACCTTGGTTTCCTCATCTGTAAAATGGGTTTTTCCAAGGTTTCTTTTTTATAAGATAAAATAGTATTTGTAAAGTTCTTTGTAAATCTTAAACTTTAAACTTATAAATGCAACCTATTTATATGTTTTGCCACTACAGTTTACTACTTCCGTGACTTTGGCTTAGTCACTTAATCTCTCTGAGCCTCAGTTGTCTTATTTGTAAAATGAGAGAATTGGACCTGATGACCTCTAAGATCTCTGGCAGCTCAAAATCCATTATTTCAGATACTATATTTCTTTCAACAAGTGAAATATATATTAAACTACACACACACACACACACACACACACACACACACACACACACACACACCCCTTTTGGTTACTGCTATTGTTCAGAGAAAATCAAACCAGGGAATAAGAAAGACAAAAAGAATTTTTAATGGAAATACAGAAATATTCAAATATTTTTATAAGGTTTTCCTTCCACATTCAAATCTTTAAAACTGATGGTCACTAGTTTCAGAAGCAGTTATCTGTCACTATTCTTTAATATAGCTTTCTTTAAAATTGCTATGGATGGCTTAGTTTTTAAAGTTAGATTAGATTTCACTCTAGAGCTTATTTGCTAAACTACCATCATTTTGTGAAGAATGCTCCTGGCTTGCTGGCTAGGAAACTATCTCCAAACAAGATGTGCTGATTATTTGTAAATGATCATTTTTTTAGCTGACAATAGATCATTGCTAGGCCTCTCAAGGGAATTTTTTCTATTTAATAATGCATATACAGATGATTCAGATGAAAATATCAGCTGTGCAGTATTAGCTAATGTACCAAAATTAGAGATGGAGGAATACAGATAATTCACAATAATTTTTGTATATTAAGATGGATTGGGAACTCTATGGAACTAAGCTATCAAATATAGGAGAAGGTAAAGATAAATAAGCAAAATACTGGCCAATCAAGAGTATATAATTTTAATGGGACCATTATGAAGTTCACTGAACAGGAAAAATTGATGGTTACTGAATAAATTTCCAGGAAGCCATTTCAACCCCCTAATTCTCATCTCTACATTTCAGAAAGCAAATAGAATCCCCCTCATATATCTAAAATTGGAAGAAATGTCAGTCAGAAGAAATGATCTACCTGATATATATAATATACTTTGGCTATTTCTTTCCTAAGCTGAGAAAAGTATATGAGGAAATAGAACATTTGTAAAAACTCCAGAGAATATCATTTCAACCTACCCAGATCGACTGTACTATTGGCTAGAATAAGAGGTATTTCTTGGATAGTACCATTTTCCTTTTCATTTAGAAAGCACTCTATTCTGGAGAAGAAGAACTCAAATATAAATGCCATGTACATTTCAGGCCACCAACATTTGAGAAAATTGCATTTATTTTTTTCAAACTAATGGTCACAACTATAACAAAGAAGTCAGTCAAGAAAAATAATTACTTTTGACAAGTCTATTGTGTGATAGCCATCTGAGAACTTCTTTTAAAAAAGGAAGAGTTGCACTCAGTTGATTACTCTGCTCAGGAAGATTTTACTTATGGGACTATAAATTGAGATACAATTTAAGGGTCCAAAAATCCTATGAGAGAAACAAGATGCCTCTAATTCATTTATAATTATATTCTAGTTCATTGAATGAGATCATCCCAAAGAAACTAGTGCAAGGAAAAGACTCAAGAGATTTTCTCTATTGGATCACACATGACCAGATGATTTAAATGTATGTAGCATTATAAAATTTAATGCACCAAAATTGGAATAATTTCTTGATTGTTTATTAAATTGAATAGGGGACAGACGTGTTCCCTTAGATACCTAGAAACTTGAACCATCTTTTAACGCTCCTCTTCCCTTTGTGCCTTGGGGTAGGAAATGTCCTAGAGCAGTCTCCTAGTTCTCAACAAAGATATTTCCTAATACTTCCTCTCTTTCAGTTCTTTAATGCATCCTCAGGTTTATGCCTCACAAAAACTATAATAGACATTTTCTGCTCAAATGCTTTCCAGCCCGTTACCCCTCTCAGTAAGTCCCTACAATAGTACTTTACAATGCAATGTTTTAATAAATCTGTGGTCTCATTGATAAGTGTACTACTGACATCAGTGCCTTTCATACCTTCTCATCCTGGGTGATCAAATGAGAAAGTATTCTTTTTTTAAAAAACCCTTACCTTCTGTCTCAGAATCAATACTGGGCATTGATTCCAAGGCAGAGGAGTGGTAAGGTCTAGGCAATGGTGGTTAAGTAACTTGCCCAGGGTCACACAGCTAGGAAGTGTCTGAGACTGGATTTGAATCCGGGACCTCTTGTCTAGAGGCCTGACTCTCAATCCACTAAGCCACCAAACTGCCCCCAAAAGTATTCTTAGGGAAAAAAATCAAGAGATTAGCACAAATGGGTGCCATATAAATGCTTTTCCCTTCCCCTTGTCTACTTTTTGCCATAGATCATCCACAGAACATCCACCTAATATGCTGAAGATCATCTATAGACCTTTTAAAATAATAAATAAGCTTTATTTATATGTTTGACTTTTACATCAATTATCTCTGGAAAAAACCCTCATCCCCTGCCCCATCCTTGAAACCGAACTTTCCCTTATAACAAAGAAAAATTGTTAAGCAAAAACACTTTATATGATGACTTTGTCTGACAATGTATATACTATCCTACTAAAGTAATCCTTTGGTAGATTAAGTTAATTAGATAAATTTCATCCCTTTGTTATATGTTCCCCAGGACTATTATTCAGTGTGGGGAAGGGGGAGGGGCTTTAAATACCAAGAGTTCATTTCAATGATTTTTTATGTGCATTATTATAATCATCTTATATATTATTTTTTTTGTTCTATTTATTTTACTGTGAATCAGTTCATGTAACCCTTACCATGTTTCTATGAATTCCTTATATATATATATCACTTTTTAATGCACAGAAATAATCCACCACATTCTTATGCTACATTTGTTTCCAGTTCTTTCCTACCAAAATAAGTATTTCTATAAATATTTTTGTATGTGTATTGTACATTTATTTCTGTCTTTGAAGTTCTTGGAGTATGTGCCTAGGAGCAGGGGTACTAGATCACAGTACAGACAGTTTAGTGGTTTTTCTTGCATAATGCTAAATTACTATCCAGAACACTTAGACCTATTCATCCACCAACAATATGTTACTGTACCTGTCTTCCTCTAGTCCCTCCAGCGTTGACTGTTGCCAGTTCAGGTCATCTTTGCCAATCCTCCCAATATAAAGGAAAACTTTATGGTTGTTTTAATTTTCATTTTTCTTCTTGCTTCCAGTCTTCCTCCCACACCCTACTTCCCCTACAATCCATTCTGAATAATGCTGCCAGAAAAAGGTTATTTTAAAAAATCATTTTAATGATATTGTTTCCTTGCTTGAGAACTGATGAATATTATTTCCTACCTATTTTTTCAATTATTACTTCTTCTACCTAGCATTTAGAACTCTTCATTCTAGTACTGATTTTCATTTCCCGTTAGTCAGATATTTACTAAACATCCTATACAATGTCTGCTGCATAATAATAAGCTTAATAAGCAGTTGTAATATTCTAGGTTTATGGATGACCTACACCCCCTCTGGGCCCTTTTCCACTATTATTCCCTCATTACTATGCAAACAAAAGGGGTCCACAAAGTATTCAGGGCCACTAGATATAAAGACAAAAAATCAAATGGTCCTTGCTCTCAAGTAGCTTCCATTCCATCAGGGGAGACAACACGTACAAGGACAAGCGCTTACAGAATAAATATGAGGTGGTTAAGGACCAGATAGTTATAGTTGGGGAAATCAGAAATTTTGAAAATGATGCTTCATCTGATGCTACCAATGTCCTCTTAGACACCAAGGCTTATAACTTTGGAAAAGATCTTGACTCTTCCTTCTGTCACCCTACACATCCATATAGTTTCCATATCCATTACTTCTAACTCTACAATCTCACTCATATTTGGCCCTTCTCTATTTTTGCTATAACTAGCTCAGACTCTCACCCTTTCTGGCCCAGACTATTTTAATATTAATTTTAAAAGCCTTCCTGCTTTCAGTCTATTCCCTCTTTAATCCACCCTCTCCACAACCAGCTTGTGTTATCTTGTAATTAGTGTAATGTGCTAATGGAGGATTACATCTGTATCTCTACTCAAAAATCTTCATTTTTGCCTACCAGAATCTTGCCATTGCTTACTAAACAATATTTAAATATCTAGTTCCTAGCTATCAAGTATTTCTTCAATATGACTTCAAAGTGTCTAGTTTTATCTCCCATCACTCCTTCCCCACTTCATGTATTCTATATTAGAACCAACTTTGACTATTTTCTCCTCTTCTCAGCCAACCATCTCCTATCTCTGTACATTTGCTTAGACCATCCTTCATGTTTTTCCTCCATACTTTTTAAACCACTTCTGCTATTGAATCTCTTTCTTTTAATCAAAGCCCCAAATAAAATATTATTTATACCTTGAAACTTTCCCTGATACTCAAAGATGTAATTGATCTTTCATACTTTAATTTTATTATAGCATGTCACCAGCCGGTATCATTATGAAGGATAAAAAATGGATCATTTCCCTTCTGGAAAGGAGTGGAGCTAAATCTTCCCAGACCTTACCTATCTTCCCAGGAACATCTTCAGGATGTGGTCTTTCATTTAGTTTTTACTTCTTTTCCTTGACTGGAGAATTAATCTAATCATCCATCCCCTCTTACAAAAAATATTAACATGCTTCTAGCCTATGGGCAAATAATGGTTCTTGGATCTACATAGATTCTTTCTGTACTATTTCATAAAGTTTATATCAGATGAAAAATTATTAATAAAATTATAATGGGTTACAACCACCATTTAAGAAATTTCTTAATATTTGGAAAGAGACTTAGTCATCTGCCCTAATTTGAATTTTGAATATTCCTACCTAAGCCTGGTTTCTTATATTTCCCCATTCTTGATGTAACCTAAGTATATAGATATGTAGTACAAACCTTCATGACTGACCATTGGTTTTAATAGGAAGCAAAATCAGGATAAAGGAATTAACTTAGTTCCAAAAAAAGAAAGAAAAGAATATGTAACAGGGCCCATTTATCAGATAGGCATGGAAAGGGACAGTTGAGGAAAGAATCGAATTTTTGAGAATGCCCCTCAGCCCTTGAAAAGGCAGCCTTCAGCTTCACTCCAAATTTTGTTCCAAGATTCCTGCAGCCCATCTCCCCAAGTCTTCTAGCCTCTTTCCCATAGCTCAGCTCTCTTCTCTCTTCACTCCCTTGTTGGAGACATGGCAGCACTTCTCTCTTCCCTTCAACTGATTAAACCTCACTGAGGGTTGAGAAGCTGCCACTCCCATGGCTGTTCAGTTCATGCAGCCCCAGTTGTTGCCTATAGGACTCCACCTACCCCATAATCCCTGCTGCTCATCTCATACAGACCCTCTAGGTCTCCCTTTTACAGAATGTGTCTTTTTCATAATTCTGAGGTATGACTCATTTGTTTCCTAGATCAAATATTGTGATAGTCCAAATTTCTGCTCAAAGCTGAGAGAATACTTGTCCTTCTGAACTGCAAATCCCAGAATGCCAGTTAGTTCTCAAATCCCTATTCCAATAACATTTTTGGGAGGTTTAATTTTTCTTCTATCACAGTTTATCTTACATAGTATTTAACTGTACACATCATATGTATCTTCTCCCACTGGATTATAAACTCCCTGAGAATAGGGACTGTGATTTTTCATGATTCCCTAGCATGTAGCATAGACCATTAAACATTGTAAGCTCTTAATAAATGTTTATTATTCTTTGTGGAATAAACTCCCAGCAATAGACCATGTCTGCTGTCCAAGGATGAGACTCACCATGAAGTTTTCCAATAAGTCATGAATTTTTTGGCCATTTTAGCTCATGAAAGACAAATAACAATACAAAATGAGCCTTAATATGCATAAATTCCACTCCTATTCCTCTACCCTTCACAACATAGTCAGGGGAGAAGGTAAAGGTTGCCCCTAAAGAAGAGATAAGCTCTGTTACACTCATATAGTAGGTTACCCAGGATTAGATGCCCTGTTTGCCACATGGCCTTTCTAGCTATCATTACCACTGATGCCTTTTACCACTCAGACTTTCCAGCTACCATTATTATCAACCCTCTCATCTCCCACACTTGTCCTACTGTGAGCAAATTTCTACTTTCTGATCCTCTGGTTCCCTAAGTTACTGTCTACAGATATAAAAATCAGTTCCTTATTTCTTCCTATATTCTAATCCCCTCAACTCTACTCCTCCCCACTCTTCCTCTGCTTTCCCCTTATACTTCGCCCTTTTGCAAACTTTGATTTATTTAGAAATTCTCCTTTACCTTAGATCACTTTCTTGTACCCTCTTTCTTCCTTCTGATAGGAGAATCTGACTTCCTCTTGAATAGCTCTCATCTCCTGCCACTTCCACTCTAGTACTGGTCAGTTCTATCATGCCTTGAGACCAGGGCCATGATGAGGAGTTAGCAGACTCCTTGATCTTCACTGCCATTTCCAGACATGATCTCTGCCACCATCCAGAAACCCCTCCTCTTTTGATATTCATTCTGTCTATATTTTTTATTTGAAATTTTTTATTTAATTAATTAATTTAGCGTATTTCCCCATGGTTACATGATTAATGTTCTTTCCTTCCCCTCCTCCCACCCCCCTCCTATAGCCAATGAGAAATTCCACTAGGTTTTACATGTGATCAAGACCTATTTCCATATTATTAATATTTGCCTTAGGGTGAGCGCTTTGAGTCTACATTCCCAATCATATCCTCATCAACCCATGTGATCAAGCAGTTGTTTTTCTTCTGTGTTTCTGCTCCCACAGTTCTTTTTGTGGATAGCATTCTTTCTCATAAGTCCCTCAGAGTTGTCCTGGGTCATTGCATTGCTGCTAGTAGAGGAGTCCATTACATTCGATTGTGTCACAGTGTATCAGTCTCTGTGTACAATGTTCTCCTGGTTCTGCTCCTTTCACTCTGCATCAATTCCTGGAGGTCATTCCAGTTCACATGGAATTCCTCCAGTTCGTTATACAATAGTATTCCATCACCAACAGATACCACAATTTGTTCAGCCATTCCCCAATCGAAGGGCATCCCCTCATTTTCTAATTTTTTGCCACCACAAAGAGCGCAGCTATAAATATTTTTGTACAAGTCTTTTTCCTTATTATCTCTTTGGGGTATAGACCCAGCAGTGGTATGGCTAGATCAAAAGGCAGTCCGTCTGTCTATTTTACACTATCTAGATCTTGGTTGCAGTCTTCCAGCTCACTTTACTTTCTTTTTTAAAAGAGTCATTAGATAGTTCTGTTTTCCTTACTGCCCAATTATCTACTATATCCTGGACCTCTCCTCCTTTTCTCTGTCTGTCTGTCTCTGCCTCTCTGTCTCTCTCTGCCTTGCTCTGTCTTTATCATTGTCTCTCTCTCTCTCACTGTCCCTCTCTGCCTCTCACACATACACATACACATGCAATTATTACAGGAATAAAGTCAACACCATCTTAGGGAAACGAGTTTATTTTTGAGCAAGTTGCAAAACAATGCAGATGCACTTAAGAAAGACAGATTGAGGGGGCAGCTGGGTAGCTCAGTGGATTGAGAGCCAGGCCTAGAGACAAGAGGTCCTAGGTTCAAATCCGGCCTCAGACACTTCCCAGCTGTGTGACCCTGGGCAAGTCACTTGACCCCCATTGCCTACCCTTACCACTCTTCCACCTATAAGTCAATACACAGAAGTTAAGGGTTTAAAATTAAAAAAATAATAATAAAAAAATAAAAAAAAAGAAAGACAGATTGATAAAGTAGATTTATTTCTCCCTAGAAAAATGAGAAGGTTGAAGTGGGAGATGATTCACCAGGTTCTAACTCAAGGCCCAGTGAGTGGAGCACAAAACATCGCCTTTGCTGGCTAGTACTCAGCCCCAGTCATACCATCCCAATCTCAGGGTCACTGGCTCCTTGTAGCAGGGCAGTTAAAACTTCTGGGGTGCAGAGGTTGTGGTAGGCAGAAGGCATCAGAACCTGCTTTGCTGCCCTGATAGGGTTGTACTTTCTCCATCATCTCAAAGCTAAAAACTCATGTCCTGCCTACAGAGGCTCCTAATGTCCTCTCAGTTCCATTTGCTCATTTCTTAAGCCACAGGGATTCCTCTTTCCCTCTTCTCCTTTGGAACGAAGGAAAGAAAACTGCCTCTTTAATCACTGAGTCAGAGTACACTAAAGATTTCTTTCCTGAGCTACAGGTTTCCATTGGGAGTCTACTTGTTCCTCAGCTCAAGCGGCAGGTGCTACCTATTGTTCTGTATCAGTGGAGGCTCCTCCCAAAGAAATGTAAGGTCCAGAAGTTTTGTTTTGTTTGGGTCTTGGTATCTTCCACACCAAGTATAATGCATTATATACAGGAAGTCTCAAAAGGCTTTGTACAATTTTAAGCTATAATAGCTCAGTTTAAGCTATAATAGACACTCTGTATGTTGTTGTTCAGTATTTTCTGTCATGTCCAACTCTTCATGACCTAATTTGAGGTTTTCTTGGCAAAGATCCTGGAATGGCTTACCATTTCCTTCTCTGGATCATTTTACAGTTGAGGAAACAAAGACAAATAGGGTTAAGGGACTTGCCCATGGTCACACAGCTAATAAGTATCTGGGACCAGATTTGAACTGAGGAAGATGAGTCTTCCTGACTCCAGGCCTGGCACTCTCTCCACTGTGCTACCTAGTTGCCCCTGTATGCTAAGCACTTAATAAATGTTTGCTGAATTGAATTGAGAATATAATTTTAAGACCTCCTCCAACCTTGAAATTCAAAATCTTGCCCCAATATGGCCTCACCACTGCTGCTTCATATATATAATGATATTACTGAAAGAAAGGTTATAAAGGGTTATATAGAGCTTTGAACTAGGATTTTAGGAGCCCAGGGTTCCAGTATTGTCTTTTCTAACTAGATATGTGATCCAGGCTAGTCAGTAATCTATCTTAACCTAGTAACCTTCTAAAGTCTCTTTCAGCTCTAAAATTCTATTTGCTGTGTACATATTTTCTACCAAAAGGCCTGGTTTTCCTTGACTGAGTTTTAGGTCCCTCTTTTTAAAAGGGTCTCTTCCTTCTGTTTCTTAGCATTGACAAGTTTTCCTTCTTCTCCCATCCCAAGCTTCCTTTTTGATCCTTTTTACTTTTTCCCTTCCATTCCTTCCAAAACTAGGTTTTGCATTTGCCATTTTTTTCTTCTTGATCCCTTCTTTATAATGAAAACTGGATCAGTAATTTCTTGATTCTTCTTTATCTCATTGCATTAATTTAGGTGCTCTTGCTCTGTCTTGTTTGATTATGGTTGTTTTTGGTTGGTTGGTTTCAGATCCTGGTTTATTTCTGTGTCCTGAAAATATGTCTCAGGAGATAAAAAGTGGTCTGATAAATCACTGGGGCCTAAAGAATTGTGCCTCTCCACCAACTTCCTCATCATTGCTCTAATTTATAAGCATCTACCAGCAGTCTTCAAACTTATGAAGCTCCTGACCATTCTTTTTAGAGTATTATCAGAGACCTCTCTAACATTTTCCCTTAGCGCCAGGGGTAAACAGACATATCACCTAAGAAAAATAACTTTTCAAGAAGTACAAATGCCCATGCACTTGTGTTAGTAGCTGTTGCCCAGGGTTTCAGCCATTCAGGAGTTTTTCCCTAGCTAATGAGACAGAAGTCCTGTCATCATTCCCATTTGCTTTTAGTCTCTTCTTGGGTTCATTTGTCTTTGTAACTTCTCCTCTGGCAAGAGTGCAGGGAGGTCATGATTACCCTTCCTATTCAGGGTAGATAAGGCTGTCTATGAAGCCTTATGTCCCTGTAGGTGTCTTGTAACAGCCTTTCACAACAGCTGTTCCATTTTAAGGCTCAGTGCACACAACAAATTCCAGACATCCCATGGCTGCTGCTGCTGCTGCTGCTGCTGCTGCTGCTCCTGCTGCTGCTGCTCCTGCTGCTGCTGCTCCTGCTGCTGCTGCTGCTGAATGGCAACTTCAGGCTTCATTTGGTTCAGGCCTCAAGGGGGCTGAGCCAGAGCTGTCAAGCCTTATTGTTCAAGCAACAAGCTCTAAATAAAGAAAACATTTCAAATACCAATTGACCGCTGTTTTGCTCAAGAGAAATAAACATTTGGAGAGCGATTCTTCCATGACAGACATCATCCTTGTCCTGTTTGCCTCTGCTGCATTTTAAAGTTTCCTGAACTTTTCTGAGAGCTTGTTTGACCAACAGAGTTTGAATAATACTGGTGTGTGTTACTTAACTTGTAAAGGCCAAATCAATGAAGACAAAAAAGAACTTTAGAAGGCAATTTTTTCTTTTCAATGAGAAATATTCATGCTAAACATCTTAAGTATCTTAATCACATATGTAACTTCAAATTATTTTAGTACTGAGTGCTATAATTCAATTGAGATTTGATATGCTAGGATAACTTTATACCGACAGAAGCCCTATCTTTTTGTGCCTATCTTGAAATTGCTTGGGGGATAAAGGAATGAATCAGCTAAGGATTTACTAACCCATATGTACCGTAAGAACTGCCCATTAAACTTGATAAAAAAATTTGTGTGCATAAGCTTCAAGCAAAACAGACACTGCCTTTTTCAAGGTAGAATGGCTTTCCCTGTGGTCCAAAACTTTTTTGACTGAGGAGTCATATTTACATTTGCAAAAAACAAATCCAGGATGGAACTTTTTGCTCTTTTAAAGATGAAATAATTCTTTAGTGGGTACTCACTCAACTCCCCATCTGACTGTTTGCCAAGTAAACAGCCATGAACTGTGAAGGTCCAGCCAGAATGACCATTTAATAACATCAGGCTTCCCTGAAAGTAAAATAACAGATCATTTTGAGACACTGAAATGTAAGTGAGTAAACTTTAAGTAACAACAAGTTTGGCTGTTTTTCCCAGGGCTGAGAGTTTGGGGTTGAGGGACCTGGGGAAGACCTATGTGTATGTTTGTTTTATGCCAAGGAATAAAGATTTAAAATGTTTTCCAGGAAGTTGTGTTGCCATTCCCCTGCCCATCATCAATCTTCATGATGCTTGAAGCAACCTGAGTAACGGCATCCAAAACTATGTTTCTGTTGGACCAAATGGTAGCTTAAAAGCCCCAGAAGGAACACACATTGTTTCTGTGGTTTCCTAAGGAGCTCAAGGCTGGGTTGAAACCAACTGAGCTGCCGAATTACTTTCTTCACATGTGTTAGCAGATTCGGGGAGCAGAAGAACAGTGTGAGGGAGACAGTGGACCTAAGCTAGAGTTAAAATACAAACTATTACCCAGAGAACCTAAAACCAAAAGAATGCCGGCTCCTTTATGGTTGTGTTTAAGACCCTTGGGGGAGAACAGTGGGTGCTAGTGGCCACGTCCTGAGTTTGGAAAACTTTGAGGGCTTTCTCTCTGAAAGCGAATTAAGGCAACAGTCTTCGCTCAAAAAGTTGATCCCCCAAAATATTAATACATCAACAGTAACTGAACTGGCAATTTTAAAAAGTGAATAGTGACCTTTGGAATGATGAGAAGCCTCTGATTTATGTCACATTTTACCTTTTTAGAGAAGTGCTAATTTGTGTTAAGTCCGCATGAGAGACTTGTTTAATGAGCAGATTAAATGGATGATTATATCTCTTTAAAAGGTTGTGCGTTTTGTTGTGTTTTTTTTTCCTTTCTTTTTTTTTTCTAATAGAAAGTCTTATGATGCCACTCTCCTGTTTGGCAGGGGAACACAGAGCAGCCCTTTTTTAATTACCCCTGCAGGGTCACAGGGACCCAAGCTGTTTGCTTCATTAAACCCTGGTGGCTTCTTTGGAGCAACTCCCCCCAAACTGTGCTGTCACAATTGTATCTAAATTAGCATCTGACTGACCCTCTTTTCACTCTTTTCCAAGTCCCAGCTGACAGGGATTGGCAAAAGATGTTAATTGGTTGGGCCTGGCTCAGGACAATAGACTTGCCAAGGGAACAAAAGAACTAATGTTTCTTTCAATATGCATCCAGATTCACATAAGTACCTCTTTTAATTACCAAGAATTATTGTAATGCCTGGTCAATGGAATAATTGACCCTCAACAGCAAGGGCTTATTATGTAATAAATAATGGCACAGGCCTAGTCAGAGTAGCAGGTACTGTGGGTGATTTACAGAGACTAAAAAAGAGATTTTCTCAGTTAGGGTTCTGTGATGTACCAAGGCATCTTAGTAGGGGTCCAGTAGAGGGGACTAATTTGAGTTTAAGTGGGAGGAAATGCACTGAGAGCTTTTAGACTTATCCCCAGGATGACAAAGAAGTACATGAAAAGGATTCAGTTAGTAGTTTGGCAGCTTAAGGACAAATAGTGAGCTCCTGCTTATATGGTAGATGATGGAGTATGACATGTCATAAGGGGAGAGGGGGAAACAGATTCAAAAGGCTTCACTTGTGGAAGTGAAAATCGAGTTTGGATTTCTGACATCTCTTTCAGCTCTTACTTTTTTACAGGAGATAATTTTATTTCAGATACAAGTTTGACCTTATCTCCCAAATTCGATATGGTCTCATTTTGCTTCATTGTAAATAGAGATAACTTTGAAACAGTTAGTCAATAGTTTGAAGACTTTGGCTTAACAAAAAAACAAACTCCAAACTTAATGCTTTTCAAGATCAAGATTACTCCATAAGTGCATTTTTGTGTATGGAGAGAAATGTGTGTGTGTGCATTCATCTATGATGGAAAGAGAGCAATTTACAATTTACCTGGGAGACCTGAACTGAAAAAAAGAAAAAAAAAAGATTCTGTTCGGTTTGAATATGATCCTAAATAAAATGTTAGTTTGATCTTTTTTTCTTTATAAATAAAATTGGACTGAAAACTTTGATATTTATTTAACAGTAGCTTTCATTTATGCCAGAGTTAAGTTAAAAAATGTATTAAGTCCTTGCTCTCCAGTAGCATATATTCTAATAGTGGAGATAACATGTAAATCTCAAACCAAGGTAATCTGAGAGGGAAACTACAGTCTCATTGTTGAAAGAGAAATCAGATAGTCTAACTTCATTCTGAACAGGAATCTTTTCTACTCTATCCTGGACAAGTGGTCTGTCATCTAACTTCCCCTTAAAAGTTCTCCAGTGAAGGAGAACTACCCAAGAAAGCCCATGCCAGTTTTAGGCAGCTCTAACTTAAGAAGTTGTTTTCCTTATATTAAGCCAAACTATGTTTCTGCAATTTTCATCCATCCTTCTTTGTTCCTCTAGGGCAAGGGTTGGCAGCATATGGCTCTTGAGCCATATCTGGCTCTTTTGAGGGCCAGATATGGTTCTTTCTGCAGGAGCCATAAAGTCCATTTTTTTTCAGGCGCTGTTACAGGAGCGCACACTGTGAGCACTGCACGGCTCTCACAAAATTACATTTTAAAAAATGTGGCATTTATGGCTCTCATGGCCAAAAAGGTTGCCGACCCCTGCTCTAGGGCAAGCAGAACAAGTTTCATTCCTCTTCCCTATAACAGCTTTTCACATAATTGAAGATGTCCCTGCTACCTATCCAACTTCCCTCAACTAATCTTTACATGAAATGATTTCCTGCCCTTTCACTGTCTTTGTCACTCTCCTCTTGATAGGTTTCAGATTCATCATCATTCCCAAAATGATGTGTCCAGAATTGAACACAACTCAAAATGTGGACCAGGCCAACTACAACTCCTGGATGCTGTGCTTCCATGAATGAAGCCTATTGGGGTTTTTTGGCTTCACTTTCATGCTGTTAATTTATATTAAGCTTGCCATCCACTAGAACTCCCCCAAGTCTTTTTCACATAACCTACTACTAGACTTCTCAGAGAGCGCTCCAGCCTTTCAGCCTATGGCTGCTGCCTTCACCTCCAGAAATTTGTTAGAAATTCTGAATCTCTTGATCCACTCCACTTGCCTGTGTTCTCTGCCTTTGTTCCCGGTATTTTGCAGGGAGCATTGTTTTGCCCCAGACACCATTCTGCCTGACTATCCCTGATGCCTTTGCCCCTCAGGAATACCAGGTTTCCCTCATCATCATCCAATCTATCTCTCTTCCCAGAGTGCCCTGCATCAGTCCTGGAACCAATCCTCTGGCTTCAGTTTATCTCAAGACTTTTTTCTTATGCTCCAGAAACTGTCCTTAGATTAGACTTACCTCAAATTGCCTGCTCCTGCCTTCCATCCAAATTCCCCTAAGCTGTAACTTTACCAGTTCTGCCTACTGGAAATTGGGTCTCTTGGGCTTCCAGATAGTCAATATCATCACCTGTCATGTCGGACATTTGAGGGAGGGCCCTGAACAATCCAATTACCTGCTTCCTTCAATAAACTTCTCTCCAAACACCCATATTCTGCTTTAATTCAGGTTTCAGTGGTTAGCAACCTCTAACCTGAAGGTGTCAAACTTGGTGGGCATGCCTCTGTAAGACTCCTTAGTGCAGCCCGAATCAGATAAAAATGTAATTGGGAAATATTTAACATAACAAATAACAACAGTGCAACATAAATAATGTTAATTGTAGCTTTCTAAGTCAGTATGTGACTGCAGTGATCCTTTCAGTTTCTATTTGAGTTTCACACCATTGCTCTAACCCATTCCCCATCCTAATGATTCCAAACCTCAGTTACTATCATACAAAATATTGTTCCCATCCACCACTGTCCACTCCCTTACTCCTATTCGATTCAACCTTGTCTTCCCATTGTCCCACTATTCCACTATACTCTATGAAGCACCTACTCCAAAGTTAACAAACTTATTTTCATCTTAAACCTTTTCCTTTCTCATTCCTTACAATTTGTGGCACTATGAGACTCGACTCCCTTCTGATGACAGACACAGCCCTGCTGGTCACTCTTTACTAGTCACACTTTCTCTCATACTTTAGATCCATTGGTGGTGGTGGGAGAGTCAGTATGCCCCCATGTTCCCCATTGCCACTTTCAGATTCTTCTTCTATTCTTATCACCCAATATCTTTTCCTCTTTTCAGGTTAATTCAATCCAGGTTTATCACCTAGTACAAATTCTGATAGCTATTATCTCAGTGCCTCTAGGACATTTTCCTTCCTTCCTCAATTAGTTCTTTGCCTGGTGCTGGTCTCAGCCTTTATCTACCACAACTCCTTCCCTCATTTACAGGACACACACACACACACACACACACACACACACACACACACACACACATAGTTAAGCTNACACACACACACACACACACACACACACACACACACACACACACACACACACACATAGTTAAGCTAAGGAGAAAAGGAAGTAGAAAAGTAAAGAGGAACTAGAAAACTTGGGGTGTTTGAGGGAATACATATGGATTCAACTTCCATGTTCATAAATCCTTGCAGTTTTATATCTGATCATAATCTGCCATCATTCTCTCTCTGTCTCTTTCTTACAACACCAAGTCCTGCTATGCATCTTTACCATGAACTCCAAACCATCCCCCACCCCTCAGTTCTTTCCCAAGCCATCACCCCTGCCCTGACAAAATTCTTCCCTTCCCTATCTCAACCTCTTGGTGAGCCAGTTCAATTCTACATCATCCTCTTCCCTCAAATTCTTGCCCCCTCATGGTTTTATCATGTCTTGATAAGTCCCAAACTTACAGTATTCCTACCATCTACTCCAATCATTCCTAAATGGAAGCTGCTGAAAAGAGCTGGAGAAAGTAAGAAATGGTGAATTGACTTCACTACAAATTGGTTACATAATCTTAACTAGGCCCTCACTGCAGCAAGGTTAAACCTTTTACACTTCTCTAATCAATTCACTATCCCACTTATCATAGCAGCTTTTCAAAACCTTTTCATCCCTCCCTTAATATCCTATAGCATCCTTTCCTCCAGCACTTTCAGCTGAGAACCTTGCCTCATACTTCCTGGGAAAAAAAGAGGCCATTTATCTAGTGCTCTTTCTAATCCCCTTCTCTTCATCTCATGTCACTCAAATGTCTTCTCCCACTATCATCTCCTTTGCTTTCACCTCACATGAAGAGATGGCTTTCCTCCTTGACAAGGCAAACCCTTCTACATGCCCACTTGATCCCATTCTAATACCATCTTCTCTTGCAAATTGTCCCCTTCTATCAACCCATTTAGTAATCTTCAGTCTCTCTTTGTATCTTGACTATTTCCCTGCGGCCCACAAACACCCCCATGTCTAATTGACCTTAAGAAACCCTTCCTTGATCTGACCATCCGCAATAACTACTATTCTATGTCTTTCCTCTCCTGGGGGCTAAATTTTTTTAAATTATCCATAATAAATGCCTCTCATTCTCGTCTAAAATCTCTACAACTAGTCTGGCTTCCAACCTCATCATTCAACTTAAACTACTCTCTACAAAATTGCCAGACATCCCTTAATTATCCAATATGATGAGCTTTTCTCAATCTTTATCCTTCTTGACTTCTCCGTTGTCTTTGCCCACCACCCTTTCTTAATACTTCCTCCTCTCTAGGCTTTCATGGTATTGCTCTAAACTGGTTCTCTTAACTCTCTAACTGTTCTCATCCTTCTTCATCTCATTCATTCCCACTAACTACGGATATCTCCCAAGGCTCTCCTGGGCTCTCTCTTCTCCCTCTCTATTATTTCACTGGATGATCTTATGGGCTCACATGGATTCCACAATCCTCTCTATACAGAGGATTCTTAGATGTATTTATCCAACCCTAACATCTCTCACATCTCCAGCTGCATAATAGATTTCTCAAAGCAAATGCCCTATAGATATCTTAAACTGAACATACCTAAAATAGAACTCACTGTATTTCCCCCAAAACTCTCCTCTCTTCCCAACTTCCTTTTTACTGGTCTAGAACATTGCCATTGTTCCAATCCCTTCCTTGACTCTTCCACTGACTCCCTATAGCAAATCACTAGCTGAGTCATGAGTCTGTCCTCAGGATAACTCTCAGAGACACCTCTTCTCTATACCGCCTTTCCTCAGTAAACTCCAAGGTCTCCGTATCATTTCCAAAGTCATATATAAATTCCTCTCTTTGGCTTTTCATAGCCTGCATAACCTGGCCCCTTCCTGCCTTTCCATTATTATGCTTTCTGTCCCTCTGTGTACCCTACAGTGCAGGGAGAATGACCTTCTGGCTGTTTCTTACACAGGGCACACTCTCTCCCACTTCTGTGCCTCATTTCACTGCCTGTCCCACATGCCTAGAATGTGCGTTTCGTTTACCCCTACTTTCTGGTTTCTTTGGCTTCCTTTAAGACTCAGCTCAAATCTTATCTTCTGCAAAAAACATTTTCTTGGTCTTCTCCTAATACTAATGTCATCTCTCTGAAATTACCTATATTTTACCTTGTCAGTATCTTGTGTGCACAGTTGTTTTCATGTTTTCTCCCCCATTTAAATGTGAGCTCCTTGAGGGTAGGGACTCATTTTTCTTTTCCTTGTATCCCTAAGAATACAGAGGCAAATAGTAGGTGCTTAATAACTATTCATTAAAATCTTTTGAACCCAACTATAGGATTTTAGGCTTATCATAATTAAATTTTACCAATTAGATTCAAGCTATAGAGACTTCCCACCACCTATGTCATATGTAGCACTTGGGTTTTCTTTGCCAAGGAGTCATGTTCATTCCATTAAATAATCATCCCATTAAAACACATTGTTTAAAAATGGAACTTAAATATATTCTCTTCTAGTTTTTTATTTGGGGGCCAAAGAAAAAGTTACATTGCCAGGATACAGGCTGCTTCAGACAGTTGTGATCTTTTTTCCAGACAATGAAATCAATTGAATTCAACAGATATTTATTTGAGGCCTGTCCTGTGATGGGCACTATATGCTAAATGCTGGAAATACACACACATGCACAAACACACACACATATACACACACACAAATAGTTACTGCCCCCAAGGAGCTTATAATTACCTGGGGAAAATGGCATATGTACAAATAATCTTTCTATAAAAAGTAAATTTAAAGGAACTTTAAAAATGCACTTGCAATTGGAAGGAGAAGTATGGCACATGATCTGTGCTTTGAAGAGATTCTACAAGACAGAAGGTAAGAGAGAGCATTCCAGGTATGAGGCATAGCCTATAGAAAGGCCTGGAGACAGGAGATAAAATGGGGAACAGAGAATATCAAGTAGGCCAATGTGGCCAGAACATGAGAAGGAGTCATTTGCCATCAGTCTGGGAATATAGGTTAGAGCCAGACTGTGAAAGTGTTTAAGTGCTGGTCAGAGGAGGTTGTATTCTTTCCATCGTGTCTGACTCTTTGTGACTCCTCTTGGGGTTTTCTTGGCAAAGAAAATGGAGTGGTTTGCCCTTTCCTTCTCTGACTCATTTAACAGATGAGGAAATTTAAGTTAAGTCATGTAAGTGACTTGCCCAGGGTCACATAGCTGGGAAGTATCCCAGGCCATATTTGAATGCTGGACCTCCTGATTCCAAGCCTGGTGCTCTATTATTCACCGCTCCATCCTACTTTGTCTTCTAGAGGCCTCTAAATGGAAGGTACCATCAGTAATGGACAAGTCTTTCTCCCTACTTCAGTTTTAGAGATACGAATGAGATCTTTTAGGTGGCCATTTGTTGCCACCAGTCTACATGTAATAGGCCTGAAGCAAATTACATCAATGGTGGAACTTGAATACAAACCCAGCTGGTGTCCAACCTTTACTTCCATGAATATATCAAGTAAAAATCCACTGTACCAAAAGAGTGGCTCAGGGGCATGAGCTTTGACCTGCTTTTGGCTCCTCAGTCTGAGACCCTCATGCTTATTTGGAAAGTAGAATAGTGTGCAGGCCAAGCCAGGGAGCTGGGTTCTTATCCCAATATGTGAGCTTGGGCTAGGGTACCTGACCTTTCAGACCCTCAGTTTCCTCAGATGTAAAGTGCAAAAGATGTAAAGATATAAAGAACGAAGTTCCCTACTAGCTCTAATATCCTAATTCACTGCCTTCCCTCCATTCATTGCTAGAAAGAGAATGTGAAATAGTTCTCTCTAATAAGTGGAATGCGTGAGAACATGTGAATTTGTTCTTCATAGAGTTCATATAGCTGTTTATGAGTCTGTTTCTTGGTTCCCTTGAGACAATGAGATATATGGTAATTTCAAACTGACATTTTTCAGCCGTCTGTTATTTTATAAAAATGTGTTTGGCCAGCAGTAAGTCAAATTCAATGTAGGAAGGGAAGAGGGGGGCATTTTATTTAAGAATTGCTAATAATGTGGGGAAGGAAGAAAAAAGAGTTAGTGATAAATTCTCCATAACTCATCAGAAATGTTCCCTTTGAACTCGCTCCCTTTGCTGTTCTTCAGTCCTGTGCCACTCCCAAACAAAACAAACAACAAATTTGTCATTTAGTTAGGGCTTCTGCAGGGCAGAGCACAGCATGTCTGAGATTGGAGCCTATGTATCCAACCCCAGCCTTTTCCTTTGTAAGTTGCCTTAGTTCTCTCTGAGGAGACATTCAGAGGAAGAAAAGCTCTTAGCACACCAACGCACATGGGGTCATGGGCCGTACACAGGCTTTCTCACAGGGTCTCCAGCAGTGGTGCTTTCTTCCCAATGAATCACATTTCAGCATTCCTTTTCTGATGTCACCTGGCCCATTAGAAATTTCTATAGGTTTCCTCCATATGACCAAAGCTTATGGTAGTTGTTAACAGGATATCATTCAACAGAGATGAATTCTTATGGAATATGCCATGGCACTTGGGAGCTGTCCACAAGCCAAAAATCCAGTGTTTGTTTCCAAAAGTTCTTTCACCTTAGTTTTGAATGAAATATTTTTAAAAAGGAGAGAAATTAGGGAGTATCTATATACATATATATTCATAAATACACATATAAATAAGCACACATGTATGTACATTTTAATGTGTATTCATGTAAATATGTGTATACACATATTTGTGAGTTTATTTTTCACTTTGTCTTCCTTCTCCATACCGACTTCTTATAAATGTTTTTATTTTGTTTTCCAATAGCGATAATAGAGGTACTTTTTTCATTTCCCTGTCTTCTGCAGTATATAGCTTCTCTCAAACTTCCAGATTATTGTAGCTTTATTCTCTACTATATAACATAGATTCTTTTACTTTTTCTGCCACAATATCACCTATCATTTATCAATTTTCATATCTTCTTTTTTCTTTGCATATGAATAGCATTTTTCTTATCAGAACATTTGACTCTGAACACCAGTCCTAGCTAAGGACAAGGGCTCAGAATAATGACAATAATGATACCTGACACATAGGACCCTTTAAATTTTGCAGCGTACTTTATAAACATTTTCTCATTTAGCATCATAATAACCATGTGAGAGGCAGATACCACAGATTATACTTGTTTTGCAGGAAAAGAAACTGAGATGCATGGAGATTAAATGATTTATCTATGGCCTCACAGCTAAGAAGAGTCAAAAAGGGAATTTGGAAACAAGGCTTCCTGATTTCAATCCAGATCTTTATGCCCTGTGCCAATTTGCCTCTCCAAAGACATAAAATCTTCAAATCAAAGATTTGATGAGACTGTAGAGGTCATCTAGCTCAAGTCCACTGGTAATAGAGCCCATGGCTCTGCCTTCTAGTTAAAGGGTACAATCAGAGAGGCAGAGGGTACTGAGGAGATCCGAGTATCAGATGGATTCCTTCTTGCAGTTTCATGTGATTTCCCATTGACAAATTTCCTGGGGAAGGAAGCCATGATGGAGACTTCCAAAGAAGTGCCAAAACAGTGGAGTAGATGATGACATTGGACCATCCATAATTTTAACAAGTTTTAGTTTCCTTTATACAAAGTGAGGATGATACCTGTAATGTCAATCCAGGGTTTTCATGAGACTCAAATGAGAGAGCAGATACAAAACTCTTTGCAGGTACTACATTCAAGGCAGCTGTCTTCATTGTCACAATACATGTTCAAATTACTGAACAATTCCATGCCAATTTGGTTTGAGTTTTCTGTACCTAAAGAGGTTTCTTATATTTCAAAGCATAATAAAACTTTATTTGAATATGTAAAAATTTTTCTTAGCTCAGTGGCCATACTAAAAATGATGTCTGTTTGCTGAGCCCTGATACAGTGTATATAGAAAGTTAGCCTTTCAGTCAGGAAGACCCAGGTTCAATTCTAGCTTCTGACAGTATTGGCCTTCTGAACATGGCTAAATCACTTCTCTTTGCCTAGCAATTCTTTAAGACTTTAAGTTGCAGAGCATGTACCATATACATTAGTAGAATGTATTTTCTCACTGGTAGTTCCCAATACCAATGAAATTGCAGGCCTCATCTCAAAACAAGTCAATCTTGGTGAAATTATGAGTGAGAATTGATTCTCACCCTACTGCTATACACTAAATAAGGGGATTAGTTCTGAGTAGGAACTCAGTTGGATGTGCAAAAGACAAATTCAAATGTAGTTTGATATTATAATCATACTGCTAGACATGTCATAGTGATAATAGCTTTTTTTTAACTGAGCAGATTCTTGAGAATCAGTTTTCTATCTTTGACTATAAAAAAAACACTGTAAGAAAACAAAGCTATGTAAGAAGAGGAAAAATAAGGAGGGGGAGAAAATGACAAAGCGGATGTTAGGGGAGGAGAATGATTGTGTGTAGAAGGACATGTGTTTTTAGATTCAATGAATTCATCTTTCATAAAGTGGAAATCTTGGCCAAACCACATAAATAGATTGAACCAACTGCCAGATAAGGAGCATTTTGGAAATAAAAGGATGCCAGGGCAACATGAAGGATAGGTTTCCTGAAGCATTCAGATTAAAATAAAATACTTCAAGATGCTAGAGGTATAGAGATGATTAGAGGCCTTCCGAGCCAGGCCATCAGAAAAAGAGGAGGGGAAAAGAGTTGGAAGAGAAATTTAAAACAGGAAGCAAGGTAGCCAAAAAAGTGTATTTGTTGTTTTGGTGAGTAGATATAAGCTTATACAATTGTTAAATTCCGAGTCCGAACTCACTTTTTGCTACAAACTGTAGTATTGTGTAAGATAATAAACCATGTTACAACAAATGTGGATTTGTTTCTAGAGTTCACTGAACTAAAAGGGACCGCCAAAAGAAAGAAATTGAATTGCTAACCCAGAGAAATTGAGATTCATGTTTCTGAAGGAACTGGTCGAAATGCAAAGTCAGAAGCAAGGGTTAGATGGTGCTAAATCTTTTAAGGAAAATTATATTGAAAGTTTGTTGTTGATTTTTGTAATTGTTAGTTGGAAGAAACTTTAGAAATCTAGAACAACTCCTCCATTTGCCAGATTCAAAGAGGCTTTCTAAGTTACTACACAAATGGCCTTTGAGGCATAATTTCTATGAATACGTGATTCATGGATATATATTTCTATCACTAGAATTACTCAGGAATAACAAAGACTCCTTTCCCATTGTTTTAATTTGAGAGGAGAGGTGATTGCATCAGGGAATAGAAAAATAAATATCATTTCCAAAGGTAAAAGGAATTCATGCATGGGGCTTTTTAGGGGCCAGTATTAGAAAATATGTTACTTAAGGCTGTAGATATTTAATGAGTTGAAAGAGGAAGTAAGCCACAATTCTGAAAATTTTGAGAGCAAAATACAGAGTAAATCTCTATATGATGGAAACTCAGTCTTCTTCTTAGCAGATAAAAATCACATGTAAAACAAAATGGAAAGAAAAAATAGCCCACTGTTTGGTGAACTCCAGTCTTCCTTTCTCTATTCTTTTCTTATCAAGGTGTATCTAATAGGGATATAAATGTTCAGGTGAATATGTGTTCTGAACTTATATGTAAAAAAAATTACTCAATTGTTTAGCTTGAAAGAAAAAAGATAAAAGGACTAGAATAAAGCATTCATAGTTATGAAAGTTGATCTACCCCTATCCTTTATTCTGATTCATGATATATGAGCTCAGAACTGATTAAAAGAAAAAACCCAAAATACTAGTTGAATATTTTTATTATATTCTTTAAATTATAATAATGAACTTAGGTTATTCAGTCTGAATCTTCTACTTGGTTGAGCGTTCCAGATCTGGCTAGATTGTTTTTTAGAGAATCAAATAACATTTGGGTGGCTGATGCTAATTTTTGCTCCAGAATAAGACAAAACCATGGTAGTCACTTTTAGAGAAAGTGATGACCAATGAAGAGGGTGTCCCTTTCCGGAAAATTACCCACACACACACACACACACACACACACACACACACACACACATACATACTTTATTGAATGAGACTTGAAATTCCTATAGTAGAGGTCAAAATTCTTTACCCCTAAACTAAAAAAAAAAAAAGCAAATGCCCCCAAAGAACTATCGATTTAAATGTATAATAAAATATTACCAACCCATATCAGGTCTCTTCCTGACAGTGGGTTAGGGTAGAAGAAGAAAAGCACAGGAAAAAGAAGGAGGTACATGAGGATATGAAGGCATACTTCACTACTGGTCTAGGGCCTCTCCCATTTTAGGAAAAGGATGGCTTGACAGAGTAGTCATTACTCACATGAACATCTCCTATTCATCCTGCCTTCTCTCCTCTGAGATTTGCCACCACTCTGATGCAGGCCTTCCCCACCTCATGCCTGGACTATTGCAATAGTCTGCTTGTTGGTCTCCCTGCATCAGGTATCTCCCTACTCAAGGCTGTCTTCCTCAAGGGCAGGCCTGACTGTATCTTTTAATGAAAGAGGATAATCATTAAAATCTGGTGGCTCTCTGTCATCTCCTGGATCAAATAAAAAATCCTCTGGCATTCAGAGCTTTTAATAGCCTGGCCCTCCCTACCTTTCCAGTCTTCTTACACCTTAGACCTTCTCCCAAATCCCCCCCAGCCCACATATATACTATCCAATGACACTGGCCTTCTTGCGTTCCTCAAACTAAACACTCTCCCTCCCAACTCTGGACATTTTCACTGTGTGAATTTCCCTATGTCTGGAATGTTCTCACTTCTCATCTTCACCTCCTGGTTTCCTTCAAGTCTCAACTAAGATCCCACCTTCTACAGGAAGCCTTTCCTGGTCCCTCTTGATTCTAGTGCCTTCCCTCCATCCATTATCTCCATTTTTCCCTGTATATAATTTGTTTGTACACAGTTATCAACATATTGTCTCCCCCGTTAGACTGTTGGCTTCTTGAGAACAGGGTCTGTCTTTTCCTTTCCATCCTACTTAGCATAGCACTTGGCACCAGGTAGGTGCTTAATAAGTATTTATTGACTGGGTGTAATAAGGCTGCTGCTGTTGATGATGATGCTTTTATTGAAGGCTAAACAAGAGAATAAATGGATGGGAAGGAGGTGTGGCAAGTGTCATCACAAAGTTGAATGAGAATCATGTAGAATTAACGTTAGAGTTATTTTTGTGGCTCCAAAGTTAAGGAACTGGAACTGCCAATAAAACTTACCAGGCAACAAATTTCAGCTCCACATGAGGAAGAATTTCTTAACAATCTAATCTGACCAAAGTAGAACTGACTGTCTCCAGAAGCAGTGCCTAGTCCATCAGGTCTCTTCCTTCTCCATTCCATCTTCCGCTCAGCTGTCAAATCTATCTTCCTCAAGAGCAGGCCTGACTATATCTTTTCTGTATCTATGTATCTATGAAATGTATCTAACATTTCAGGCCTTTGAGCAGAGATTAGATGACCTATTGTTAGGAATGTTGTAGAATGAATTCATCCACCATGCTTTCCTTCACTCCTCCCCCTGCTCTCCTTCAGACTTCTCTTTATCCAAGGCAGGTACCCTCTCCTAATAGCACAGTGCTTGGCACATAGTAAGCACTTAATAAAACTTAGTTGATTTAAAAATAATTTGTCTTTAAGCAAATTAAACTGGCTGAGCTCTAAAAATCTCTTCTTTAAGAACTCATGATGTAGTCTACACTGAGAGGCAGAATGGACTATTTAGAATGAGAACAGGATTTGGAATGAGGTCTAGCTGGACAGACTCTGACTGTAACCAGCTGTGTGAACCTAGATAAGTCACCTAACCTTGTTGGTAAGGATAATAATATTTGCACTGCCTATACCAAAGGACCATTGCAATAAGATGGCTTTGTAAGTCTTAAAATACTCCAGAATTATAAATCATTATTATTCTTTATTATTATTGCTAGGTACACATACATGCTTTTTGTTATCTAGTTTCCATGATGATATATACTGAGTCATTCCTTCTTTGTTGATAATTAAGAATATATTGGGTTCTTTGGATCTTTAAAAAACAAAAAAATTACTTTGGAATGATTGTCCATATGACTGTGTACACTCTGAAGAAACTAAGGGACTGGCAGTCAGGGTTCAAAGATGACCACCCAAAGAAGGTATTTCCTTGCCAGGTATATGTTTCCAAACTGAAAAGGGAAGAATATTGAGAAAGTAGTGGTTTTTCTTGTCATATAAAATAGAAATTCTCAAGCTATTACATTATTTCTTTTCTTAGCTTATTTTTATGAATTGAAGTGGGAAGGTTTTCAATATCTAACCTTTCTACTTGTCAGACAAAAACAGAGCCATCATAAAGGGATTTGGACAAGAGAAAATTCCCAAATTTCTTACATAACAAAAGAATAAACTAAACTACAATGTAGTATTTAAGTCAGACTTGTGTTACATTTTGTTTGAATATTAGTAACTACATTATTTCTTTTTAACATTATTTCTTAATAATAATTATTTTCTTTAAGTAAATCCAAATCATCCAAATCTTCGTCATTCAAAATTTCCCACTGGTTCACAGAATTCTGTTGGAAATTTTATACAAAAAAAGAAATTGATAGCAAGGTTTAAAAACAGCTTTTATTTTTTTAATTTTATTTATTTCTCTTTTTTTATATCCCTTAAATTTTTCCTAGTATTCCTCCTCGTAGAGTAAAAAGAATAGCAAAACCAATTGGTACATTGAAAACTCTAAAAATATACGCAGTGTTCCACACTTGTGGAACTCCCTCCTCTGCAAAGGAGTAGCATCTTCTCATATCTCTTTCTTGGGGCTATGTTTATTCTTTGTAATTCTGCAGCATTCCTGTTTGAGGATAGAGGGGGAGAGACTGGATCTCTCTGCCTTGCCGAGGTTAGAAGTGCAATGGCCATTTATGGACCCAGTTCCACGACTAATCAGCACGGGAGCTTTGACATGCTCCATTTTAGGACTGGATTTCTTCTCCCCTCCTGAATTAGTGTGGTTCCAACTCTCAGAGGTTCACCATACTGATGCTCATCTTAATGTGGACACTCAGTTGGCTTAGCCCACTGTAGCTCAGAAAGCCTAAGCTCAAGAAATCTGCTGACCTCAGTTACCTCAGCCTTTCTAATAATAGAGATTATAAGCTTCTGCCACCATACCAAGCAGAATTCACTTCATCATTTTTTTAAACCCTTAACTTCTGTGTATTGGCTCCTTGGTGGAAGAGTGGTAAGGGTGGGCAATGGGGGTCAAATGACTTGCCCAGGGTCACACAGCTGGGAAGTGTCTGAGGCCGGATTTGAACCCAGGACCTCCCGTCTCTAGGCCTGATTCTCAATCCACTGAGCTAACCAGCTGCCCCCACTTCATCATTTTTGAAGGGAATTTTTATTGACATAATTTATTCTTTTCAGTACAGAATTCCTCATAGTATTCATCCCCTCTTTCCTCTGAGAGCCATTCCAAATAACAAAGAGTATTTTTGAGAAGGAAAAGGAAAAAAGACACCAAAATCAATAACTATATCAAAAAAAGACTGAAAATATATGCAGTCCACACATATAGATGTCCTACTTCTACAAAGGAATGAAATATCTTCTTATATCTCTTCTTTGAGGCCATGCTTATACATTGTAATTTTCAGCATTCAGTTTTGCTTGTTTTATGGCTGTTCATTCAATTTCTGTTGTTGTCATTGTGTATATTGTTTTATTTTATCTACTTCACTCCACATCAGTTCATGTGTTTCCATGCTTATATATTTATCTTATTCAGCATTTCTTATGGCACAGTGATATTCCATTACATTCATGTACCACAATTTGTTTAACCATCCTTCAGTCAATGGGTATCTACTTTGTAATGATATTTCTTAGGAATATTTTAGTTCTAATTAATATAATTGAATCTTTGACCTCCTTTTTTAAAAAAAAACAACAACATAGATATAAGAAAAAAATTGAACTAAAAGCAAACTGTCCATTCAGAGATGTAATTTTATTTGTTTTTCCATAAATTGCTGTGTTAACATGAAAGGCTTATTCCCAGAAGCTGACTTGTGATGATTTTGATTGATTATATGATATGTTGAGCAACAGAAGTATGTGCTATATTTATAGTAAGGAAAATATTTTGTTATCTATTTGATCAGATGTGTGCAAGGGTGGAAAGTATGTTAAAATTGAGGACAGCAATGTTTAAGTTTGCTCTTCCCATACTCCTAGCTTGAATTAAGTTCTCCATGAATATAATAGAGTTCTTTTCCCTTAATTATTTTTCCTAGTCTCATATAAAGATGGAAAAGTGACAAGCATTCCAGAGCCCTGGAGCAAAGTAGGAAAAATCCAAGCTCTCATTGGTGACCATGTCTCTCTAATATGCATCCTATTTTATTCAACTTTGAAATGAAATGCACCAAAAAGGTCCTATGTGGTCACTTGGTGATGCCCATTAACAGCTTTGGCTTCTAAGTCAGTCCAAATGCAAACACGGTCACTTCCTTGGGATCCTGTGCATTTTTATAAGCACTCAGATGAGAGTAGGTTGGTTTTTCCCAAGATTTCCTATTTCACTGTTTTATGTGCTAGCTATAGCTGGTGACAGGATGATGAGATCTTCAGATATCTGAGTTTCAAGGAACCAAGTAAAAGTAGACAGAAGTAAGCTGACAGCTATCACATTATGGAATCGCAACTATTTTAAATGATGACAAAAGATGGTGTATTTTTCTACTCAAAGGGCAGGGTACTTAGGTTTCCTATAAACCAGGTGCCTCCACAGAAGGCCATAAAATATCTGTAATTTACAAATAAGTGACTGGAACCTATTCAGAAAGTACAGTATTAAACAAGAGTGCTAGCAACTTTGAAGTTTTATTTTTTGGCTTGCTGTTAGAAATGCTGTGCCATGTCTAATATGCCTAGATGCTTCCAAATATCCCTCCTGGGTGTGGTTTCCCAAGAAGTGGGAGGTTTAGCCTGTTACACACATTTGTTGTTCATCTGTTCCCATCATAAGCAATGTGACCCAGCCGCATTTTCTGACAACAAGACAGTATTATGCTGTAATTCCCATAATAGTGTGCAGAGCTGGCTCAGATGAAGTGCCTGGAGAAAACATTTTATAAAGCGCCCATCTTGGACCCTGCTCTTGGTTTCTTTTCTTTTGGTCCTGAATCTGAGGCGGGATACATTTTTTTTTTTACTATGGGACAAGGCAAGATTAAGGAGAGCCAGAATCTACCTCCTCATTTATATTGCCTATGAAATAGCATGGAAAGTTGGCCTTGGAGAAAATGGTAATAGATAAGAGATATAAAAATAAAGTTCCATGGATCACATCAGGAAAGCCCAAGTAGTAATTGTGTTTGGTGGAGTACGGCCACATAAAAATCCTCCAGCATGGATCTACCATAAATAGCAGCTAGCATTGTACAAGTGAATGCAGTATCTCCTTGTTGTGATCATCTAAGTGCCCAGCCAGCATATGTCTCATCTGAGCAAAACACAAAATCCACAATGCATTTGTTGCTATATTTCTAATTAAGAATAAAAGCAGTTTCAAGAGCCATAGAGTGCTGAACTGGGAATATGATGACCAAGGTTCAAATCCTGCCTCTGACATTAACTGGGTGGCCATAGTTGAGACAGTGCACCTGACTGAGCCTCAGTTTCCTCATCTGTAAAATGGGGATAATGATATCTGTAGGAAGGACCTACCTTACTTGATCGTTATAGAACTCAAATGTGATAAAAGTATTTGGCAAACCTTAATGAGTTATGTAAATGTAAGATCATACATTATAAGAATTAATATTATTGATATTCACTCTTTAGAAGATAGAGATTTCAGGGTCAGAAAACTTGGATTTGAGCTCCATTTGGGTGTTGACTTGTTTTGAAATGCAGGAATGAGTCATTTGGCCTCTCTATATTTAAGTTTCTTTTCCCATAAAAAAAAGAGAATAGTAATATTTCCTCCTGTTCCCTCTGAAGCCAAGATATATATGAAGTAAAAGATGGGAAATTATTTTAGTTCTCCTTTAACAAGAATGTAAAATAAATCCAAGGTTGTAGATATTTTATCTGACTAACTAGTCTGTCAATTAATATTTATTAAATGCCTATCGTGTGCCAGGCCACTGTGCCAAACACTGGGGATACAAAACAGGCAAAAGACAAACTCTGCTCTGGAGTTCACAAGCTAATGGAGGAGAGACAATACGTAAAAAACCATGTTCAAACAAACTATAAACAAGATAAACAGGAAAAACCAAGAGGGAAGGAATTCGGAATAAAAGGCATTGGGAAAGGCTTCCTAAAGAAGGTGAAATTTAGGTGGGACTTGAAGAAGCCAACTGAGGTGAGAGGAGAGAATTCTAAGCTTTAGGGTCAGCCAGTGAAAATGCCCAGTAACAGAAGGTAAAATATTTAGTTCAAGAAACAGCAAGGAAGCCAGTATCACTGGATTTCAGAATACTTGGGGTAAGGGACAAGAGGGAAGGTTTAAGTATAAAAGGGCAGGTAAGGTGAGGTAGGCCAGTTTGTGAAGGGCATTGAACACCGAAGGATTTGATTTCTGATCTTGGTAGTGAACCACTGATATTTATTGAATAGAGGAGAGTAATATTATCAGACTCACACTTTTGGAAAGTAATTTTGACAAATGAATAGAGAACGTTTTATAGTGGGAAAAAGACTTTATACAGGAAGACCAGCCAGCAAGCTTTTACAATAGTTTGAGGCATGAGGTGATGAGGGTCTTTACCAAAGTGGTGGCAATGGCAGAGAAAAGAAGAGGGGTGTTTGCAAAATGCCATAAAGGCAAAATCAACAGGCATTGCAATAGATTAACTATGTGGGATGAGGAAGAGTAAGGAGTTGAGGATGTCTTCTGGGTTAAGAACCTGCATTTTGGGAAGCTGAAAACTTGACCAGATGACATTTTAAGGTTACTTCAAGTTTTATTCCAATGGAGTAAAAGGATGTAATCAATCAAAAGTAATCATTTATTTGGTACTAATTTTATGCTGTATGCTAGAGATATAAGTCAAAAATTCTCTCTTTCTTCCCTTCCTTCCTTCCTCCTTCTCCCGACCCAACATCCATCATAAAAGGACTACCCAGGGGATGAAGATCCTTTAGCCAGTCAGATTTGATCCTCAGCTTAAATTTCAGTTGCCACTTGGAAGCCAATGACCGAGTTGATTTATTCTGCCCTTAGCACAGCAACCCACAAAATAATTTCTCTCCACAATTCCTAAATATCTCCTCACATTCAAAGCAGAAACTCTAAAGGTTTCATTTGATTTGACTGACTAAGGTATAAACAATACTTACCCCCATTTTTCTTGAAGTAACCCCCGTGGCTTGTCACAATTCATTTTTTGTTTTTATAATGTTTTGATACTACCAGGGCCAAAGTAGTCAAAAAAAGAACTTGGTGATATTTGGAAAAAGTAGCCTCAGAATAAAGACAGCCACAAATATAGTGTTCAGGCATCAGGAAATAAAAAAACCTACTCTCTCAAAGTCAGTCAGTCTGATAGATTTTGAATGAAGGCTCTTTTCAGATGATAGCTCTAAGGAACTTTTTATTTTACTCTTTTAGGTGAACTAACAGATTTGTTTTAGAACTCTTAAGTCCTAAAGGAAATTTCCCAAACCCAAGTCATTCTCTCCCAGGCCTGTTAAAATCTTATGTTATCAATTCTCCATGGAAAAAAACAACAACATTTATTTCAAAAGTAAATCTGAAGCCTGAAAATAGATAGGCAGTTTGCAAATACAGAAGGCAGTCTTCTGAACTGATGGCGAGCTTCACATCTTTGTACATCATAGATACTCAATGTCTGGTGAAAGAATCTATGAATAACTTACTTTGTTAACCACAACCCAAGTAGATTAGTAGAGTGTGACAATGCTACCTACTGACATAATCAGGCTACCTAGTGTGGAAAGTTAATATGATTCTGTACCCCTTTTTGATACCTCAAGATAACTTTTGGATTTTAAAGGAAAAAAAAGTTTGATTTTAAGATTGAAGCTATGAACTTGCTGCTCCTCCCCTATTAAAACAGAGCAGATACAAGTTTATCTGTAAACCAGCCTCTTGTGTGGTGAACAATTAAATGGGCCAGGCAGAGCCAGGTGGAGAATGGACATGTGCTATGGGACCATTCTAAATGTCTTGTGGTGGTGACTCCTGACTTCTGGAAGACTGCTTCTTGTCTGGACTAAAGTCGGAGTCCTTCAGTCAAAGAGGCTGGGACCTCAAGAGGCGCTTAAATAGGAGTAGAGGGAGGAAGTAGGTCTCTCTTTCCTTGGAATCCCAGACTGGGGAAAGCAGATAGTCTGGCTCAGGACTAGTGCCTCAGGTGGGGCTGATGCCTTTTCTTTTTCTTGCCCACTTTCTATTATTTAATAAGATATAGTCCCCAGAGAATTTTAAACATAACAGCCTCTCTCTTTCCCATTCCAGTTCTCTCCTTCTAGATGTCTTTCTGTATTTCTTAACTTTTATATTCATCTTTTTCCCCTCACCATCTCTAATTCTTCCACTTTCTGCTTTTCTTTGTACCTGTATCTCTTTCTCACTTAATGGGCTAGACCTAAAGTCATTTGTGTCAGTGCTGCCTGTTACTGATTTCAAAAGTTCTGCATTTGATTTTTCTCCCTACCTACATCCCCCACCAAAAAACTTTACATTCCTAAATTGTATTTGTTTCCATTTTTGTATCATCTTCTAGTGACTTGTTCAGTGGGTTAATGGCCTTTTTTTATGCTCTTTTCCCTTGTTTCTAACTATAGTCAGCTGCAAAGTCAAAAATTCTAAAATTTCTACTTTGGGAAGTCGGGGTGGGAGGAACAAAATAAGTTTTGTCTGAAGCAAAAAAGGAATGAAATAGTCAAGTCTACCAAAAGTCTTTTTCTAGTTTCTGGTTAATACTTTCTTCTGAAAGGCAGTGCAGACTAGATTAAGTCAGAAAACATGGATCCTAATCTTGGTTTTACAATTTACTAACTGTATGTCTGTGGGTTAGTGCTTAAAGTCTTCAAATTCCAGATTCCTCGTCTATAAAAATGAGAATTTTAATATTTGTTCTGCCTGTTCCACAAAGTTGTAAGGATCAAAAGAGTTAGCAGAAATGCTTTGAAAACTCTTTGTTATCATTCTACAAATATAAGGTGGGATTATTTAAATTCACTGCATTTGTTATGGAGTTAAACACTCAAGCTACATTTCTGCTAACAGTTCTAAAATATAAATTTGTATGCTGAGAACTACATTTCTCAACATTAAAAATGTTCATGTGTCTATCAGTAGGAAAACTGAATTAATTAGATGTATTTTTCATCTTCCTCAAATGATTACTACTTCTCTAGCCACAGACTTTTATTGGTGCCAGCAGATTTGGATGAGAAATATCATCATGCTGGTTGCAGGGAAGATGAGGACATGTTGAGAAATCTAATTCTTGGCTCTCGACAGATTAAAAGTTTTAAATATTTATAAGGCCTTATCTAAAACACTCATTGGTTATTAGCTCTTCAAATTGAGGTAGGGATATATAAATCCCTGGAGGTCCAGGCCCTATCCAGTTTGAATGAATCAGAACCTTAATATGGAATTGGCACTTGAAACCTTTCTATTAATGTCCTACCATCCCTCCATGAGGTTTCCCTGTTATAATAATGTTTTTCTTTCCTGTGCCTTCTCTCCTATTGTAGAGTATGGCTTGAGCCCAGATCTAGTTTGGATTCACTTCCATTTGAAATGTATGTTTGATTTGGTGTCATGTTTATATTATTTGTCTTCCTTGGCTTCAAACATTTCACATAAAGACAGATTGCCTTGGAAGCAGAACACCCACATTTGGAATTGCTGCATTCATTTTTCTTCTTATGTTTTGGCTTCAATTATATCATTTTTAATATTCATGAAGTTAAAAAAAAACAAACCTCCTCAACTGTTTCCTCTGCATGGAAATGTTATGTTTTCAAACCCTAGAGAAAACAATCAGTAAGTTCTACAAACCCACATTCCTTGCTGGCAGTTCCAAAGTAGTTCCATGTTGGCTATGGAAGCCACCTTTGACACTGTTTTGGCTTCTTGTAGTAGATGGCTTATGAGAGCCAACAGTTCACCCATAAGGCTAGAAATTCTAAGGAAGAAACAGAAGTGTAGCTGGCATAATTTTATTTTTGTAAGGGCTTATCTTTGGAATTTTCAGTGCTAAAAATGTTTAGATTGATTCAGTTATGTGATTTTTAAATACAATTTGCCATATAGGTATGTTATTTGTTTTGAAGCACATGGAAAAATCATTTTATTGGGTGTATATGTGAGGGTTTGGTTGGAAATTTCAACTACAAAGTGGTTTAAACCCACACATATATCTTAGTACACCAACGAAATAAACATGAAACTGAATCAAACACAGAGTCCAGTGAAGTCTATGTGTGGTTCAAACCACTGTGTAGTTGAAATTTTCCAGTTTGCTCACTTTGGTTTACCTTAACCCTATATTGGCATAATCCTGTCATAAGTGATTGATTTGATATATGATTGTACCATGTGTGCACATACATATACATATATGCATACATACAAACAGAATATACCAAATTATAGTCTCTTAAATATTTTATAAAAACAAAGACCAAAGCATTCTTACAAGTTTGAAGAAGGAAATCTCTATAAGGGAAATGGCCATGTTACTGTTTGTAGAATTCATTTCATTTTCAGATTTTTTTCCATTGAATCATCTCCTTATAAGTCCATTGTATAGACATAATAAATAAACAGGAGCAGTAAATCCAAAATAATTCTCAACAGTATCTGCTAATTTGCTTTTTAAGTAGGTCAATTCCTAAACCTAAGCTTTCTTGTTAATTCTCTATAGTATTTTTCACATCAGCTCTCTCAGATCCCTTCACATTCCTCGGGTCTTCAACTCTTTCATTTTTAGCAGATGATCTGATCTCCTGCTTTACCAAGATTCTGACCATCCAACATAAGTTCCCCCAGGTGTTTGGTTCTCTTCTTCAAAATTTCTCTACGAGAAAAGGATTGCCAATCCTTTTCTCATACACAAACTTAATTTCATGACAGAGAATAAAGTATAGAAAGCCTGGAAAGGTAGGTGACAGTCTTATCATGTAGGATCTTAATTCTAAACTGAAGGAATTTGTATTTTGTCCTATATGCAATGAAATAGGGAACCATTGAAAACCTTTGAGCAGGAGAAAAACATCTCCAGATTTATTTGGTACCTCTATTAAAAATGGTCTGGAAAAGAGAAAGTCTGGGACACAGGAAGATTGCTTAGGAAAATATTACACTAATCTAAATGAGGGGTGAGGAGCCTGAAATAAGGTGCTCATGGTGTGAATGAAGAGAAGGGAACAGATTCAAGAGATGTTATGAAGGTAGAATCAACAGGACTTGAAAAGGAATTAGATGAATAGGGGGTAGGTTGAGAAGTATGAAAATTACTCTAAATCTGAAGGATTAAGAGGAGGATATTGTCATCAGTGGGATTAGAGAACTGGAGGGTGGTGGTGGGGAGAGGAAGGTGAACTGTATTTTCAGCATGTTGAATTTGAGAAGGCGGCGAGATGTCCAATAGGCTAGATTAAGGAAGATATTCAGACTGGATACAGAGACTTGGAAATTATCTTCGTAAATGTGATAATTAAATCCAGAGTAGCAGATGAGCTCCCCAAGGGAGATGATATAGTGAAAGAGAGAAACGAAAACCTAGTGCAGAGACTTAGAGAACAGTCACACTTAAAGGGAAGGGATAATGAACTCTTGGAGATGGTGAAATATGATGATTAAGAAGAGAAGTAGGAGGAGAATTAGGAGAGACCAGTGTCACAGATGTAATTAGAAGATAGGGAACAGAAATAGAAATGACAGGTGGAAGATATAAAGAAATGTTAATTAGATTATATATAAGGAAAAGTTTCCTAACAATCGATGCTATTATATTTTGGAGGTAGTGAATTCCCTCTTATTTAAGGTTTACAAGTGGAAACAAGACTGAAAGTATATATAGGGGTATTTTCTTATAGAGATTTTTGATCAATGAAAGGATGGACATGATAGCTCAGAAATTCCTTCCAACTCTAAGATTCTGGAATTATAAGGAAAAAGAGTGAGAAATTGTTGAATACTACAGAAAAGTCAAGAAAGATAAGAAATATGAAAGACAAATTAGATGTACCAATTAAGGGTCCATTGACTTTTTGATAATTTAAATAGACTGATGAGGTTGTAATACATTATAGTGAATTGAGGTGTGAAAGGGAGGTAAAGTAGAGGCACTGAATGTAGACTGCTTTTCCTTAGGAGCTAATAGAACTTGAGCTGATAGATTCAGTGAAATATATGTGTTTTAAGGATAAGGGAGGTCCTCTGTATATAAGGGAAGTTGTAGATAAGGGATCAATAGGAAAAGGATTAAAAATAAAAAAAGTGACGATGATTAGAGAGATCTCAGAAAAGAAACAGGAAGGAATCAAGTACACAAGACAAGGCGGTGGGTAAAGGAAGCACCTCAGCCTCTAAGATTGGAGCAAAGAAGAAAAGAATAAGTGAAATCTTAGAGAAATTTTTAGATGGCAAGGTAAAAAGATGAAGGAGCTCATGGTTTCAATCATCTCAATAAAGGAGGAGAAAGTCCACTTACTGTGGAGTTCTGAGGACTGAGGAGAGAGATTTAGAAAACATATCCAAAATGGTCATCCAGCCTCTGTTAAAAGACCAATACAATGATGAGGCAATCACATTCTGGTTGCCATTCCAGGGATAGTACTACAGACTTATGAAAAAGAGATGGAAGACAAGAAAGGAGAAGAGAAGGAATAATGGTATGGGCGTCAGAGTAGATGACAAGGTAGATAGTTGGATGCAGTGTGAAACTCTGAACTTTTGTCTGGTCTAGTATTCTAGGGCTAGTTGGATATAATGGTCTAGTTGGAGCTCATACATGGGCTCACCATTCAAGAAAACTAGACCCAGAATCAAAACCGAATAGATTGGGGCAGCTGGGTAGCTCAGTGGAGTGAGAGTCAGGCCTGGAAACGGAAGGTCCTGGGTTCGGACCCGACCTCAGCCACTTCCCAGCTGTGTGACCCTGGGCAAGTCACTTGACCCCCATCGCCCACCCTTACCAATCTTCCACCTATGGGACAATGCACCGAGGTACAAGGGTTTAAAAAAAAAAAACGAATAGATTAATTCCGCCACTAGAATGAGAAGCTTCCCTAGACACCTACCTACTTTTAGCTTCACTCTTTTGTGTCTTGACTAAAGAAGGTCTCATAATTTTGAAATTCTAGGGAACCACTTTTTTTGGAGCCCACCCGACCACCTTTGACGCAGCACACCACAATAAAAAAGAAACTTTTTTCAATATGTCACCAATCATTTGTCCTCCAAAAACAAACAAAAAAAACAAATAAACAAACAAAAACCTTCAATCATCCTTTAGGTTAGAACTAAGAATCAGTAGTGGCCCTTGCAGTTAGAGATTCTGAACAGACTAACAGTACCTTGCAGTCATTAGTATCAAAGGCTCTTGATTTTTTTCTCCTCAGTTTTAAAATATTAGTGAGCCTTAGGGAGCCCCAATTAAAACTCTGAGCAAGCCAAAGTAAGCTTTTGGAGGAGCTGTTTTGATGCTCCTAAAACCTGAATAAACAGAATGGTTCCATTATGTATGGTTGGTTGTAGGATTTGTTCTGGGTGTTTTGACTGCTCAGGGCAAAAGCATGCCTCTCATCCCTCTCTGCCCATCTGGCTGTTCCCTAAAGAGTTCCTGTGAAGTAACATATGAAGATTCCCAAAAGGGGAAAACCCTTTTTATAGCTGTCCTTCAGTTTAATAAATACGTGAGTATCCAACAAAGAGCCAGCTGTCAGGAGCAGAGGCTTGGCACATAGCTCCCACCTTCTGAAGTCACCTCCTAAAAGTTGAGCCAATTATGCCTTACTTATAGAACTGCTGTTGCAAACCAAGGCAGGTCCAGATAAGGGAACCTATCTCTCAGTACAGTTGATGCCAAAATATTCTTCTACCATGAAGACCTCTCCCAGAATGTACATACTGGGATTATCACATCTATAGGGCTCCTTAAGGCTTACAAAGTACTTTCCTCCACAACAACCTTGTGTAATCATTAGTGGGGATGTTGCTATCCCCATTTTATAGATTAAGAAACTGATCCACAGAGAAGTTAAGACATGCTCATGGTCACACAGAATAAATACCTAAAGTTGTACCCCAGCGCTTAGTTAGAACAAGACCATGCTTTAGTCAGGGGTTGGAAAATCAAGAAAGAGGGTAATTCATTTTGTTTGGGGAGAGAAACACCTTGAATGATCTGTATGCTCACTTGCCCTGTCTTTTTTATACATACATTCAAAAGCAAATCTCCAAAGCACTAGACAATGTCTCTATAGCTACGTGGTTTGGCATTTATTTCTTTTAATATCTTGAAAATAAAATTGCAATATTTAAGGGTGTGGGGGGATGACTTCCCTCTTACTGGTAATGGAAATTATCTGTTATTACTGTACATTGAAATAATTTTCACCTCGTGGACCTAGATTCTAGAAAGGATCATTCTCAATGGTGTGAGGCTAGAAAGGAAAGAGAGCACTGGAGGAGTGAGATATGAAAAAATGTTTGGGAAGTGGGTCGAGATGATTCCCTGAGCTTGTGATCATCCACTGGACCAAAAACCTCCCTGATATCTTAGCTCCGCAAATGAGTTGGAAGTTAGAGAAGTCCCTGAGTCCTAGGTAGTCCTCTGGAGATCCAATCATAAGCAGGCTATAAACAAGAAGGCAAGTTAAGTCTGCTAGGAACATTTGTAGAGAGAAACATTAGAGGTTTATGATAGCAGTAGCTCAGATCCTCTGATGACTGATCGTAGAAGTCTTAGGGACAGAATTATTTTTAAGTGCAATTAGCAGAGAAATCAAGCTCTACCTAGTCTTAAAAATCAGCTAAACTTTATTGAGTCAGACAATCTAACCAAGACAGATTGGCCTAAGCAGGTCAAGCACAGTAGAAGATTTCCAAAGGTGGTAAATCTAAAATTTCCATGCAGGTAAATGAGTTCACTGCAAAATCAGGGCCAAAAGCCTTAATACTTCAAAAAGTACATTTGGTAAACTAAGTAGGAAAGCATCTTTCTAACTGGAGGAGGAAAGGAAAGTGAAAAGGGGAAGTTGTAAGACACTGCAGAAAACATTGCCTAGCCCAAAAATCTAGATGTGGAATCTCTAAATGAAGCTAAAAGACTAAAGATATTGTTCATTCAAATTTGAGAAAGAGATCACAAAATTTTTTATCCTGTTAATTGAGAGGTGATAACATCACCTTAGTGGATTTGTTACTTTTAGTTTTAATGAAAACTTTCATTGGTTTCATTGAGACTAATACTCTTTAGCAAATTATTTTCTTTAAAAGGAGCACAAGAATAAAAGGAATGTATTTGGTAGAATGCCAGTTTTATCACAGTTTACATCCTTGGCTTACCAGCCTCATCAAGAGGATTTTAAACTGAAATTTAAGGGGTGGAGGAATAGGCATGGTGATGAATTACATATGACTGTTGTCTGAGGATCAGGTTAGGTAAATTGGGAGGCTCATTACCAGGTTGGCTACAGTGTGACAAAAATTTTGGCTACAGAAATTCTCAAAGGTCCTCTACTAAGTTATTGGAGGAGGTGGAAGGACTGTCAATAAGCACCCATTTAACAAACACTCCAAAAAATTCAATAAACATTTAAGTGTCTTTGATGTGCCAGGTACTGTGCTAGGTACTGAGAGTACAAATATTTAAAAAAAAAGTCCCTGCCTTCAAGAAGTTTAAAATCTAATGAGTGAAGACAATGCACAAAAGGAATCTGAAAAGAGGAATAAGGGGAAAGGAAGATATAACCAGCATTAAGACATAATGGAATTCTGTCCAGCAAGTACAAATTGGTGGGAAATGAAGAGTCGGCCAGCTTGGAAACCTTCTTTAAATGGAGGCTTTGGGAGTTCTTGCTTTTGATTTGATAGGGGTAGAAGATTTGTACTGTATAAAGGAAAGATATAGGGGGCAGCTAGGTAGCACAGTGGATAGAGAGGGCTGCAGTCAGGAAGACCTGGATTCAAATATGACCTCAGATACTTTCTAATAATTATGTGTCCTTGGGCAAGTCACTTAACTCCTATTGCCTAGCCCTTGCTGCTTTTCTTGCCATAGAAATGGTACTAAGACAGAAGGGAAAAGTTTTACATATGTATATATATATATATATGTACATATACACATATATAAAATATATGCCTATTATATATATGCATGATAACTTGTGAGCATTAGTGTAGAAGTATGGCATAGAAAGTATTATAAGCTGCTAGTAAAATGAGAGAAAAGCAGAAATGATATCATTATAAGACTATTATATAGACCTTCTGGCCAAATGGAGAATATGGATGGGTGTGTCTTTGTTAGGAGTACCCATTTATACCAATAAGAATAGTGATCCTTGAGATAAACTGTAAAACTCTTATTGTGGAGGACTTAGGGTATATTGCAAAAAAAAAAAAAAAAAAAAAAAAAAAAAAAAAAAAAAAAAAAAGAGGAAAAAAGTGGAGGAAGTGCATAATAATACACAGGAGAAAAATAACTTGTGCCAACACAGAAAGATTAGGCAATAAATAACTAAACTTTAAATGCTGACCAACAAAGAGAAACACAGTCTCATAGGTATCACAGAGACATAGTAGGATGGTTTATGTTGGACGCAGAGCAATGAAAGATTTTATTCTGTAGGCAAGAATGGATCTGGTAGGAATAAAAGAATAGCCTATATTAAGGAGATATACTTATGCATGGGAGCCAGTGAGCTTGAGAGTGGTCATGTGGGGTAGAAAGCATTTCAATGAATTAGAAGAAAAAAGGAAAACAGAAATAATGTCACTGAGACTATACTATAAATCATTTAGCCATATGGAGAATATGGATAGTAATTTCTCAATGTAAAACTGGCACAAAAGTATTCTGTATGGGGGGACTCAAATATCTAACAGTTTCTAAAAGTTTCATTCTACCAAAAGTAAAACATCTAATAAGTTATCAACTTGCCATGGTGGCAATTCCATCTGCAATAAGAGAGAAATTGAGGAGGATAATTTCTACTTTGACTAACAAGGGACAATTAGTTAATGAACTAGAAATAACAACTTGGAAGGAAAACACTATAAATTGATTCATAATTCCAATAAAAAGAATGCTAGCTATAGCCATAAATACAAACTTTAAAAAAATTCTAAAGAGATAATGAAATATATGTGGCTTTGAAATAGTAATCTCATGGCTGAAGGCTCTAAAAACTAAAAGTCCTCAAAAGAGTTAAGAAAAATTTAATACATAAATAATAAATGCTTAAGGAAAAAGGAGGATTTATGGTTATATTTACAAATGCAATAATATAGAAAAGAGATAGAGGAGTCAGCTCAAACTTGGTTTTACAGAAACTTTACTTCTCATGAAGGATGAAGAAATAAGAAATAAAAAAGGAAATGAATGATGGTGTGTAGCCTATAGATGGGAGAATAGAATTCAAAATAGCCTGGAAAAGGATAGAAATAAGAAGGAAGACAAAGTAAATGGAAATTCTTTGGAAAATGTTTTTAAAAAAAAGAATATTATTTACAGTAAGACTTTGGTGTTGGGAGCAGAAATGTATCATTGTTAATTACGTATTTCATGTATATCTGGAATAAGAAGAGTAAAAAAATGGAAGTAATAAACACAGAAATTAACATTTAAATGCATGTAAGAAACTTGGTATGGCAGGTAAATTGGGGATGGCTGCCTTTGGAAGTAGGGAATAGAATGACATAAACAAAACTAATGACAAGGGGAAAGTCCTGACTTAAAAGTAAAAAGGAATAAAAAATCAAAACAAAGAAAATAAGGAAAACATAAATCTGGTAATCATAACCTTAAATGTGCATTGTTTAGAGAATCCAATAAAATGAAAAACAATAGAATGAATAAGAAAATATATCGCATCCATTTGTTGCATGAAAAAAAAATCTGAACTATAAAGACAAATACAGAATAATGGTGAGTCTCTGGCAAATTTTACTATACACTAGGTAATTTTTAAAAAAGCAGGAGTTGCAATTATACTATTAAACAGAGCAGTTCCAATGTATATTATGCTAGTCAGATCACACCAAAAGTTTCATGTTCGTGTCTGGAAGCCACATTTTTTTTTTTTAATTTTAAACCCTTAACTTCTGTGTATTGACTTATAGGTGGAAGAGTGGTAAGGGTAGTCAATGGGGGTCAAGTGACTTGCCCAGGGTCACACAGCTGGGAAGTGTCTGAGACCGGATTTGAACCTAGGACCTCCCGTCTCTAGGTCTCTAGGCTTGGCTCTCAATCCACTGAGCTACCCAGCTGCCCCCGGAAGCCACATTTTTAAGAGAGATATTGGCTAACTGGAACATACGCAGAGAAAGGCAACCAAGTTCGCTAGGATGTCTCAAAACTCTATCTTAAGAGGAGTGGTTCAGGGCAGCTGGGTGGCTCAGTGAATAGAGAACCAGGCCTAGAGATGGGAGATCCTGAATTCAAATGGGACTTCAGACCCTTCCTAGCTATGTGACCCTGAGCAAGACACTTAACCCCAAATGCTTAGCCTTTACAGCTCTTCTGCCTGAGAACCAATACTTTGTATTGATTCTGTGGGTAAAAGATACGAGTTTTTAGAAAAGGAATGGTCGAAGGAAGTGGCAGTATTTAACCTGGAAAAGAGAAGATTTAAGGAATCTGTAACTATACAGACTGCCTTTTAGGAAAGGTATTAAATATTCTTTCTGGCTAATGAGGGCAAAGCAAGGAGTAATAAGTAAGGATTGTAAGAAGGTATATTTTAGCTTAATATGAAGAATTTTCTAACAATCACGTCTGGCTGACTATAGAATAATCTTACTTTTAGGAAGTCTCCCTTCTTGGAAATATTCATGAATGATATAAAAGAGATGGGGTAAGAAGTTTACAGCATAGTGTTCTATAAGATCCCTTTCACCTCTTAAATTTTATGACTATTATTCTTTACTTTAACATTAATCTCATCGAAATTAGACTTATTTTCATCACAGACCTATTCAGCAGATTTTAAAACTGAAAAATTTCTCATCTTGAAGTAGTATACTGAGAGCAAAAGCTGCCTTGTTCTCCTGAGTGATGTCAGGAAAACCAGTCCCATTTCCTGAAAGACACATCATGGGTTTTTTTTTCTTTGCAAAGTCAATGAAGCATGTCTTACTTGTTATTCATCTTTCTTCAAACATTTTCAATCATTTAGCAAACATTTATTAATCACTGACTACATGCAGAGCACTGTACACATGTGACTCAGAGTTTCAAAAGACTTAAAAAGTGTTATCTGCTATTCAAAACAGGTAATAAAGGGGCAGACCTCCTTTAGAGGATGTGGCACAGAGTACAAAGATGGCTTCCTATTATACCTTAGATAACATTTTGCAAGTGTATATGCAAATTACCATCTGGGTACCCAACTATGATTGAATCAGCAGTGTGGTGTTAAAACCCTCACTGGTCTTTTTTCGTAAAGTCTTTTAAAGTAGTCATCTTAATTCCCTCTAGTTAATATTAAACCTCAACATCATCACAGTTTCCTTCCTCCATAATTCAGATTATTAAATTGGTATGTTCATGTTATAGAAAAACTGGGGATGCCATCCTACTAATAAAGTAGTGCCATCACAAGGTCCATGACTCACAGGATTGCTGCCAAAAAAAAGCATTTTTTCAACTTTAAACTGCTATTTAAATGTGAGGTGGTTGTTATTACTATTATGTGAATTCAGATATGCATTTTTCTTCATGTTTCTTCATGTTCCCTTAAATATACGAGGTACTTATGCTTAGAGAAGTAGCATAGTGTAACAGATAGAGTATTATTCTCACTCAGGACTACCTGAGCTCATGTTCCACCTCGGGGAGATACTGGCTGTGTGACTCTGGGCAAGTCCTTTAATTTTTCAGTGCCTGGAGAAACTCTAATCCCGCGCATTACTGAATACAACAGTTGCTGATCTGCCTTAATTAAGGGCATTTCCTCACTAAGAAATTCCCTAGCCTAGACCAAAGAAATCAGAAATTTGGGACTAAAAGAAAAAAATGCTGTGGTTAAAACCTGATATCATACTGTTGGTCTATAATTCAAATGTTATTCCTCTTCTACAGAATAAATGTTATAAGGGATCCCAAAAGAGTTTCCTTTTCATTAAAAAGGAAAGATGGTGATTGAGGAGTGAAAATGAGTACTTTATGAACATTTGTACATCATCTCCAAAAAAAAGACCAAGGTCCAGGTCAATTTTAAATCCAATAACATCAAATGAAATATTGGAAAAGAGTTTGCTCACATAGACTATTAATAGAATAGGAATTTGGGGTACATTGTATGCGTGGACCAAACTGCACATAAAAAACAGAGTGCCATAAATTGAACTGCTGCTGTCAATCCTGGCCCATTTAAAAGTCTTGGGGCACATTTATTTTGGATGGGTCCTAAACAGGTGTTTCCTTTATGTTGCAAATGGTTTAAATGAGAACCCCACTTTATGTCCGGCATTTTCAGCTGAAATCACATGGCAAGCTGACACGGGCGCTTGTGTGTTTACTCATCTGTGCTAACGCTGACAGCAGATACTTGCCGATTCCCACAGTTGGCCTGGATTGGACATAGAACAGATGTTGGGGATTATGGGGAAGGATTCAAGGAGGCTTTAGGCCTGTGTGTCTGCGGAAGTAATTCATTGTGGAGATGCAGACAGGGCCTCCTGAACCTTCCCTGTGAGCAGTTCTATGAAATAAGCCTCAGTGGGACTGCATCTCTGGACCCAAAACAAATGTTTTCCTGGTGGCCTTTAATTAAAAGAAAAACAGTAAATCATCATGTTAAAGGAAAACTGAATGGAGCAGGAAAGTATCATGTTCCCACAAAATTTAGTTTAGCCCAAGGTCTAAAAATGTTCATTCATTAGAGACATCATGGCACCCAGGCTTCAAAGTGTAGCCTTTTCTGCGTTCCAGAATACTGGTAAGCCATTGGGAAGGGAAAGTTCTGTAGTGTGTCTGAATGTTTGCTGGAAAGTTGATGGCCCACCTGGGAAAGCCCCTTCAATGCAAGCTTGATTCTGTCCTCCTTTTTATTCCCCACATGAAACTGAAGGACACCTTTCTCACCATTGCTGTTTCCCTTTAGTGGTCTTTGCACAGCTGCCCCATTGATCATATAGACTTCCCCTCAGTTAGGTGGATCCAAGACCTCACGACATGGAGAGGTACAAAATCCAGCAAAGTCCATGTTAGGTGTCAACAGAGCAATGTGTAGTTGCCAGGAGAGGCATGATGTTTTTGCCTTTGCATCAGGTGAGCCCCCAAAGCCTCAGAGGTCCTTAGAGCCTCAGCAGTGTAACTGTATTCAGTGGAAAGTAAACTGGAGGACGCTCCGGGTTTGTTCTTGAGGTTCTTGAGAGCAAAACTTGTCAAGTTTGGTTTCCTACCTCCCACCAGAAGTGTTGCCTCAATTTATTGGCCTACAAATTGGATCAAATGCTGCTCTCTCTTAAAACTTGAGAATGTTTCAAGAATCACAAGAAGAAAGGTAAATGATGTGTACTCTAGTCCTTCCCAGTAATGGTCATATAAGAAAATCACAAAGAACAGAGGGACCTGGGTATAATATGATCATTGTAAACAGAAAAAAAAATTCAAAAAACATGTTTCTCAGATTGTTTCTCCCTGCCACCCTGCTCAGTTGTTCCATTGTTGATTAATAATTCATTAATAATCTATGAAGGATTTCATAGTGAGACAATAAGAGGCTAAGACATAAACTCAACTGTTGCTACCTTAGAGACTTGGAAAGAAAATAATTTGCATGCCTGCTTTATCAGGGTAGGGTATATGCTTGTTTTTTCTAAGGAGAAAGTAAATCCATTGATATGAATAAATAATCCAAAATGTTGCTGTTTTTATTAATGAATTTTGAATTGGAAAAAAATGTTAAAAAATAAAAAGATGAGTCCAGTGGAAACATTAAATTTAACAAATATTTGACAAGTAGGTGCTACTTTGTAGATGAATCAAACCATAAGTATGAATAAGATCTAGTTTATAATCTCAGTTATAATAATCACCAACAATGAGATAATGCTTTAAAGTTTGCAAAGCACTTTACATGCATTCGCTCACAGTAATCCTGTGGTAGAGGCTTCACAATTATTATGCCCATTTGAAAGATGAGAAAACTGAGGTAAAGAGAGGTAAGGTAACATGTCTTCTGGCTTAGAATATGATATAGAATTTATACTTAAGTCTTCCTGATCTGAGTCCTGTACTTTATCTCTGCTACCCCAATTTTAGAAGGATTGATAAAGGAGTGATTCCCTCAATCACTTCCTCTTGAGTAAAAAAAAGTCAAGAGTATAATGTAGAAATTCAATTCAGCATTTTTCTTAAATCAGAGACCTTACATTCTACTAGTGAATATAACATTTATACAAATGATTTTAATGCAGTAGACTAAAGGAAAGAGGATTAACTGTGAATCAAAGGAGGCATTACAAGAGAAGTGACACCTAAAATGAGCCTCCAAGCAAGGATTCTGAGAGACAGAGATGAGGAGAGATTACATCCACACCAATCAGGAGATGCTTTGTATGAATTCATGGAAGTAGGACATGGAATGTTTTCAATCATCCAGTCTGGCTAGAAGGAAAAGTTCCTGAAGGAGAGCGGACTAGCTTGCAAGATGGTAAGACCTAACCTGTGGCCAGTAGAATGGAAACTCCGTGGAGGCCAAGGACTATTTCATTTCTGCCTTGTATCTCTATTGCCAAACATTGTGTCTCATAAATATGATAATAGGTCTTTACCAAATAATTATTAAACTGCATCCAGTGATATCAGGCTGAAAAAGTAAGAAGGAGACAGATTGGTGAAGACCTTAGATGACAGCCTGAACAGTTTGTATTTAATCCTAAGGCAGTAGTGAACCATTAAAAGTTTGGGATCCAGAGAATGCCAGTCAGATGTGTTCCTTGGGAAGTTTATTTTGATAACTTTGGAAGGTGAATACCCAGAAGGCAGAGACTGGAAGTAGGGAGATGAGTTAAGAGGTAACTGGAGTTGTCTGTGTGAGAGATACCCAGAGTCTATTTAGAGAAGAAAATTCTACATATCCAAGATAGTAGCCACTTTTGTAGAGAAGAGACAGTTGTGAAAGATGTTATGGAAGCAAAATTAAGGCAGCATGGTGCAGTGGAAAGAATCCAGAATTTGGAGTCTAAACTCAAAATCCCTGTCTACCATTTTCTGTATGCCTTTGGGCAAATCAAGTCACCTTTCTGGACCTCAGTTTTCCCCATCTGTAAAATACAGGGTTTGAACTATGTGGCCTCTTCAATTATTTCTAGCTCTAAATCCATGATCCTATGTGAAGACATGACAACTATTTGAATATGGAGGAAGGAGGAAAGGAAATAGTCAAGGATGTCTTCAGGATTGCAAACTTGAATGGCTGGGATGATAGGAGTGCCCTCAACAAAAATTGGGAAGTTTGAAAAAGGTTGGGTTTGAGGGGTAAAGACTGGACATTTCTGGAATTTCTGGTGCTAATGGAGATATCTAGCATGCATTTTTTGTATGCAGGTCTAGAGTTTGGGGGAAAGTTTTCTATTGGATATGTAGATTGAGAAATCATCTGAATGAAGATGATAAATGTAGATGAAACCAAGAGAAAGAAGAGCAGGAGACCCAGGAGAGAGCCTTAAGGGGTTGCCCAGAGTTAAAAATCAGATCTTGGAGTAAACGAGACTGAAATAAGAACTGGCAGATAAGAAGGGAAGCAAGAGTGAGGAGGAGTATTGCAGAAGCTAAGAGAAATATATATATATATATATATGCATATATATATATATATATGAAGGAAATAGGATATTGCTTTATCGTGTCAGAAGCTGAAAAGAGGTCACAGATAATGATAATTTTTGAAAAAGAAAAGGGATGAATCTGGTCTTTTCACTGTCTCCAAGTAACATTAGTTAAAATAATGGAGCAAATATCAGAAATCTACAAATATCTTAAAATGCACCCCTAGAGAAGCACCTCTAATGTAAAATAATCACTGAATGGAAGAAGACAGGATGTTTTATTTCTTTTAAACCCTTAACCTTCCATCTTAGAATCAATACCATGTATTGGTTCCAAGGCAGAAGAGCAGTTAGGGCTAGGCAGTGGGGATTAAGTGACTTGCCCAGGGTCACACAGCTAGGAAGTGACAGAGGCCAGATTTGACAGGATAGTTTTATTAAGAACATATTGCATAAATCTAATTTACACATTTAGCCTTAGTTCAAGACAAGCAGATTCAGGGATGCCAGGAATGTGAACATGTGGTCAGCTGCCAGACTGTAGAAAGCTTAATGGAGCATGTTCATGCTGGACTTTATTGAGCAGGATTAAAAATGAGAGAAGAAACTATCTTGAAAAGGCATATTGAAATATGTTGAAAAGGGAAACACATCCAAAAGATTTCTAATAGGGTGAAATGAAAGAATTTGGTTCTGTTTTACTTAACACTTTCAACCTAGAAGTGACATGGGGAAAGGGGCTTTAATTTACAGCATAAAAAGAAGGTGCAGACCCTATAGGGTAGATGTTAAAACTATAGCTGAACAAAGTGAGATGAGGGGAAGTGAATGGACGCTTACAATATGATATTCAGCCTGGAAATAGACAAATTAATACAATGGGGAAAAGGAATCAAGTTCAGATAGTCAGTGAAAAAACATGATGCTAATGAAATGTTGAGTCTGAAAAACTACCCAGACCAAAGCCAGGAAATTGCAAAGTTATGGATCCCATGACAACTGTAAATTAATCTCATTGCACATATGTAGTATTTCATATTACTGTATAAAGTGTTAACTTTCACGCCTAAACATAGATATGTGTATTGTGGCTGAGTTATGATTCTAATGGGAACAAAAGTGCAAACAGGGCAGGTGACGTATTACCTGCTTTTTTCACAAGTCAGTGGGTTATCCTTAGAGAACAAGTGATTCCAGGTGAAATGGAAGGTGCATAGAGCAGGGCAACAAGCATAAGTTTACGGGGAGATATATGGATCAAAGGAACTGTGACAGTACATCCTCTGCTAGACGGTGGGAGAGAATGCTGGGGAGTCAAATTAGAGAAAGGGGAGAAAGTCCTTCCCATTTGAATATTTCCTGAGTTTTCCTTTCTCTTTTCCTTTCTCTTCCACCTTCCTATCTAGTCCTCAGACTCCCTCTCATTCTCCAGTACCTTTGACATGAACTTTTCTTCTCTCTGCTTATCTAATTGCCTCATCTCATATTTCTGCTAGATAAATACATAAATAGATATACACATACAGACATAGATGATAGACAAACAGATGGATAGATCAACACATCGACGCATCCATGCCTGATACATGCATACATACATGCATAGACGGTAGATGCATACATAGATGATAGGCAGATGGACAAACGGATAGACAGAAAGATGGACATCTGCTTTCTTTTGGTTAAACTGATTTACTAGAGCTAAGGTTCCTAGCTGCAGGACGCTGAGGAAGGCACTTTGCCTTTGTTTGCTTCAGTTTCCTCCTCTGTAAAATAAGCAATAAGAGCATCTACCTCTCTGGGTTGTTGTGAAAATCAGTGCCTTGGTATCTGTAAAGCACTTGGCATATAATAAGCACTGAGTAAATGCTGCCTGTTACTATGGTGGTCAGTAGCACTGTGGCTACAGCACTGGACCTGGAGTCAGGAAGATCTGAGTTCTAATCTATCCTCAGATATTTATTAGCTGTGTAACCCTGAGCAAATCACCAAACCTCTATTTACCTCAGTTTCCTCAAGTATAAAATGGAAGCAATAATAATAGTACTCACCTCCCAGGGTTGTTGGGAGTTTCAAGTGAGATAATATTTGTAAAATTGCTTAGTGCCATGCGTGGCATAGAGTGGGCATTATATAATGCTTGTCCTTTCCCCATAATAGTTTGCTCTCAGAACAGTTGGCCAATGCCCTATTCATCATTTGCTTTTTGAGATTCTTCTTTATGGGGGCATTGTGTGTTTCTGTATTTCTCTGGAATATTACCTTGGGAGTGCACAGACTTTGCAGCCTAAAGGATGTCTGGCTTCTTCATGAACTAGAATAATGAATGAACCTCGGCCCTTCTCTCCAGTGTAATAAAGTTGATGATCTTACCTTCTAGTTTACTGAGGAGATGAAGTTTTCTCATCTCTCATCCTTTTGCCTAGTCTTTCTCTTTTATCACTTCAGTCTCATAGGGGCCTTCTTTGTCCACACTAACCATTTTCCTTGTCTCGATTTCATCTCTTTCCTGACTTCTCTAAGACCTTGTACTCCTTTTCTTTCCCTTTCATCTTCAGTCCACACCTGTGATTCCTTGTACATATTAACATAATCAGTTTTCTTTATCCTTAACATAGCCAAAAAGAAAAAAAAAACTCTCAATTTCAAGCTACTATTCTCTATGACAATAATAATAGCTACCACTTATATAGTACTTAATACATATAGTTGGTGAATTGTTTTACATACATTATTTCCCTGAATTCTCTTTTCAAGCCCTTTCTTTGATCAACTTTTTGCGGTACCCTTCACTTCTCTGCCACCTCCTCATTCATTGCCATGTCATATGATTTTCCCCCACTACTTAACAAAAAACTGCTTTCTTACAGGTCACCAGTGATTTTCAAATCTAATGGCTTTTCAGCCACTCCATCTTCCTTGATGTGTCTGTAGAATTTTACATTAATTACTCTCTCCTCCCTTGACTTTTGTGACATTTCTCTCATTTGGTTCTCCACCTACCTATAAGACCACATATTCCCAGTCTCCTCTTTCATCTTCCTCTTCTGAAAGTGATGCCTTCCCCAGTCGGCCCTGTTTTTTTCTGGGTGCTTTCCCTTGACAATATCATCTATTCCTATGTCTTCAGGTATCACCTTTACAGATGACTAATTTCTTATATCACATGCTCAACAGACCTTAGAAATCCAGCCATGAACTGGGAATGTCTCTTCCTTGAAACTCAGTCCTGCATCTCTAATTATTCCACTGGCCATATAAAATCATTTCTACCACTTGTAATATACAAAACTGAAATACCTTCTTCTGCCTTCTAATTCATTGTTTCTTTTGCCCTTAATTCCCCAGACTGAAAATCTGGGTCATTGACTTTTTCTTCTCCCTTATTATGTCTTATATTCAATCAGCTGCCAAGTCCTAGCAATTCTGCATCTACAGTATCTCTAAATGTATCCAAAATCTGACTCAACTCCTCTTTCACAGGTTTATTTTACTGTACTTCCCTTGCTTGGTGCATTCATATTCTTCCCAATCTGCACTTTTGACTATTCTCTGATGTTGTTAGTATATCCTTCCACCCACCACCCACATTTCTATGAATTTGTACAAGAGGTCCTTAAGTCTGGATGTGTCACCTGCTTATCTCCAGATAATGAAAACTTTTCTCTTCCTTTGGAGTCTGACTCAGATATGTCCACTTACAGGAAACCATCTCTTCTAAATTGTATTCTTAGGACGCATTCTGGCTGCATTTCTCACATTGCATTTTGTATCACAAAGGTTTGGGTAGGTGATATATTCCTCTTCTGCACTAAGTTGCAAGTCTCACGAGGGCAGGAATTGTCATTTTTCACCCTGGTCACCCAAGTGTCTAGCACACAGTAGGCATTTGTGCTAAAGATTTCGGCTGTGGGGCTTTTGAGAATTGTCTTGTGTCATTGATTATGTGTATCAGATAAGAGCAGTAAGATGTCAGTCATTACTGTCTCAGGTGAAGAACTTGAAAAGAACATAGATTTTACTCTGCTTATTATCCATCGAGGCATGAGTTGTTCACCTTCTAGGGCTTGAACTTATGAAGCATCTCAGTCATTCCTGGGCCCCAAAGGGAGAGACTGTTCCACAGGGGTGAAATACAGTCAACATAGTTATGCTTCAAACAAGGCACAAGCTTGAAATCCCCCGAGAGCTGCTGCTGCCATTAATTTATACACAGGTTCTCCTTCACACACACACACACACACACACACACACACAGAGCAAACACAGCAGTGATTGTTTCATAACCTGTTGGTGCCTCTGGGATCACCTGAAAAGTGAAATGTTATTTTGGTTTAATAGACTCAATAATTAATAAGAATTTAATATCTTATGCATGATAGTTGCTCTGCACTCCTGAAGGAGTGTGAAATCAAATAAAGCTTCACAACCTGTTCACATTCTTTATTTTCTAATAACAGAAAAGTCATATTGTTTATTAATTGAGCAATAAGAAATAGAAATGTTTGCTTTATTAGGTAATGATGCATGACGGCTTTCTCAGTATAAAACAGTGTCATGGCCCCTGCACCATGTCAAGGAATGTAAGAATTCCCTAAAGTCTACTTCAATGCAGTTATAAAATTAATGTTTTAGCATGACTCTCCAAAAGAAAAGGGAAAGTCAAGAGTTTCTCAGAAGTAAGTGGATAGGATTCACTCTAATGAATTATGAAGGGAAAAAAAAGAATATGCTGACAAGCCTAAAATTAAAAGAATTGGGTGAATAGTAACTTACTAGAAATTAGAGATATTTATTAATACATTCAACAAACATTTACAAGGCATCTAATGTGTGAGATACTATGTTAGGAACTAGATATTCTGAAAACAGAGATCAGGCATTAAAGATATTTTCTGAATAAGTTTTCTTTTTTTTCTACCTGGTCCTTCTTTCTCACTTTAGTACTGTGGGAACGCAGGAATTTTGTACCTTTTCCTGATAAGGATCTGCTTTTGGTTTCTTCAGACTCTTGTAATCCAGAAGGGAACTGGGGAAGGTGGGAGGAAAATAATACTCACAGGTAAGACAGCAAGGTCGATAATTAAGGAGGAGGAAATTCTAACAATTTCATTCCAAAAAACATTTGTTGAATGTTTACCATGTGTGAAGAAGCATTGAGGTAGGGACTGAGGGGAAAGAAATGGGGTTGGATTTAGACTCAGAAATCTTAGATTTTAATCTTACTTTTGCTGCCTATGTGGCTCTGAAAAAGTCAGTTTCTGGACCAAGGCTTTTTCCTTAGTAAAAATGGGAGCTTAGACTAGAAGTTCTTTAATATCCCTTCCATATCTAAATATTGTGACACCTAAAAAGTGTGAAAACATAGGCAACCCACCCAGTGCTGGATGAGGTCACAATGGAGGGGAATAAGTGCTATGATGGGTAAAGTCAGAAAATGCTACATGAAAGAAGTAGCATACGAGATAGGATCTGCTCATTTTCTCTGGGATTTGTGGTGACTGGCCAACTTATCAGATGTGTTCGTTCAAACTAAGATGTTAAATGGATGATAATTGAGAATAGGGCCTTGATTCCTAACTGCTGTCCCATGAAGGCTTTATCAGGTAGCATCAAGGTGAGACTGGCCAATCGGTCTTAATGACTACAAACAGCTCTTAGCTTTGGCAGTTTGCTGGGAGCTAGGGCAATAATTTTTAACATCTGTTGGTTTGGCCAAAGACAAGATGGTGGCTTAGTGGCAGCAAAAGCTGAAACTACTTCAAAATGGCAGGAATCACAGAACCAACAAGATGAAGTAAGGGAGTTCTCCTGTAGAAAACAACATGAAAATAAGCAGAGAGTTGATTTTTATGGAATAAGGGGGAACCAGAAGTAAAACTGCACACAGAGGAGTGCTGGATGACCATCCCCCATCTAATATGCCATGTTCTGAGCTTGGGTATATTTTGGAATCCTGGGAACTTGCCTACACCAATAGCATAGCACCTAACACCCATACCTTAAAGTCTCAAGCCCTGGCACCAGCCTGCAATGAGGCCCAAAAGTCTGTAGGGTTTGGCCCTTTTCAAGATTTCCATGAAGTCCCCTGGCCCCAAAGTAAAATAACTCACAGTGCTTTAAGTCTTGCAAGCCATCAGCAGTTTTCAGAATTCCCAGTCCACAAGCAAAAAAGACTATCAAAATGAGCAAACAGAAAAAAAAAGTACCTAACCAAAGAAAATTTTTACAGACACTAATTCAGTGGGGAGAAAAATGGGGGAAAGACCTGTTGGTCAGCCTCTACTAGAAAGGCAGCCTTATAGTATATTTTGGTCTGCTTTTATCCCATGGCATAGCAGTGAGAAATGGTAGGTTCTAGTACCAATTTATCTATTAAATTGTTTGGGTAAGCTAATTAATGTTCCAGGACCCCTATATTCCAAAATTATTTTGTTGTTGTTTTATCAACATTCTGGAATCATAGTCTTTCTGTCAAGCTTTCTTAAATCCATGTGAAAAAAGGACCATATAGATAGAGGAATAATGCATTATTATTAAAATTTTTCACAATTTGGGATGTAAGAATGGATCATTTACAAACTTCAGTTTAATATTATGAAACCTTTGCCTGGCACAGGTCATTTCTCAAACAGAAAGATACAGTGAAAAGGAAAGAAGGAATGAATTTCAGGTAGAAAAGAATATTGGCAAAAACAAAAAAGTCAAGTCAGGAAGAGGGAATCCCTAGGGGCTACTGATTGCTGCTTAGTTGTGACTGTCAAAAAGAAGAAAAACAGCAGAGAAAAAATGCTTGTAGACACTTCCCCTTAAGTTTTCCTACTCTTAACAAGCCTACCCATGGGAAGGCAGTCTGGCCAGATGGGAGTGACTGGTATAAAGTGTGTAAGCCAGGTCATTCAGCCTTAGAACCTGAGATTGAAGTGGTATCAATCATCATGCTAGGCTATACCTCCTCCTAACTTTTCAAGCATTTGGAAGCTGAGTGAGAAGCAATGTACCATTTCAAGAAAAGGGAAATATATTTATTTTGACAGGAAGGGGAATGTTAAGGTTCTCTTATTTAAAATATTGCATTTTCCCCAAAACTGGTTATTATAGTAAAAAAAATTAGAATAATTAATCTAATGTCTCTGTGGAAAACTACCCATCCCTCCTTAGAAGGAAGCTAGATAGTTTCCACCCCCCTCTCAAGTGAGGGAGTTCTTGGAGACTATGGAGTTTTGAGCTAGCATTTATCATAGTAGTCACTTTGCAAATGGTTTAGAAAGTATTTGGTTAAATTGAGATCCTTCCCTTTACTTTGGGGTGTTGAACTTTTGAAGTATGTCTGAGTGTTCACTTAAGACTCTTGCTGGGGGGGTAGCTCAGTGGATTGAGAGCCAAGCCTAGAAACGGGAGGTTCTAGGTTCAAATTTGACCTCAGATACTTCCCAGCTGTGTGACCCTGGGCAAGTCACTTGACCCCCATTGCCTACCCTTACCACTCTTCTGCCTTGGAGCCAATACACAGTATTGACTCCAAGATGGAAGGTAAGGGTTAAAAAAAAAAAAGACTCTTGCTAAGCAACCCTTAAAATATGTACATTGCAACATCCTCCACAAATATTTACTAAGCATTCACCCAGGATGGTATAAGACATGGTTCTTCTTGAGAGAGTTTATTGTCTAGTTAAGGAGATAGCACAGATACATAAAAATTTGACTAAGGCTAGACAGTAAGAACTAAGTGAATGACTAAGTGAACGACACTCCTGTAGGAAGCCATAGGTTAAAATAGGTCTGGAGTTGTCAGGAACAGTTTCACAGATGCCAATAATATTAATAATAGAATCATAAATGTTGGATTGGAAGAGACCTTAGTTAGAAGACATCTATCCCAACCCCTTAATTTTATAGATGAGAAAACTGAAGCAGAATAAATGGGGGGCAGATGGGTGGCTCAGTGGATTGAGAGCCAGGCCTAGAAATGGGAGGTCCTAGGTTCAAATCTGGCCTGAGCCACTTCCTAGCTGTGTGACCCTGGGCAAGTCACTTGACCCCCATTGCCTAGACCTTACCACTCTTCTGCCTTGGAGCCAATACACAGTATTGATTCTAAGACAGAAGGTAAGGGTTTAAAAAATTTTTTAAAAAGAATAAATGATTTACCTAAAAGCCATTTAGACAATAAATAGTAGAGGCAGAGATGGGACAAGTTGCATTTTTAACCGAAGTAGAGGGGTGGAAATCCTTACGGCATGTTCACAGTAGATCATTAATGAAAAAAGATCATTTTGGATAGAAGTCATGTAGGAATATGATGGGAGAAGTTTGGAAGAAGCAGTTTGGAACCAGATTATGGAAATTCATAAATGGCATAATAAGGAATTCAGACTTTTATTGCACAGACAGTGGGAAGTCTTTGAAAACTTTTGAACACTGGAGAGTGACATACAAAGTATATTTTAAGATGATTCTTCTACTGGTGTAGGATGGAGAGCAGATGGGGAAAGACCCAGGTGAGGAATGCTAATTAAAAGAACATGTCAATAGTCTTAGCATGAGCTAGTAAGGCCTTATACTAAATGAGAGAGTTTTGAGAGTTAAAATAGAAAACTGGGTAGAGGAGACATTAGTCAGTTCCACATAACTAAAATCCTCTCTCCTCATCTTTCCCTCCTAGTTCCCCAATTAAAGCCCCACTTCTATAGCAACTCTTTCCTATTTCCCCTAATTATGAATTTCCTCTATTATCTTCAGTTTTTCCTGTATATAATGTTTGTAAATAACTGTTTACATATCATTGCCCCATTTAGACTGAGCTCCTTGAAGGCAGGAACTGTTTTTTGCCTTTCTTTGTATTCCCAAGGCTTAGCAGAGTGCCTGCCATTTAGCAAGAACTTAATATTTATTGACTGACTGACTTACTGAATATGGGAGGAGGGATATGGGTCAAATATGCCTCTCCTCCACATTTGGGATTTGAAGTGAGTAGGAGACTAATGGTCATATTGAAAGGTTGAGAGGATTCCAGAGGTATAGTTAAGAGAAAGGGCTGGTTTCAAGGGAAGATGATAATTTGAATTTTAAACATGTTTAGCACAATGGTTGAATCTACTAATGGCAACATCCAGCAAATCATAAAGTTAACAATCTATAGCTTAGGAAGGGAGAAGTCACTGAAAAATTATATTTGGGAGCCTCTGCCTAGAGATCATAAATAAAACAAGGAAAGTTAATGAGTTTTTTTGAAAGAGAAACAATCAATAAGCATACATTTCATAACTGTTCACTCTGTGCCAGGCTTTGTGCTGAGAGCTAGTGATAAAAAAAAGAATAAAATAATTTCTATTTGCAAGGAGTTCTATTCTAATGGAAGATATATACATATCATAAGAACAAATTGGGACCATTCAGCTTAGAACACAATGGCTAGTGACCTACACTTTACCTGTATCCACAGTTTGAGCTAGGCTCATTGTTCTGGGGCTGCCTGATCTTTCAGTAGGGGAAGGAGGCTCCATGATTCTCATAATTCACTGATGCCTTGCCCCACCTGAGCTGCTCAGTAAATGTAGCTACTTATAGAGTGACTAACTCTAGAAGTGGTTATTGCCTCAAAGTCTAAGCCTAGCAAGATGGAAATTTTAAAAGGTTACAAATGTACAGGCATAAATCAGATATAAAATCAATTAACTTCAGACACAGAAGAGATAATGCTAAGCAATAAAGACTCAAATGATGATTAGAACAAAATCCAATAATTCTCATTACTAGTAAAAAATTAGTTGATAGGCCCATATTCAATCCCTATGTATGGGGAGATAAACAGTTTTGGTTTGACAATTTTATTTGTGGGGGGACCATTTCACATTTCACCTTTACTCAACACTTTCCAATCAAACCCAGTAGGATCCAAGCATTCTCTTCTGTTTCAATGCCATCTCTGTTTCTATCTCTCTATCTATCTCTCTGTTTCTTCTGATGTTGATACTGCAACTACGGTTGCCCACTCTGGTAGATATTAGAGCTTCATGACTTTCTGAAATTCACAAAATTGCCTGGACTTGTCCATTCTGAGGTTGCTGTTCGGTCACCTAGTTGAAAAAAAGAAACAAAAGAAAAGAGAGGTGGGCCCCATCCCATGCATAGGCACAGCCCTATGGGACTGAGTGGAGTATAAGGTTTCTACCATTGCCCCATCCTACTGCCTTGGACGCAGCTCCTAATTATCCTCATTCCTGAAAGATGGAAAGAAAGAGATGACTAAAGGGCAGGCCTCTCTTAAGATAAACACAAAATTCTAGCTCAGTAGATGATTATAAAACTTTTTGTCATCATGTAGCATAAAACCCAGAGTCATCATTATGAACTAGAAGTTAAAGGATATCTGAAAGGGGAGGAGAGGATGGCCATGGGCTTCACTGGAATGCTAATGGAGCATGACTTAAGGGAGTAACGAGTACCATGAGGAGAGGCTACAGATTGGAAAAGGGAGGAGAAATATGTAAATGTATATGGAGAGTCAATACAAATAAATACAAAGTACATAATAAAAGGTATTCAGGGAGAAAGGACAGCTAGGATGAGGAAATGTCAGTACTTGAGATTAGTCTTGAAGGAAAAGAGGCATTCTCCAAAATAGAAGTGAGAAAGAAATGTACTCTAGACATGAAGAATAACCAGTATAAAGGTGCGGCTATAAGAGAGAAAGGGTTGTGTGGAGTGGAATTTTGGGAGATTCATACCCCCCCCCCCAGAAATCACTCTAACAAGCAGACAGGAGAGTTGACAGGATGCTGGTAGAGAAAAGCTGCTTTATTCAGGGTAAACAGCAAACAGCAGGAAAACGGGACAAGGGGGAGGGAGGAAAAGGGATTCTGCCCGTACAAGTGGCTTGCTCAGGGCAAAAATGTCCTCTCTTCTTCTAGGTACAATCACAGACTTTTATAATAATCCTGACACAAGATTCTCCTCCTCCGCTCTGTCCAATCCCACAGGAGAGGGGGCTGTGACGTTTACATGAGCGTGTGATTTTCAACATTATGTACCCCCAAAGACCCCCATGATCCAGAAAAACCTGTGACTATCATGGAATTCCCAGCCTAGGACAAAAAGATACTTTTGAAACTCACTGTACTTTCCCTCCTTCAGCTTATCTTATAGTTTGGCTTTCTTCCCAGGGTACAGATAAACTCTTCTCAAGGTTTTTGAAAATAGGTCAGGAAAACTAAAAGTTTTATGGGATGGGGGCAGTTTTAGTCTAAAGAATAGTAAGACTAAGGGGTCTTGAAAACTGGGGTTACAACAAGCCAAATACTACTCTGAGAATTACACACTGAATCTCTTCCCACACAGGGTTGTATGTGAAAAACAAAGAGAGAAGGCTTGTTTGACTAGATTGTGTAGTATGGGAGGAGAAATAACATATAATGAGTCTGAAGAAATAGATTGGGGCCAGATTGTGAAGGGTTTTAAAAGTTAAACAGAAGTACACTTTATCCTCAAGGTAATAGGGAGCCATTGAAGTTTGTTAAGTGGGGGAGTGACATGGTCAGAACTGCACTATTTGATAGCAGTTTGAAGGATTAACTGGAGTAAGGAGGGACTTGAAAGAGAGAGACCATTTAAAGGCCATTGCAAGAATCTGAGAGACCATTTAAAGGCCATTGCAAGAATCTAAGTGAGAAGTTACGAGGTCTTAGACTAAGGAGGTGGCTATGAGAGTAGGGAGAAGAGGCCAGATATCAGGAAAATTATGGCAGTAGAAACAAGACCTGGCAACTTATTGGATTTTTATTGGATGTTTGCATTACCTCCCTCAGGGGTAGGGGAGGAAAATGCTATGTAAAACACAAAGTGCTCAAATAGGAATTATATTTTTTTGGAGAAAAATAGAGAATAGACAACTGAGCCTTGGGAGAGGCCCGTTCTTCCTTCTTTAGTAGACTCTGCTAGCTCTTCTTGGAGTGGAACTTAACATCATAATGTGTTATTAGGTTCATCACGTGTAGGAACCGACCCCTAAAGGCCAAGTAGAGACATGGCCTTAGAAAGGATGCTGGGCTTGACTTTAAATTTTGCCTCTGAATGTGCTGGCTGGGTGACCCTGTGGTTCATTTCACATCTGCATGCCTCAGGCAGCCCCCTAGGATTAATGAGCTGGACCCCAGTCTGTGGGATCGGATGCTACTGCTAGAGAGAGCCCCCCATCCCTTCCACAGTCCTCCTCCCCGCCTGCACTCCATTTCCAAAAAAGAACGACAGTGAGCTACTTTCCGTCTCTGTTGTGAGAAGAGCTTAACTCTCTAGCAATAGGATCATGCAGATAAGTAGACCTAAGAAAAAACCCATGTGGCACCTCATTCTTTAGGACCTTAACATTCCTCTGCCTGGAATCTTTGTCTTGGGCCTCGGTATAGCTCTAGCCTACAAATCCCTTTGCCATGGGATTTTTCTAAGCAATCTCAAAAGGAAGACCCTGCATTGTCGTTTGTCACCACCTCACCTGGACAGCGGCTGCTGCTGGAAATCCCCCCCCCCCCAGCTTGTCTAAATAGTGCTCCCCGGGGAAAGATTCTCCCCCTTTAAAGTTCTTCTCATTTGTAAATCCCATCCCATGAATGCAGGATATGTATGAATTCTAACTGACTCAGGGAGAGCCAGAAAAGTGGAGAAACTGCTCAGCTCACTACAGTGTTTGCATTCCATACACAAGCCAGCAGTGCTGGGTGTTTCTTCTAAGTAAATTGTTAAATTCCCAACTCTGAGAGAGAGTTAGTTGTCTTTTAACTCCAGGATGGATAATACATTCCCATAGCTGATAACCAAAGTAAATGCTCTCTGAAAACTAAATGAATGGGAATTATAGGAGCAATCTTTGAACAGTTAAAACAACAACTTCAGTTGTTATTTTAGTTAAATACAACAATTCTAGTTAGAATGTTTAGAACAGTTAAAACAACCATTATATGACACTTCAGGGTGTTTAATGATTTAGATGATTTTTCTGAAATTAATTTAATTCAGTAGGTACTTATTTGTTCAGGACACTAAAGGATACCATCAGAGAGCACAACAGTTGTGTATGTGTGTATACATACACATATATATGCACATTGCCTAATGGATACTCCTGACATCTCACCTAGCGTCACTGCCTTTGGTTGGCGGGTTTTTTTCTTTTAAAATTTTGATACATATCTTATGTTTTTATGTCTGATTGAGACTGAAATTAGCAGAACTAGGAAAATATTTTACAGTTAACAACGTGAATGGAAAGACCAAAAAATAATGAAACGGAATGCTTTGTAATTATAATGACCAAGTTTGGCCCTGGGGAAGAGATGAGAAAATTTACCTCTTTTCTTAGCAGAAATGAGAGACTTCGAGTATAGAACATTGCACATTCAATCATCGTATTGGTTAGTTTTGTTTTTTTAATCTCTTTATTTTTGTTTACAAGGCACAACTCATGGGGGTAGGGGGATGAGTAAGGGGAAGTGAATACATAAATGAAAGGGACATAAAAATACAAGATATGTATAAAAATTTTAAAAGAAAAAACACAAACCTGAAAGCAGAGAAAATAGGTAAAACATCAGAAATATCCATCAGACAAGTGTAGGTTGTACAGTTAAGATTCAAGATCCATCCATTGCCTTTAGCTTTAATTAACTCTACCTCTCAGACACAATCACTTTTTTTTACTCTCAAAATAGGACTGTAGTAGGGAAGCACCCAGCTATGCCACTAGATTATATATCCCATGCTGTTGTCCTAACTTTCCTAAGGACACTCATCTTTGAGTGATAATGTACCCATTTTGTGATACACATAGGGAGAAAGAGAACTAAAGAGTATGCCCCATGCACATGCCCGGCAGAATCTTAAGAATGATGCCTTCTTAATACACTCCTGGATCTGGTTTCCATATTCATCCCTTCTATGGGGATTGGCATTTTCTTAAAGCAGTACACAAGAACTCATTCAAGAATTACATGTTGGGCTGGAGGAAGAGTGGCTTTCCAATACAAACTATTTAACTGCCAGCTTGCTAGGGTTCTATATAGGTCAGTGGCAGAATATTCTTGAGCACATTTTATAAAGTATAGCTCTGATGTTCCTTTCTCCCTATTCAATAAATCTAAACTTAAAACTGGCAGCAATGCAGACATCCTGGATGGGAAAGAGGGCATGAGTGATTGTTGGAAACTGAGAACTGCATCTCTCTCCGGAATTTGTTTACTTCCTCCCCTGACAAGTGGCATGGTATCTACAAATGTTTTAACATGTCATGTATTTTGGTTTCCATTGCAGTAAAAAAGAGTTAGCATTTATCTGTCATTCGGCAAGCCCTATGAGGGTTTGAACTCTCTAAATGATAGCAGCATCTGGGAGCACCTGCTGTATAGCCAAAGCTAAGGAAGTTATTACTACTAAGTATATCTGAACTGTGACACAGCTACCCTAAATTCTATGTTCTAACTATGTCACTCTTCCTAAAATAAAGGTGGAAAAGTGATTAACAAAAGGAAAATTCAGTGAGACAAAAAATATTCAAGATGCCAAAATTCAAAAATAAAACTTGGGCCTCCATAGTCTCAATTTCACAGAAAGGGGAAGAAAGGAGATTATAATTGTTTATCACTGTTATTGATGACTAAATACATATGTAGAGCCAAATGTTTCCAAAAGTATTTTCCCCTCTCAATTCTGTTCTAGAGTCTGATATGCCACATGGTCCAGAATGAAATTCATGCCATTATTCCTGCACAAAGATAGAGTTACCAGGCCCCTAAAATTAGTTTTGTCCCTTATTATTTACAAATAAGCTAGCCAAAGGCCTTAAGGCATACATGGGCAATGAGGATCAATCCCTCACATATAATTTTCTATACCCAGAAAGTATGTTTCTAGCCTCCCAGTCAAGCTATGGCCTTCCTGGCCTTTAAAATACCACTTAAAATTCCCTCTGAGCAAGATGTGTAAGTTTGCCTTGATTCATCCCAACCATCCCTAGTACCATTTATCTCAACAAGCTTCCTTCAGATTTCCTCAACTGCATTGTTCTTCTTATGTGGTTTCCAGTTCATATCAACAAACTTAATGTCAATCAAATAAGGTAATATTTTTGAAGTGTTTTCAAACTTTAAAGGGCTGTATCAGTGTTAGCTATTATTATTTCTATTTTTATTAGTTAATCACTAATGAGCAGTTTAGAAATGATCACTGGGTTGGCAGTTGTCTTATATCATCTTAATGTTTTATTTATTCAGCCATCAATTAGAGTCTTCATTAGGTACCCTTAATATATTCTAGAAATGTTAAAAAGCCCAATGGTTAGCCTTGGAAACAAAACTAAATAAATAAAATTATTTCACCATTTATCACTTTGTTCAACATAATAATTATCCTTTTGATGGACTCAACGAAGGAGTAACATCATTGTGGACACACTAATTCCATATTTTCGGGATGAGAAGCAAGCAGGTAGAAACCATAGAGATGCTATTTTTATAATGAGTAATGACTCACATTCTGATATTGGGCATGAAAAAAAATAACACTATTTCCAAACCGCAACATTTCTTAGTTTCATGCCTGATCATCTAGAATTCTCCCATAATATTTATTTGGGCATCCAAAATTGTGATATTGATATTGATGGTATGCCATAAACTGTTCATTTCTGTGATAACATTTTGCCAAATGTTGTTAAAGATTTGTACCATTATTTGCCATAAGAGGAAGAATTTGCTGATAGTGTGTTACTTTTTTCCATAGAGAAATAATAGTGTATCTTCAGTGGGTATTTATTAGGTCCTCATTATGCATGAAGTATGGGTGCTAGGCTTTGTGTTCTTCCTGAAAATATACCATATAGTCCATCTCTTCAAGGAATTTATACTGTAGTTGGAGAATTAACATATGCATAACATGAGTTGGGATTTTAATTTGTAAAAATGATGGGGTACTGGAGGCAGCTGGGTAGCTCAGTGGCTTGAGAGCCAGGCCTAGAGACGGTAGGTCCTGGGTTCAAATCTGGCCTCAGACACTTCTCAGCCGTGTGACCCTGGGCAAGTCACTTGACCCCCATTGCCTACCCTTACCACTCTTCTGCCTTGGAGACTCCAAGACGGAAGGTAAGGGTTTAAAAAAAATGATGGGGTACTGGTGGTGGGTGGTGAGGGGGAAAGGAAAAGGGAGAATAGATAGAGAGAGAAATCTACCCATGAATCAATAAGAACTTGTTAAGTGGCTACTATGTGCTAAGCACTGGGAATACAGATTCAGACATGAAACAGGGCTTCCAAAGAGTAGAGATAAGGCAGGAAGGGATTCAAAGGAATTCACAGATTACCTGTGCAAAGGGAATAGAGGCAGAGACAAAAAGGTATTATAGGAAACAGCATATAAGAGAGTTTGGCTGGAGAGTAGAGAATATTATGGTGACTAATGTATAATCATTCTGGAAAGGTAGGTCAAAGCAAGATTGTGAAGGACTTTAAATGCCAAATAGGGGAAGTTGTGTTTTATTCTAAAGGTAAGAAGTCTCAAGATTCTCTTAAGTGGGGTGGAGTGGGGTGGTGGAGAAGATCAAATCAGCACTTTATAAATGTCAGTTTGGTAGTTGTGTGAAGGATGGACTAGAAAGGTGTCTGTAAACAGAAACCAACTGAGAGGACATTACAACAGTTTGGGTAAGAGATAAAGGACCTGAAGTAGGATATTTGTGATGGAAGTGGAAACAAAGAACTAGTTATGAGAGAAATTGAGACAAAATCAATGAAATTTATAGAAAATAGAAATAAGAAAAAAGAGAGACACCTTGGTTATCAACCTGAGTTGCTGAAAGAATAGTGGTTTATTTGACAGAAAAAGGAAAGGTAACAGGAAGGGTGGGATTAAAAAGAAAGGTGATGAGTTTAGTTTTGGACATGCTGACCTTGAGTTGTCTATGTGACATTTGGAGCTATCCAGAAAGCATTTAGAGATTTGGAACTGGAACTCAGCAAATGAGGGCTGAATGTATAGATTTGGGAGGCATGGAGGGGGCTGATAAGACCAATAAAAGATACAGAGTAGAGAAAGAAGAAGAAAGGTCCTTTTCCAGAGCCCTGGGGAATACTTAAGCATGAGAACACCACATGAATGATCATTTTGCCAAGAAAAAAAAAAAGACTCAGATCATTTAGGCAAGGTAGAACCACAACAGAGCAGCAGTATTAGAAAAGTTCAAAGACAAAAGATTCTCCAGAAGTAGAAGGTGATTCTGAATGTCAAATGCTGTAGAGATGTAAAGGAATATGAGGACTAAGGAATAAGCCTTTAGCTTTAGCAACAAAGAGATCCATTAATAACCCTTTAAGAGAACAATTTCATTCAGTGCAGTATTTGGAGGAAGGGGTAAAAACCAGAGTCCAGTGACTCAGAAGTGACTGCAAGTAAATAGAAGCAACAGGTATATAGACAAATTTGGTTTTATTTTTCTTCATTTTTTAAAGGAGTATTGCTCTGAACAGAGAAACATAATAGGACAATAGTCTGAGGGGATGATAAGATCAAGTGAAAAAAAATTGTTTTTATTCTTAAGGATGGGAGAAATCCGGACATATTTGTAGGCAGCAGGTTAGGAGCTGGTACATAAAACAGATGCTGAAAATTAGAAAGAGAGAGAGGGGTTGCTCTGAAAGATAACAGAATGAAGGAGGCAAGTAGAAAGGTTAGTATCACATGGGATTTATTTATGATGTATTAATGATATTGTAGACCTGTATTAGTCAAGGAATAAGAAGTAGTTTAATCAGACTTGTGTAAAGGAAGATTAGGAAGTAAGTTTGGAAAATTAGGTTAAAGCAGTGGTTCCCAAAGTGTGGTCCATGCTTTAATGCATTGCTGGTGACATTGTGAATTTATCCAACCATTCTGGATGGCAATTTGGAACTATGCCCAAAGGGCTTTAAAAGACTGTCTACCTGCCTTTTGACCCAACCATACCACTGCTGGGTTTGTACCCCAAAGAGATCATAGGGGAAAAGACCCATACAAAAATATTTATAGCTGCACTCTTTGTGGTGGCAAAAAATTGGAAAAACGAGGGGATATCCTTCAGTTGGGGAGTGGCTGAACAAATTGTGGTATCTGTTGGTGATGGAATGCTATTGTGCTCAAAGGAATAATGAACTGGATCAATTCCATGTGAACTGGAAAGACCTCCAAGAACTGATGCAGAGTGAAAGGAGCAGGACCAGGAAAACCATATATACAGAGGCTGATACGCTGTGGTACAATCCAGTGTAAGGGGCTTCTCTACTAGAACTCTGGGAGTGGAAACACAGAAGAAGAAGAACTGCTTTATCACATGGGTTGATGGGGAAATGATTGGGGATATTGACTCTAAAGGATCACGCTAGTGCAAATATCAATAGTATAGAAATAGATCTTGATCAATGACACATGTAAAACCCAGTGGAATTGTATGTCAACTATGGGAAGCGGGGGGGGAGCAGGGGAGGGAAAGAACATGAATTTTGTAACCATGGGAAAATATCCTAAATTTATTAATTAAATAAAATTTTCAAAAATTTAAAAATTTAAAAAAAAACTCAAAATGTGGTCCATGGACCTCTGTAGCTGTGTTAGACATTTTCAGGGAGTCTATGAGATCATAATTATACTAAGATATTAGTTGTCTATTAAAATACTTCTTCCCTTTCCAACTGTATATCTCCGTGAGACCAGATTTTCTTCATATACTTCAACCAAAATAGCATGTCTCAAAAGATTGAATGCAAATATAAGAATCCAAATATTTTCTATTAAACCAGGTAATAAAGAGATTTGTAAAAATATGGAAAACAATGCCACTCTTTTTACTTATGTTTTTGTTTTGGGAAATATAGTTATTTTTCATTTAAAAATCTGTTATCATGTAATGTATTCATTTTTGTTGTTTTTTAATCAATTAATAAGCCGATATTTTAGGAATTTGTCAGATTTAAGTTGTAATATGGCAAATATCAGTAGCTATAACCCAAATAAACAAAGACTCTTTGGGGTCCTCAATATTTTCCAGAATGTAAAGGAATCCTGAGACCAAAAGGTTGGAGAATCATTTTAATTAACATTGTATACCAACTTGTAGGATGTCCATACACCTTCCTTAATAACTTAAACTTCAAAACTAACCATCCACTACCTACCATTCTTGTAAGTTTGAACATCTGTATGGATTACCTTTCTAACTAACATTCATGCCTCACAGTTATGTAAACACCAAGTCATTGACCACTATCTCTATTCTGTTTCAGTGTCCTAGTGGTACAACTACTCCATCATTTAGAATCTCTCTTCCTCTATGATCTCCAAGAAATTATCCTACCTGATGATAGATTCTTAATCTTCAACCTCTCCCTTCACTTGTTTTGGATATGTTTTCCACCTATATCATAACCTACGGTCCTCTGGACCTTCCCTGTTTTCCCAATGTGTCACCCTCATCAATGGCCACCTTACCAAGCCTGAAACTCCAAGGTCACCCATATTCTGCCTTACCTTACCTTATTAATGTTTTGTGTCTTTGCCCAACTAGTACCATGCCAGATTGTAAGCTCTTTGAGGGCAGGGACTTACTCATTTTTATCTCATTTATCTTTGTATTTTAAGCAAATAGGTTCTTAGAAAAGATGTATTGAATTAATTGATATGAACATGCATTTTGTGGTGGACTATGACATATAACAGAATATGGTAAAATAATCCTCATGAATACATTGACCTCGGGGACTGTGTTTTCCTTGCCATAGAAATGAATGTTGCACTGTTCTTTCCGATTGTGAAAGCAATCTTCACTCAGGTAAAAGTACTGATACTAAGAATTCATTTCTTTTTCTTTGCAGGCAGGAATGGTGTTAAGTTGTGGATACTTCTGGCTGGGTCTGCTTCTCGTGCCCGGGGCATGCTTACTTAAAGATTTAGCATGGACAGCGTAAGTTGAAAAGTGAAGTAACAATATAAATGTATTAATAATGATAATTATCTCTCTTGGTATCATGATTATCATTCAGATTAAGCTAATAATCTCATCATAATACTAAATGCTCTAAGAATTCTTATGAAACTGAGGACATTTGAGCTATCTTGCCTACATATATCTCAGTAAGAATTCAATGTTAAGTTGTAATTCAAACTCCATTCTAAAAAAGAAATATGGGATCTGAAAGATACTAGCTTTATTCCCTCACCCCTTTTGAACACTTTCTTAGTTTTTGTCCTCTATCCTCAGGCCTCCTCTAAACCCTTACTCTTTTCACCCTACCTATCTCTATCCAACCTAATTTGTGGTCACCAGGACTTATTTGTAATTATTTTCTTTCTTAAAACAACTAATAATGTTAGGTCTTAGAAGCTCAAATCTTGAATCTTATTTATGCTTTACTAGTGAGAAAATTCACTAGACCAAAACCCTATACCTCACTGTCTGATTTTCTGGATTTTTTTCCCCCATGGATTTTAAACAGGAGGCCTGTATCACCATTAAGAAAATGAATCTGTTCCCTCAAACAGGACTTTTTCCCCCTGCTGTCATTGTAAAATTAATACCATTTACATTTAGTCAAAACTAGATATTCAGTTATCAGAGGCTGGGCCTGTGGCAGAGGAAACAAAGGCAATGATTTCTAAAATGTGCTTCTTTAGTCCAAAAGTAGCATGATATAGTCATTGTCTACTAGATTTTTGATTCTCAACCAGAGAATCAAATAAAAGTTACCTCCCCCACAATGTACTCTAAGACTTACCTTCATGGAATGATTGCTAGTTCGTAGTAGCAAATGAACAATTTGTGATTGTTTGTTTTGTTTTTTAACTTGTCTCAGACAAGTAAGATTCAGGTCATCTTAAATCAGCCTCTTAAAAAATCCCATGACTGGCCCTGAATGTGAGGATTTCAACAGCAAAGCCTTTCCACCATTTTGGAGAAAGAATGAGCGTTGATTACAAAGCTCACTAAACCAAAAGCTTCACTGTCTAATTTTCTGGATGTTTTCCTAATGGGCTTTAAACAAAAGTGCCTCTGTCACTAGGAAGCAAATAATATGTTCTCAGATTTTAAAAGGATTCTTCACTTTATCAAAGGGATTCATAGCAAGACTCCTTCAAATAGCAATTCCCCAGGTTCACTGAAGTATTGGCTTACAGATCACCAAACACATGGCCAAGGGTCAAGGGGAGGTAAAAAAACATAACTAAAGTATTTGGAGCCCCTCACAACTGGGAATTAATGAGAAATAAAGCCAAAGCATTTTTAAGATGATGACATGGGAGCATAAGAGAAATTATCCCATTTTTAAAATTTTGATTTGCATAGCATTTCAAGGAACAGGTATTACAATTATGAAACAACGAAATAAATTTTGAAACATTATAAATTATAGCTTAAGGTATAAGCAAAAGAGTTACTTCTCTAAAGAAAATAATTTTTACTTTATTTTAGAGGTGCCATAGCCTTCCCACAAATACTTGCCAGTTTCCCTAAAGATACAGATTTCTTAACCTGGCTACATTTAGGACAAAGCATAATTATTGGGGTGGGGTACCCAGAGGTAGAGAATTATGGCTTTAATGTGAGGCTTCCAAGAAAAGACATCAGATTTCATTTTTGTCATTCCCTTCCTCCTACCTTCAATGAGAATTGTTCTTGCCTGACAGTTAAGGATATGACTTTTGAAGAAGTTTTCATTTTGGCATTATCTTGACAACTGATGATACCTAATGCGAAAAATATATAAAAACCCAAAATATGCTATATAAAATTGTCAGTGACTGACTAAGTTTTTTAGCTATTGAGGTAAATTCAGTAGTTCTTCTCTTCTTGGGCTCTTACTCTAGGTCCAGTTTTATAGATATGATGATTTAATGACTCCCCACCACCATGCTAAGTGCCAAAACTTTATTTTCTCTTAAATGGCTGTCAGAATCCTCTGCAATTTTCAGGGTAACCAGAGAAAGGATAATATGAAGCTAACTGAGAGTGGAAGGGAATGGCATGCTCCATATTTGCTCCTTTAGGAAATGGCCCCACAGTAGCACAATGTAATCATTGTCCACTGAGTTTTCTGTATTCAGCAAGAGAATCAAGTACAAATCGCCTTCTGACAAGTGTGCCCTCAGATTTACCTGCATGCATGACTTCTTCTTCCTGGTAATGAATGAAAGGCATTGGTTTTGTTGTAAAGTGGTCTCAATTGATTAAGATTTAATCATCTAGAAGTAGCCTTCTGAAAATTCTGTTGCTAAATCTCAGTTTTTGCCTAATGGGATTTCAACAATAGTATCTCCACCTCCCCTCCCCACCACTTCTGTGTTAAAGACAGAAGGAGCAGGGATGAGAAAATTCACTAGACCAAAACCCTATACCTCACTGTCTGATTTTCTGGATTTTTTTCCCCATGGATTTTAAACAGGAGGCCTGTGTCACCATTAAGAAAATGAATCTGTTCCCTCAAACAGGACTTTTTTCCCCCTGCTGTCATTGTAAAATTAACACCATTTACATTTTAACTAGGATAAGTCAAATGACACAGCTTGCAACCTCACCATATGGAAGAAGTAAAAGTACGTTTCCTTTCCAAGAGCTTTGCCAGACAAAATTTGAGCTAGGACCAAGGGCCTTGAAAAGAAGACACTCTGGGGGAAAATGAAGAAGTCACTTGTTAGCGCCTGTTGCTCTGCAGTGTTTGCTTGTTGCTGTCTATTTTTCAGCACTGGGTCTATATAGCAACCTATGAACAACACAAAGGTTATCACCTAATGCAGAAGGGGCTGCCAGCAGTGGAGGGGAAGGTGGTTTGGGAGGGATTCTACAGGTTCTAGAACTAGAAGGATCCTTGGGGATATAGATATTCTGTTTTTGTTAGGCTTTTTAGTCCCAACCAGAATGGACTTTTGTTTTTGAAAATAGGACTTTGGCAAATTGAGTTCTATAATTTTCTTTTGTTCAAAGAATCCAGCTGTCATCATATAGACAATTTATCTCATTCAATGTTCCTTTCATATCCTGGGCTTAGAACAGTTGCTATTGAGTCAAGTAAATCTGGAATGTCTTTCCTCCTTTCTGAGAAGAGGAAGCTTATTATTAAATACTTGGCTCTGTTAGTGCCACATTGTTTAACTCTAGTCTCAATTCCTAAGTTCAGTTTTGGAAACCATGCAGTAGTTGTCCTTCTTGCTTATAGTACTGTTATGAGTAGATAATCACCCTGATGTCTAAACACCTTACCACATTCCCAATTTTTTTAACTTCATTTATTTAAGGGAAATAATTGTAAATTAACAGTTGACATAAATCAAGGAGCATCTATAGACTTTAGTGTTAGATTTTGTGACAAAGTAGGGAATGAGCCTTAGAGCAATATTATGAGATTTTATTAGGTTATACTTTATTTCCCTGAATTGGACCAAGAATATCATTCACTGGTAATGTCTCTTCATGTGGAAAAGACTAAAAAAATCCAGTTTCATTCTAAATTAGCTTTTCTAAAGTATTGGTAAGAATTTGTGAGCAAATTTGTTACCCCATCTTCCTGGATTCCTGCTGGTTTTTTACTCAACATCTTCCCTGCCCTATGGCTATCCTTAAAAAAAAAAAAAAAAAAAAAAAAAAAAAAAAAAAGGCAATTGGAAGTAGCACAGCCATTAATTCTCTACATCATCTGCCAGTTTCTTTACAGGATACCTCCACTATTGCTCTGCTATATGGTATACTTATTGAAATCTGGTTGTTTTTGTCGTTAGTCATTTCTGACTTCTTGTGACCCTATTTGGGGTTTCCTTGGCAAAGATATTGGAGTGGTTTGTGATGTCATTGGTCATCTTTGAAAACCAAGGATGAACAACTTATTGAAATGCCAAACTTACTTGAAGTCAGGTGTTACAGTAGAGTGCCTGACCTAGAATAAAAAAAAAAAAATCCAAATTCAAATCCAGTCTCAGATACATATTAACTGTGTGACTCCAGGCAAATTTTTGTCTTCCTCAGTTTCCTCAACTTTAAAGTTCAGATAACAATAGCATCTACCTCTCAAGGTTGTTGTGAGGATAAAATGAGATATCTGTAAAGTGCTTTGCAAAACCTAAAGGCCTCTATATAGTGCTAACTATTATTATTGTTGTTATTATTATTATTAATAATTACCTTTGACCTAAAGTGCTTTGTCAGATAAATATGATCCCTGAATGGAAAGGTATTTGGCTACAGAAGAAATTTTATATTGCCCAAGAAAACTTTTAACAGCCTTTAATTTATATTCTTCCAAGTTGTTTGCCTATGATTTGTTTTTTCATATAATCTCCTAGCCTGCCTTCCTCTCAGCGATGGGAATTTTCATTATTTAACCTAAAATCATTTGTTAGAACTTTAAAGACAGTGAATTCACTTGAGAGGATTTCTTTTCATTTGATTTTATCTCCTCTAGGAATTTGGTTATCGTTTCCTAAATAATTATACTATATCTAACCATTCTTTCCCTTGCCGTAATCCCCCATAGACACAACTCAAAACATAAAGCGACAAACAGTTAAAACACAGAAATGGCAGGTAATTTCTCAACCATGTAATTAAGCTTGTTTCCTTTTAACTACTATCTTTGTGCATGTGAGAGCATTCAGAAGATTTACCATTTCCTTTTGATCTGCTGGCTCATGACTTCTATACATCTCAGGGAGAGGAAACAGTTACCTGTGTTAAGGCAAGAAAAGACACTAAGATAATGGAAAATACAAAATTCCTAATATTCAGTTTTCAAAAGCAGTTGAAAACGTAAAACCTGTCCATAGGTCACAAATGATTTTAATACTTAATCCCAACATCAAGATTTGTATCAGGGCCCAACACACTACACTGCTTCTTCAACAGTGCACAGTCTAGATGGGGCCTGGGGAGAGTAACCCTAGCAAGTTTATTCCAATGTCCCAGAAAAATGAAATCCTGATTCACATTGGTGCCTCAATGAGATATCAGTGATTAATTTGTAAATGCCATTTAACCTTTTAGTATTATGACTTATCCAGTTCACAAAGCTATATCATCAAGTAAATATTTTGGAGTCACATCCAATTCTAGGACTTTTTTTTAATGGGGGGCGGGGGGGTAGAGTGTGTGAGACTTGAACAGGCCTTGAAGGCAAAAGACCCGAGTTTGATTTCATCTTGCCATCACACTTATTAGGTATGTCACCTTGAGCATGTCACTTAAAGTTGACTCATGCATCAAATGAGCCTAATTGGGTCTGTCTGCCTATCTCACAGGATTCTAGAAGGTTCAAAAAAGAATCCATAAAAATATGCAAACAAATTGTGCTGTACAAGCAAGCAGTTATTGTGAATACCATGTCATCATGATCAATGCCACTCCATACTGAGTACAATATACATCTAGAGTCATTAGCTCCCCACCACTAATAGCAGCATGTTTGAAAACTTCTTTTCTAAGTCCATGAGGAATTCTGAACACATTTTGCCATAGGAAGAATGTCCATCGATAATTACTAAGGAAAATAAAGGGGAGAGATACCTTGGTGGATTTGTAGTGTTCCAACTACCTTGTAGGTTATTAATGGACTTTTATGATCTGGTCTGCGAAACTAAAAACCATTTATTACATCATTTCCATAGGGAGAAATGTATTCCACAATATACACTAAATTAGATGACATAGACCTGGCACATAGAGGTACAAGAAACACATTGAAGACCCATTGAGAAAATGAAGGAGGAGACTGAGAGTAATTGAAGGAAAATCAGTGTAATTTAGGAATTTAGAAGGTTAGAATTAGTCAATATAGAGTTATACAATGTAGCACTCCCTCTTCTCAGAAAATTCCAGATTTACCTGGTTCAGTAACAATTGTGTAGTGATGGGGTGGTGGGGGTGGGAGTGGGGCAGGAATACCTCATAAACCATAAGACTCCTATCATCCAGGCCCTGACCCTTAAACAACCCTCAAGACCTAGACCATTATGCCCTCAAAAGCCCATCCTCAAAGGTGACACCAAAGACATGTTCTCTTCCCATACCAATTTCCTCACCCCAAAAAGCGTCAGTTCCTACTACCTCACATGTGGTGCCTGGCATGCCTCTGAAGAAGCAGTTCTTAGTCTCTGGGTAGAGTCTGCCTGAAACAGCACAGGCTAGCCAGGGATTTGGAGATGTGAGATAAAGTTTGAGTCAAGTGTTCATAAAATGGGGACATAGTACCTGTGCTCACCCTTCTAGTCCAATGCAAATGGCCTAACTTACAGATATTCTATCAAAAATGGGGCTAATAAAAAGTGCTCAAAATAGCCAATGGCATTTGTCCATATTAAGTGGCAATGTGGTTGGATGTTCTTTTGGTTATCCCATTACTATATATATACTATCTAGTGTCCATAAAGTTGCCATAGGTTTGTCATTAAGCCATAGTATTTTATCTGTAATGATAGTCTCAGGACACTCCTTGATATGATTATATTTCCTTGTTTTAAATATTATGTGATAGTGCTCGCTTCAGCAGCACATATACTAAATATGTGATAAGCTTTTTTATTTATATACATAGTACATTTGGAATATTCATCAGTTACAGGTTAATATAGTGTGAGAAGTTTGTACTCTGTCTTGCAGAATTCATTTCAAAAAAATTTAGGTATGTATACATATATAATTAATATTTGAAAATTCACTGACATCATGACATTAAAAATAGCATGGTCTATATAGTTAAATTATGTCTTACTGAAAACTACATGGTACAGGGTCCATTTTTAAATATACATGTGTACATATAGAAAGAGAATTTGATGTATAAATTAATGCAGTAATATATTACAAATTAAGAAAATAAAAGGGTTTGTCTTTTCAGAGTGTTAATAATTAAATTTCTGAATACTTTATTATCACATAAAAACTCTAAAATGCCAGCTCTAGAAATGGAGCTTTCCATTCACTTTTGTTTGAATCTAAAGACTTTAACATCAGTGAAATTACTCACCTATCTTCTTTCATTTCTTGGCCAAATGTGCTAAGTCTTCTTTCTTCTACCTTTTCTATTAAGTAGAAATAAGCTTTAATACATCTCTTTTGTGGTAAAGCAAATGTACAAGATTATTTTTAATAAAGAAGGGGTCTTAGCCCATGTTGATAATGTTTCACTTCTTTGCCTTCTTATAGCCTTACTTTCCTAGATCTTTCCAGAATGCTTCTGACAGCCTCCTCTTCTATCTTCTTTGACCATGTTGTTTGCCAAATGGTAACTTTTTAGTCCCAGAATGATTTGTTTCTCTACTTTCAGCCAACAGATTGCATGAGAATAATGACAAAGATTTTAGTGATTTTTATAAATATGTAGATGTCATTATAAGAACAGTAATGTCATGGGCTTAGGTCAAAACTATGGTTCTCTGATATCTTCAAGGAGAAGAGGTAAGCTTATTTCTTGAGATAACAGCTCAGAAAATGTCTGAAATTCAGACATATGTTACTGCAGAATAAAAGGTTTGGGGGGGAGAAGGGGAAATTCTTAGATGTGCCTTCACCTTATAGTTTATAAACTTTGTTTTTATGAGCATTGTTAACATCCAACTCACGTCACAGGCGTTATTAAGCTTGTCAAGTGAGATAATCACAGTCTAATGGAAAGTTGTTAGCCAGAGAAAAATGGAGCATGGTGTCTTCATACTTTTGTTGCCTTCCAGGTTTGGAGTCAGAGTCTTCACTCCAAGGGTATGAGACCTGCCAGGATAACCCTCTCTGCCACGTTATGAATTGTGTAAAAGCTGTGTAGGGCAAAAGGCAGGAGAGAAATGGTTGGCAGAGTCAGATCCTCCCCCATCCCCACAAATAGCAGTGTCCATGAGTGGCCATTTGGATGCGGTTTGTAAGGGCCAAGATAATCAGCTCTTTGCGTCAGGTTTTCAATCCTTTGCAATGAAAGTCTTTCAGGACAGATTGGATACACAGCTTGCTTGACTCACTGATATTCAGTAAATATTCAAGGCTTCCATTGGAAAGGCTCAGGGCTGGGGCTGTCCTGTGGCTTCTCTGTTGGGTCTCCCCTGTTCAGGCCCAAATCACTAAGATTCTCATAAGACAGTAAGTGTTCTCTGAGGTAGGTGAATAATTACACTCTGCATAGACCAGAAGCCCAGTAGCATTCTGGTAAGGTTTCCTAGTTTATATCCTGTATCTTGCATGGAGGCTTTGAATGCCTCATTGTGGCCCAAGCCTTGCTGTGGCCATGGATGAGCATCTCTGTTCTGAGAGGGGAAGATGGGTTTTTTTTAATAGCTGTGTAAACCTCATGTGTTGTCTTCTCTTTTTGTCTTTCCCTTATGATACAGGGCCAAGCATACCTACCATAAAACTTTGATGGAGCAGGTTCAGGATTTGGAAACTAAGTCCAGAGAGCTGGGAAAAACTATGCTTCGTGATAGTAATGGAAAGAGGTGGGGCAATTCCGTCCTAATTTTTTTTTTAAGTATCAGTTCTTCCTACCCCTTTCCCAATATCTCTCTCCCATGTCTCTCTCCACCTTCCCAGTTTTGAAAATAATCATGATTTACTCATGCTTTTCCTCCATCCACCCGCCACCCTAAAAACACAACTCATTTTCACCTGACGAAGCAAACAAATCTGAGACTCTAACCTCTGTCTCTATATGGCAGTGTGGAACACAGGCTGTCTAACCGCCAAGCCTGTCCTGGGGACAGCCTCTTTCTCCACTTACTGGATTCTATATTGTGGCCTGTCATCACCAAATTGAGTCCAATGTGGAAAATGGGAAAAGCAGTGATTCTGACTTAGGCTAGATGAGATCAGGCACAGCAGCATGACCAGAGAGGATTGGAAAGCAGAAGAAAGCTCATTCTGTGTTGGTATCTGGCCCAGTCGTCCTCTGCTCAGAATTTCTGCACCGTTGGGTTTCTGGCTAAGACAGGGCTGCCAACACGAATTCCTCAGCATGCTTATCTTCAAGGGCCATGCGCATCCTGTGTTGCGGCCCCTTGGAGTGGGCCCACGAGCTTATTAATTCTTTTTCCTAATGGCAGCATGGCTGTCACGTGAGTTTCTCTGTGTGTATATGTTTAAATGATTACACCTCCTAACCTCTGCCTCCTGCACACCAGCGGGCCAGACAGCTCCCAGAGTCGATCATGCAAATGAGCTTGTTCACAGCATGGAACCATTTCATGGCATGTTCGGTGGTGGTGATTAAATTAGATTTGACAAAAACTACATAAATTAGCAAAAAGAAGAAAGCCCGGTGCCTGAGAAAAGTTTGTATCCTAATAGGCAAGATCAGCATTCTTTCAGCTTGGGATGTCTTTTTGGAAATAGAATGATGTACATCCCTCAGTAAAAAAAAGAGTTCTTTAACAGTCAGACAAGCATTATTATTAAATGCCTTCTAGATGCTGGATACTCTACTAGGCCCCAAGGAGACAAATACAAAAGCAAAGTAGTCTCTGCCCTCCAGGAGCTTGCACTCTGGAGTGAAATGACTAATTCCTATATCTTTTCTTCTGTTGGTGTAAAGTGCCCAAAGGCAAAAAGTCCACTGTTTCTCAATTTATTTGCTCAAAAGTGACATATTGAATTTTAAGGAGTTTTTTTTGTAAGCTAAAAATAAGCTATTAATAAAGTATTGTTATAAATTATATTTATGAAAAACTGCCCTCCTCAGTCAGAAAAAGAGATCTAATGCAGAGATAATCTAATGCAGAGTGTTTGATTGAATAGTCATTCTAGAATTGCTCAAGAGCTTTACCTAGAAAAAGCAACTGAGAACTGTGTGATGAGATGGAAACCCACAAAGCACCTATATATTCATCAAGGTATAAACTGAGAAATTTCAGAAGTTTGAATCACTCCCAAAAGTAGAGATTTCATTATTACAATGAAAATTGTCTTACAAATCAAGGTAATTATAGTACCTACTTTATGATAGAAAAAAACTTCATAACTCTAGGGTTTCTAAATGGGAGAGGCATGTTCTGTGTTGTAGCCTTATCAAGATAAGATGAACAGTAAATTTTCAGTTCATCATTCATTAAATGGTTCATAGCAGAATGTTAGCTCTCAGAGAATGAGTTCTGCCATTACAACTACAAATGTTGAAAGGACCTAGAGACTTCTAGGCAGTCCTTTTCATTAATGGCTACTAAATTTTTACCATTCCACCTCTCATTTATTAGGGAGATGGTCAGGGGAAAAAAAAACTTTTTGAAGAGAAGAAAAGAACCCTAAACATTTCATAGGGACATGATGGAGAAGGGAGTATTTCAACTCTTTTCAAGGCTATTATTTTGGGGAATTTGAATAGATTTCCTTATTTACTCAGGACTTTTTTAGTGATGTTAGCATTAGATGACTGCTATATGCAGAAGACATAATTTTTAAGAGACAAATTTTTTTGGAAGATAGTTCCTTGTTTAAAATTTGTATGCAGATTGAAATACCGGTTGACTATCAGGAGGAAGTTGGAGTCTCCATTGTATGTGCATCTGTCTAGACTTTGCTCACCTTCCTCACTTATGTTTACATATTGTCTAGTCATCATAAAAACTCAACATTGTAGCTCGTGATTTTTTTTTTTTTTTTTGGTGTGTGCTCAGTGTTTTCATAGACTCCTGTTTTCCTGAGTTCAGACCGTGAGCTCTTTTATCTGTCTTCATCCATACAGATCCCCTGCTCCAATAGCTTGCATGAGGATGATGTAAGGAATCCATCCCCCAACCCCACCTCCCAATGAGTTTGTTTTTCCTCTCTCCTAATTGCTCCCAGATTTTCTGTGTGGTCCATCTGCAAACGAGATAAATGGGGAAGTGCTCCAGTCTGTTAGAGGTGCTGGCTTCATGCTGATATTGCAGCCTCCTGAGTGGAGCTTCAGAATTGTTCTTTTTAATCTCCTTTGTGTGGAGCCCAGCTCTCTCACACCTGCTTCCACTGGTGTGCTTGTCCTTGGGCAGGGGAAAGTGGAACCTAAGGGGAGGGAGGGATTCTTCAGCTGTGTTTTCCCTTCTTTAGCTTTCTGAGGCCATGACCATATAAATATATATATATATACATATATATATATATATATATATATATATAGTTTAAAAACTGTATAATTGCTGAGCACTGCATTATGGTGGTATAACTTCCTGCTGTCTTTTCTCAGACCTGCTGAGGGCCCCTGCTGGCACCTCTGATATTCATGTTTACCCAAATACTTTCTAAGGAGAAAAGCAAGTAACTGGAGTCCACTTGTATCTAATGAGACGGTAGTGGAAGGAACTGTGGTACCAGAGTGCCCTCTCCACTAGCTGGAATTATCTACAAGAAGCTGCAGCTAGGAAATGTCTAGCATTATCAGGGTTCTCTCTGGCTGCTACACTTGGCATTTGGATTGGGGGGTGTTATCTAGTTTCTTGGGGAGAAAATAGCTAGCCTGTAATTAGAGATGAAGAGCACTTGGCAGTGAACTGTTTCAATTTGCACAAGAATGGACCCGTTGGGGGCCGGTCCTTCTAAAAGGCCCAAGATGGGTCTGAATTAGAATCAGGGACCCTGACCTAAATGTGAATCAGCCCCAGAAGCTCAGTGTAGAGTCCCCCCAAACTCCTGAAAGCTCTTCTCTAAGAACTCCTCAGTAAATTCCTCCAAGGAAGGAAAGAAGGAAAAAAGGTCTAGAACTCTCATACTCTTCTCCCATTAACACTTCTAAACAAGTGTACCAAATTACGTGTCACTGAAATGTAGCCATTGACAGCGTTAAGAGGTTGATGGATGAGATAGGAAGAAGCAGAAGTAGAAAGAAATTGGAGTATGGCAAACAGAAACTAAAAACATAAACATAAACTCTTGTTTTCAGGACTAAAATAGGGGAAGTTTCATTTCAATAGTTGAAATGGTTGAAAAATGGGGGATATAGTTTCTGCCCTCAAAGAGCTTACATTCTCCTAAGACAATATATGGATCCTGTGACAGAAGAGAGAAGTCCTGTGAGAGCTCCGTGTTTTGGCAGGAAGGGTACAAAGGGTAGAGAAAGAAAAGCAATTAGACCTCCAGCCTTGAGTTCTACCCTGGTCAAGGTTAATGGCTCATTCATCCTAGTACCTAAGAATCTTTAGTTTGCCTATTCATGAGGCAATAGAAGTTTTTAAATAAAGGTTAAGGAAGCAGAGCAGTGTTTGGTTAGTAAGCAAGATGATTTTTTTCCTTGCTTTAAATATTTTCACTTCATATTCTTCATTTATTATTCTTCATATATTTTCATTTCCTATATATTCATATATTCTTCATTTATTATTCTTCATATATTCACAAACTCCTATCTAGCGGTATCTTTTGAACAACAATGAAGTAGTAAGGCCTTCCTTTTACTTTGCACAATAGAAATAGGAATGATATAAACTTTGCACATTTGAACGAAAATAAAAAATAAATTTCTTCTCTGTTTTAGGTACAATTATTTTTTTCCCCTTTCCTCCAGAAGAATGCCTCTCATGGGAGATATTTCCCATTAGGGAAAGGGAGGAAAATATCTTATTCAGTTTTAAAAGGAAAATTATTATTTTAGAAATTTCTTTAAAGGTATGATGAGTAAGACAAATTCATAAAATGATGCTTTGATCATTTTCAATAATACAGACAGTAGTTTTTATTTCAGGGTTGGTTTTTGGTTGTGGTTTTGGTTTTCTTTGTTTTAGGGAGAGGAGACTGGTAGTACAATAAGCCAAAAAAAAAAATTCAACAAATGAAAATTTTATCTCATTTCCTAGTTATACTTAGTTTGAGCCTCACGTAAACCTAGTTCAAATCTGTAAGCCAAATGCTGTGCTAATCTAAATCATTTTCCTCTTCTCTTCTAATCATCATTTCGGGGAATGGCAGTGAAAGGACAATTTTCTGTGCTTTGCTTCAATCCAGTTTAAATATCAAATGTTCCTAGTCCCTGCCTTTGTCTTTAACTAGCAAAGCCTAGGATTTTCTTTCACTTAAGTGCTTTTCACCAACTATAACTTACTCTTTTGCTCTGGTAAATGTAGCAGCGTGGCTAGCCTTACCCTCTTCGAGCAAGTTATCTTCTTTATCGCCCTTCCAGTATTACCTTGTACATGAAAATGGATGCATGATTGGCGGAAGTCCACCCCCATGCAGACATACATGAAGGGGGATCTCCTCACTCACCAGAACCCTTAAGGGGAATCTGATTGAGCATTTGCTAAGGTCCTGTAGCCTATTACTGGAGCAAACTGCTCACTTGCAGGTTGCCTCTGAAAAGCCAAGACCTATATGTCCAGGCCTCTTCAACCCTGGCATTCCTGTGGCCCCTTGTAGGGTCTAATATGGGTCAGGGCCTGAAGTGCATCAGGAAACTTTTCAAACAGACAGAAGACATTTCTTCCCAGTCCAAGCTTAGTCTGGTACCATGCTTTTAAAAAGAACTCAAAAACACTCAACTATATTTTGAGTGAGAAATTGACTTAAAGAAAATATCCATTAAGGCACTGTATATAGAAATTAATTTTGATCTCTCAAAATCAAAAAACCAGTGGATACTCTTTTTTTTCTGAGTCAGAATGTGAATTTTCTAGCATGCAAATAGGCTTAAGATATAGGAATGGAGGCACTTTCTTCTTAGGATGCTCATTTTGACTTCTTAAATTTTAAATCTGTTTTTCCTGATATTCTTGCCATTCAGTAAAGAAGCCTATATCAAAACCAGCATGCTCCTGCCTGTTGGGCAGAACCAGACTAGAGTTCCAATCCTAAATTTACTGCCTTTTTAGGTTTTGTGATTTGTTAGGACCAGAAAGAACCTTAGAAACTATCTAATCCAACCACCTCCATTTGATGAATGAGAGAAGTAAAGCATAGAGATGTCCAGTGACTTGCTTAAGGTCATGCAGTTATTGTCAGAATTGGACCTCAAGCTCAGGTCTCCCAATTGCTAGTACAAAAGTCATTCTACTCTCTTATTGTGTGACCTTAGCCATATCACGTAACTCCTCTGGTTAAGTAGAAATTACTGATTTGGGAGTCAGGGGGCTTGGGTTCAAATCCTGTCACTGACATTCACTATCAATATGACCTTGGAGCAAGTCACCTCAGATGCCCATGCCTCAGATGCCTCATTTGTAAAATTAAACTAGATAGGATCCAAGATTCCAGATCTATGATCTTTTATTTCTGTGAGTATTGGCCTTAAAATCTGAGGAACTGGGTTCAAACTTCAGATTTTCACTAGCTTTATGTGAATTTGAGCAGTCATTTCACACTAAAAGGACCAGAATTTAAGGATGTCTCAAAGAACCGAGCTGTTTTGGTTGAGTCCATATTTTTTTTCATCAATAAAACAAAGAAAACAGAGCCAATAGGTTGAAAATTTTTATTTCAAAGCCAATTGACATGCCTAGTCCTTCCAGTATTAACAAATCTAAGCCTCAATTTCCTTATCTGTCAAATGAGAAGCTCAGACTAGAAAATCTTTAAGGTTCCTTTCAGCTCTCTTATTCTATATTTGAGTCCAGAGAGATTTTTGTTGACTATGTTACATAATGTTATCATTACCAAACATTTCTAGAGAGAGTCTCATGTTCTTTTTATGTTTGAACCCTTTCTCTTCTAGAAATCAATTACTTAGAAACATCAGTGTAAACTAGTAGAAAGAGAGCTAGATTTGAAAGCAGAAGACCTAGATTCAAATCCTGCCTCCTGTTTTTTCTGTATGTGTGAGCTGGGCAAGTTGGTTAACTATTCTGGGTCTTCTTTGACTTATGTATAAAATGAGAGGGTTGCACCTCAGTGGCCATTTAGTTGGTGCTTTTCAATTCCAATCTATGATCCCATGAACTAAGAAGGAAAAAAGGAAAAACTCAGAAATATTACTAAAGCATGTTCAAGTTAATTCAAACTCTAGCATCAACCTAAGATGCTAGAGAAGTCAATTTAAAAAATAGCATAGTATTAATGATGCAGAATTGAGAGTTACCTGAAGTACTACAAGTCATTATTTCATATTCAGAAAAGGAAAGGAAAAAAAAAGTCAGGGAGAGAAACTGAGAAATGGCTATCTAGAAATCTCAAGTCTGAGATAGACCCAAAGACTAAATCTACAAATAGTGTTCTTAAAATAATTCATGGATGGAATCCTGTGAGAAATATTGAGGCTGATTTCAGCAAGAATAAAGTTACGGGGAAAAATGTGTAACAGTCAGAAACAAGTTTTGTTACTTTATGAATTCCTGAAGTTTTGAAAGGATATTAAGTGAAACCCACTGGCAGTCAGAAGCTAAATAAAATGATATTAGGGGCAAAAGAGAGTTCAGAAAAGAGAAGCCCTATTGGGAAATGGGAATGAAGTATCTTCCATGGAATCTTTGAACAGAAAGAAACATTTCTAGTACAGACTTTAATGTGAAATTGAGTTAGGTCAAAGGGAGGGAGGAAAAGGGTTTTCATCTTAAGGATAACTTCTTAAGTTAAATGAATAATTGGACAGTGAACTTGACCATCAAAGGAGGTGGATTTAAATCCCCATCCTTACTGACAATTATTCACAAACAACAGATAAGGGAAAGCATTAGTGAAACAAAAAGAATGAATGGTGCAGGAAATGACATTGGATTATCCAAATGGGATTTCCTGGTGACCATATTTGCATTCAAGATGCAGGATTGAGAGGATGAAGAAAGACAGTCTTAAGGAAATAAAGCCTGCCTGTGCTAACACATAGAACTAAAAATATCAGAAGTCTCTGGGCCCATGAGTATGTTTTAAAAAAATAAACGAAATAGTTTTAAACTACCACTTATGAAATACAGCAAAAGAGTTCAATTCACTTCAACACAAATGCCTTTGTAGTTGATTTAAGGGGAAAAAATCATTTTGGTAAAGCCCAGTGTTATAGTAGGGGTTTTAATTACTGCATTCACACAAGTACTTGAGACAGAGGTTTCCATGTGGTTTTTTTCCTTCTTCATTTTACAGAGGGGAAACTAGTATACAGAGGTAAAGTGACCTCAGGTTCACTAGTAGCTGAGATGAGAGGGGCACTCTGGACTCCACCTCTAGATTACAAGGATGAATAGAATGCAATTATTTTTGCCTTTTGTCTTAAAAGCAATAATCACATGTAAACTACCCATCCTTCCTGACGAATTTGGGCTTCTGTGGGCTCAGTTCCACTCCCATAGCAGACTTCAGCAACAGATTAATTAGCACTGATGGTTGGTTGCATTCTTTCAGAAAACACCCAGGAACCATTTGGCTCCTTTTGTAAAATGTCCATTTCATTTGCCCCACAGAGCCAGCAAATAGAAGCAGAGGAAAGTAGATTTACAGACAAAGATTATTTCATTATGCTGTTTACATAGCAGACACATCAGCATTAAACATTCCAGTTAGAGATGGGTTCTTTAAGAGGTTCTCAGAAGATCTTGGTTGATTACATTTCTGTTTCATTATCAGTGGGTTTGTTTGCTTTTCAATTTAAAAGACTCTCCTCTGGGTCTCCCTCTCCTCCAGCTCTAATTGATCTCAGAAAGTAAGACATTCCAGTGAGCTGATAACTGATAACCAGAAAACCCCTCCTAAAATTGAGTTACAACTTGGACATAATCCTACAGAAACCCGACTCTCCTCTTTGTTTTGTGGGCCATTCCAAGGTACTGGAGATAAAATGGACTTATTTGAGGTTCTTGTGCAAGCTGGGTGTTGACCTTCTGTAATCACTGAATACAATGGACTGACCAAATTTAAGGAGAGATTAAGAATTCTAGGGAAATTCTTAGAGTAATTTTGAATTCATATTTGAATTTTTGAACACCCACAACTCCCTGAGCAGATTGTTGGTGTCCCTCTCACTCTTCCTTTTCTTCTCCATAGCCTACAAAGCCACAATCAGTGGTTGTGGGTTAAACATCTTGAAAATCAACTGTTCCATTCCTGTGTAGAGTAGGATGGGGATAGAGACTGGACCCGGGATTGCATTGGTATAGAGAACTCCCAGGTGTGGAAATTCCCTCTATCAATGCACCTCTGCAATTTATCATCTTAGAGAGATGCCTGGATAACTGAGAAGTGAAGTGGCTTTCCCAAGGGCACACAGCCAGTATGCGTAAAAGGCAGCATTTGAACTCTGCTCTTCCTGGTTTTGATGTCAGCTCTTTATCCACTACACCAGGCTGTCTCCTCTCTTTTTAATTGTTATGTTTTAGCAGTCAGCTATAACTGTATAGAACACTAAGACTGAAGTCAAGAAGATCCAAGTTTAAATATGGCTTCAAAAACTTACCGGCTGTGTGACTTTGGGCCAATCACTTAACTTCTGTTGTCTAGGAGGCAGCTGGGTGGCTCAGTGGATAGAGACCTGAGTTCACATATGACCCCAGAGACTTAATAGCTGTGTGGCTCTGGAAAAGCCACCAACCTGCTATTTGTCTCCATTTCCTCATCTGTAAAATGGAATAATTATAAAACCTCGTGGTGGTTGTGGGAATTGAATGAGATGGTGATTGTAAAGTACTTAGCCTGTGTTATATGTTAGTTGTCATTATTAGGCAACGGATTTATCTGTGTATCTCAAATATAAATTACTGGTCAGTCTCCGATACAGCTAACTGTTGGTGAGAGATTTCATTGTTGAGAGAAAAGTGCACCCGTAATTCTTAATAACGAAGGGGGAGCCTCTGTTTCCTCACCTGTAAAATGGGAATAATAGCACCTATCTCCCAAGGTTTGTTTTAAGGATCAAATGAGACCTTCATAAAATACGTAGCGCGTAGTAGGTCTCACCGAATGCTTTCTTTCCTTCCTTGTTAAGTGCCCGGTATGTGTCTGGGGGTTTGCTAAGCTCTGGAGACAGCCCCTGCTTGCACGGAGCCCCTGTGTCTAGGAAAGGGCAGGAGTGAGGGCTTAAGCCCTGGACCTCGAGTTTTAGTGGCCTGTGGAGCAAGCCGAGCTAATCTTCCTTCTGTATTGTGCTCCTAATACTCCTGTTTGTTCAAGTAATGCCTCCCCTTGGGCCGCCTGACACCCCTGATGGTGCTACTCCGCCAGTATTCACACTTCCTAAAGAGGAGCTCCTGGGGTTCTTTCTTAGCCTGGAGAGTGCAACAGTAGCCCCAGTGTGATTAAGCAAGGGGCTGGGCCCAGAGACCCAGAGATGCACAGACCGATCCACCAGTTTGGGCACCTGCACCAAAAATATGGAAGCAGTTGTTGCCTTGAACTGTTGCTGTTACCAGAGAAGAATACGGGATAATGAAAGCTTGGGCAAAATACAGGCTTCCTTAGAGCAGCCTTTTAGGAGCAGGCCTGCCAGGTGGCTCAGTGAGCAGCCTCCTCTTCCTGAGTACAAATCTGGCCTCGGACACTTACTAGCTCTGTGACCCTAGGCAAGTCACTTAACCCCGATTCTCTAGCTCTTCTGTGGTCAAATTGATACTAAGACATGAGGAAAAGGTTTTTAAAAAAGTTAATTTTTGCCAAAGTTAATAATGCCAAACTCTAGTTTTCTTACACTAACTAAATAAAAGATATAAATAATAAGCAACATTACGGAGGCCAGGAGGTACAAATTAGGTTTGTGGAATGGTCCCATCAAGAACATACTAGAAGATAAAAACCCAGAGAATGAGAAGATGAGGAGACAGGAGAAAAAAAAAAAAAAAGATTAAGGGGATAGAGGACTTTGGCCAAGGATATTGATAAGGGAATTCAATGGGATGGGAAGGTCCCAGATGAGGAAATTCATGGACCTCCCTTTTTTGCAAAATAGAGCTAGAGTGGATAAGAGCAGGAAGCACTGAAGGGATTTGCCCAGGACCACACAAACAGTGGGAGTCTGAAGAAGAACTTGATCTCAGGGCTTCCTGGGTCCAACACCAGCTCTTTAGTCACAGAGCCAACCCAGCTTATTGTGGAGGCAAAACAAGGCTGAGCGAGCTCTTTGTAGGAGTTCCAAAATTGGTGACGACATGGGGAGGGGAAGGATGTTTGTTTATTCTTAAAGTAGGGGAGGGAAGAGAAGAGCCCAAAATTTCATTGGGATAAATGTTAAATCTTACATTTGGTTTCCAAAAAATTAGCCCCACAAATGTAAGATAGAGATAATATGGCTGCTCAGTAGCTCATCTAAAAAAGATCTCAGTGTACTCAATCTCAATTTGAATATGATATAGCAGAAAAAAAAAATCCAAACCTAATATATTAAACTGCCCTGAAAGGGGCAGAATCTCCAGAACCAGAGAGGGCACGCTCTCCTGCCATCCTCTGCCACAGCCAGACCAATCTGGAGCATTTCATTCAGTTCTACCCACCACAATTAGGATCCAGAAGAGTAAACAGCAGGGGAAAGGCCATGGAAAATCAACCAAAGAGACAAGAAGGGGTGGACCTGAAGAAGAGAAGTATATCGGCAGGCATTTTAAGGATGGCATGCTAGCGGTCTTTTTAGACATGTGGAACAATGGAGAGGGTATTGGACATGGTGTCCAAAAACCACCTCAGATGCTTATTAGCTGTTTGACCCTGAGCAAGTCACTGGACCTGTTTGCTCCAGCTTTCTCATCTGAAAAATTAGGATAATAATAGTGCCTTACCTCCCAGAGTTGGCATAAGTATAAACTAAGATATTTACAAAACACTTTACAAACTCCAAACTGTTATAAATGCTAGCTATTGTTGCCTTGATTCAAGTAATTGAAGATAGTTATCATGGCAATGAATTAGCTTTGCTGGTATCGACTCCAGAATCAAAACTAGAAGCAATGGATAGAAGGTGCAAAGGCAAATTTAAGCTGGATGTAGGGGCCACTTTACTTACCACTAAAACTATACAAAAGTAGAATGGGCTCCCTTGGGGAAAAGTTGACTCCTGATTCCTGGATATCTATCAAAGGCTGGATTACAACTTGTTTGAGATGTTAGAGGGGATCATTGTTCAGTTTGGACAAAATAGTTGCTAAGATCCTTTTGCAAATTGAGGTTTCATGATTCTGGGTTCATTTGTCCACTTGGAAACACTGCAAGGCTACAGGGCTTTATTTATTTGTTTGTTTATCTGTTTATTTATTTATTTTGCATTTAGTATTTAGTCTTTAGTATCTTGGAGTGGAAAAAAAAATCTTACCCAAAGAATAGCTGCTTGGCAAAAGTGGTGGAATAATTTTGGACAGTAAATGTTTCCTTCTACTGGTATATTCATCTTTTGATAGCGGCATTCCAAAAGAGGAAATAATATTTTCAGTTTAGTCATTTGCCACACTGCCTTTTCATCCCTTTATTCAGGTGACTGTAAATGAGTTTTGAGAGTAGCCTGCATATGCTTGCTAGTTGACATTGGCCATTTGAGGATGTCCATTGGTCAACCCTTTGGTGTTGATAGCTCCAAAGCAGAGGCTGAAGAAAGACACCACCTGGCTCGAGAAACCAAGAAAGAGGCTGTGTTGAGCATTGTTCCTCATGGTCTCTCAAACATATGCAATGACCTGTTTTTAATGTCTCTAGCATACTTTGTATGGGCGGATGGGTAGTGCCATGGGCAGAGCACTGGGCTTAGAATCAGGAAGTCTCATCTACCTGAGTTCAAATATAACCTTAGATGCTGACGAGCCAGGTGCCCATTGGCAAGCCATTTATCCCTGTTTGCCTTAGTTCCTCATCTATAAAAACTGAACCAGAGAAGGAAATGTTAAACCACCTTAGAATTTTTGCCTCAGAAACCTGTTGGATACAACTGAAAAACGCCTAAAGGACAACAAAAGGCACTGTGTATTTGGAAACACTATTTCATTTGGTGGCATCTACAAGCCACATTATAGTTGTTTTGCAACAACAAAATAGTATTTGCAGCATGAACAAATGTCCATATGCTAGAAATTTGCCTCAGCGCATTTTTTTTCCTGAGGAGAAAATAAAAGTAAAACTAGCTGCTAGTTAATTAGTTTATTTATTCGTTTATTAGCTAGCTAATAAACTGTAAGTTGCATTCAGCACATACACTTAAAGACAATACCCAGTCTTGATTCTAAGACAGAAGGTAAGGGTTAAAAAAAAAAAAAAGAATTGGTATCATTGTGGCAATTGAATTATTATTTGCATTGGTTAGGAAAATGGGCTGATTCAGGTAAAATATAGTTGAATATTCTGAAATCACATCAAGTAAAATGCTTCTCTTTTTATAAGGAAGATCACTTTCTACTTCCTGTAGATTTTCAAAGGCACAGAGCCAGGTTCTGACTTCCTTCCAACTTGAAAACCTTTACCCACTGACTTACTCTGGAGCCCCTGAGCCTTTTGAGCAAGCAAGGTAATAAGTCCCTTGTTTCTAATCTTTACAATAATAAATGGATGCTACTGACATTCATTCTACTGTCAGGCCTTTGAGGCCTGGGAAGGAAAGACAGAAAGATATTTCAGCTCTAAAATTCTATGAAATGAGATATTTACCAATCTTGAGATCAAAAATCGACCAGAAGAAGTCTCATATGCAAAGAATCTGGCTTGCTCTGATTAAAAATTAAAAAAAAAAAAAAAAACCAACCAGCAGTTCCCTAACCCCAGTTTAGGAATATAAATATATTCCCTGCATCTAAGAGCTGAACTAATCTGTTCTTCCTCAGAGTACAGAATAGAAATAATAATCTGATTTTACAATTTTATGTTACATTTTCAAACAATTCATTGTTTGAGTTTTAAAATCACTTATAAGGAGCAAAAAGCCTAGGGTAAGAATTCAGACTTTAGCTTAGATGTTCTTCTTTTAAAAATCACAATGTAAATAATTTTAGTAGAGACTTTTTCTCCTTCCATTTCCCACCCCCACTTCTTTCTTTGTAGTAGACTCTACCTAATAAATGTTTCTACCTTCTACTTCTTGGAGAGGAAGGACAGAATGATTCAGCCATGCCTACTAGGGCAAATCTGGAGAATGAAGGAGATGCTTCTTGGGGAACAACCAACATAGAAACTTTAAAAAATTAATTAGTTTATTTAGAATATTTTTCCATGGTTACATGATCCATGTTCTCTCCCTCCCGTCTTCCCTCCCCACCTCCCAGAGTTAACAAAGCAATTCCACTGGGTTATACATGTATTATTGCTCAAAGCCCACTTCCATATTATTCATATTTGTAATAGAGTGATCTTTTAAAACCAAAACCTCCAATCCTATACCCATAGAACCATGTGATCAATCATATGTTTTTCTTCTGTGTTTCTACTCCTGCAGTTCTTTCTTTAGATGTGGATAGCGTTCTTTCTCATAAGTCCCTCCAGATTGTTCTTGATCATTGCATTGCTAATAGTAGTAGAGTCTATTACATTTGATTGTTCCACAAAAACATGGAAATTTTTAAAGAAAATCATTGCCAGAAATTGTTTTTGAATGGCTTAATATTTGAGAGCATGGAAAACAGACAAGATGACCTCTCAAAAGCCTCTTGTTTCTCTAGGACTCAGTGAATTCAAATCTTTACAATTCTGGATTTATTTAGTATGTGCAAAACCTCCTTCTTATAGATTCTTTGACCAAAACTAAGGATGGAAGGATTTAGAGTTGTACGTGTACCCTCTCATTTTGCAACCTCAGAAAGGTTGTGACTTTTCCAGAGTAATGAGTAGAAAAGGTGTAATTGGAATCCATCTCTTCTAACTCCAAATTCATTGCTCTTTCCATTATGCCATGAAAAGATTAATGATTTGCCTGAGTCCACTCATGGACCTTAGCCAACTACTGAGTGAGACACCACATTAGTCAGCCATATGTTACAGATGTTGTTTTTGAATGGGTGTTAAATTAGAATTAGTATCGAGTAACTAATACTAGTCAATTTTGAGAAGTCCAGATGTGGTTTTTCTCATTGTGTATAATTCACAGTAAAGAAACTCTCTTTTCCAAACTAGATTAGTAACTGTTCTGCAATGTATAGACTTAGAGGGTAGCTATAATGGCCTTAGAGTCTGAGAAATCAAGTGATTTGTCCAGTCACAAGCCAGTATGTCAGAGGTGGGATTTGAACCCAAGTCTTTCCTAGCTCCTGAGACAGACTTGTCTGTCCACTCTGCTGGCCCGCCTCCCATTACTAGGCAACTATTTGAAAGGTAGCGTGGTAGTGCAGATGAGAAGTAAGGGGAGAGGATTCAGAGACCCAGGTTCCAGCTTTGATTCTCTTGCCCAGCCTTCACCTCTCTGGTCCTGTAGTTAAGTCTCCTTTTACAAATGATTCAGTGAAGGCCTTCCGTCCAATTACAAGCTCAGTCGTGAATGTCTTTTTAAGTGAATAAGCCAAAGCTATAGATTCTCTGAAACTCTCCAGAATTTCCAACCCTGAGATTACTAACCTACTCATGAAGTTTGAGAGTCCCTTGATTCAAATCACTTTCTTTTGAGGAAATAGAACTTTCTCCAAAAGCCTGTTGTAGGCATATTTGCTAGGGGAGCCTTTGAAGGTTTAGCCCAAGTGCCTGACAGGCAGAAACAAAGGGCCAACGAAAAACCGTGGGTGCAGGATTAGGGCTGGTGAAATGGTGGCCTAAAGAGCAGTTCCTGGGAATCCACCCCCATTAATGACTGAGAAAGCAGAGCCCAAATGCTGAAGTGTCCAGCCGGTGACAGGCGTGCCAGCTCCAGGCAGGATGTCAGCCCCGATTCCTGCTCCTCAGCTGTTCCTCTCCCCTAAAAGTGACCCGCGCCACAGCACCTGTGGGTGGGAGAAGCCAAGGTGTCCGCATGCGGGGGAGGAGCCTCGAGGGCCCCGAAAGCCCTTCTCCCTTGCGTTTCCCGGCTAGCTCTTGGCTCAGCCTGCACTCTCTAATACTGAGGCCTTTTATGACAACTCAAGACGTTGTTTGCTGTACGTTCAGACGGGGAAGGTATGGGCTGGCAGCCGCGGCGCCCACAAATCATCCTGCCAGAGGGCTTTTTTTTTTTTTTTTTATAACAATTTTGAGTAGGTTTTGACTGCCCAGATTGCATTACTTCATATGGGATGATGGGAAAACAAATACTTTCAAATATTTGTGGCGCTAAGACTAGACTCTGGAATTTTTCAGGAACATAAATAGGGTCATCTGCTAGAGGGAAGGCAGGGCGGGAAAGGGGAGAGCGGCAAAAAGCCTCCTCCGGAGGACTCCAGGGGCCTGGCTGAGCGTTAGATAACAGACATCCTGGGCCCTTCACGGCTTGCACACAGCGGCTGAAACGGCCTCGTTCCGCGTGGAGCATCTCTGCCCGTGAGTGCGTGCGGACCGCCTCATCCAGCCGGGCTGCCGATGTCTGCGCGCTAGATAACCTGCTGCCCATCTATAGGTCGTTCTGTCCAAGCCCGAGCTGCCCAGGGTTCCCAGGGAGCCCCTGGCTGCCGCAGCTCCACCTGCATCCACTTCAGGCTCCTCTCCGCAGAGCCTGTTAGGGAGCTCCGGAGGACTCAGAGGTCAGGCTCTGCCAGGCACCTTGAATCCTCATTAACGTTAATTAGTGCTTGCTAGGTTAATTGGTGGTGAAGCTCATCTTTTTTTAATTACTTGAACAAATGAGCCAGAGGGACATTGTGGCCAGCTTTGAATTATTCTCTTTGTTTGGTTGCTCCTCATTTGAATTTGTAAAGACAGATGTTTGTTGTCCAGACCTAAGCCCTGTTTGTTTTGGTGGGGGAGGGGAGGGAAGAGGAGAAAAGGGATGGAGGAGGAGAGAGCATTTTTATTGCTATTAACTGGGATTTTAATGGACCTAGAAAAATCCACTCCCCCCCCCTAAAAATCCTTACATTCATGGAAAAATAGCTGTTCCCCTTTGATTTGAATTTTCCTAAGTTTAACCAGAAAAGGTGGAAGTCGTTTGCCTTTAAGAAAGATAGCTTTCTACAAAATCACAGTGGATTTTCTTTTTGAGCAAAAAATAAACACATTCCTATTAGATCATTTAGCCCATTTTCTTGCCTATGCATATTCAGCACTTAGTCTGATTTAATTTTCAGTGCCTCCAACGATGACACTTCTACCACTTCCCTTGGGAGGTTCACTCATAATTCAGAAATATGCCCTTCTGTTTGGCTTAACTTTTCCTTTGCTCAACTGTAATAATATTGCTAACAATAACAACATGTATGATCATGCCTACTATGTGCCAAGCATTGTGCTAAGCACTTTTATAAATATCATCTCATTTGATCTTCACAACAACCCTGGAAGGCAAATGCTGTCATCCCCATTTTACAGCTGAGGAAACTAAGGTACAGAGGGTAAGTGACTTTCCCAGGGTCACACAGCTGTGTCAGTGGCCAGATTTAAATTCAGATCTCCTTGACTCCAGGAAGGCCCTGGGCTTTATCTACCCCAACACCTCTTCTCTACACCCTATGTCGGTGTTGGCTGCTTCCCCTCCCCCTCTCCACCACGCCTGAGGACATTCCTCACTTCCCTGCCCCTCTGCCCACCAGCCCAAAGAGAGCGCTTCCTCCCTCCCCTGTCTGGGGTAAGGTGGGGGACTCACATGTGGCATCAGGGTTGCCATTTGGGCGCTCAGTTTCAAAAAGGTTTGCCATCATTGCACTGTGTGATATAATAAAAAGAGCATTGCCCCAGTGCTTACTGGCTATGTTCACCAAAGAGATAATCCCTTCAGGTCCCTGAACCTCATGTTCCCCATCTCTGAAATGGAGGTAGATCACACTACAGAGCTACAACATGTCATAGTGAAGAAAATGCTTTCCAAACTATAATGCACTATGTAGATGCAAGTTATCACTGTTTTGTGATGTTCTTAGATATATCATCCAGCCTCTTCTAACTTTCCCCTATAATAAAGAATTCTTATAGTCAAGACTTCCAAGTAGTCTCCAACAAGCCTTTGGCCTCTTTTGTTTCTCAAATGTGGGAATTCTCCAATGTATTTTTTACCATCATCCAGCACCTCACTTTGCATCAAGGGGCAAAAATATACTTATTTGACTGGAACATTTATCTGGCCCTTCATAGAAGTTCTCTACTTCTCTACCAACATCTATTGCAATTATTATCATGGTCTTTTTCCTTGTGTTCACCATAAGTATTGCAGAAAGAGATGGCCAAGGATTTATTTTTTACTTCCTTTGAATGCACAATAACATCAGTTCTCCCAGTTCCTTTGCCTCTTCAAGGGGAACTTAAAGTCCATGTTTCCATTTAGCTGCAGTGTCCTTTTGGCTTCCAATTTCTTTTATCAAAAGAGTGTCTCTATCTATGGATTTCACTTTTTCAATAGTTTATCAGTTCATGAGTTATTGGGCAAGACTTCCTAATAGAGGGCCTATAGCTGAATTATTATCATCATTTAAAAATGATGACATCCTGGGGAATCTATCAATGAACATTTATCAAGCACTTACCATGTGCTAGGCACTGTGATAAACCTGAAGAATATACAAATAAGTGCAAAGCAGCTCTTGCCCTCGGGGAACTTCCATCCTAATGTAGCAGACAACATGTACATATATAGATTATGACACATGCATATCAAATACAAAATGTTTACATGAACTGGACTACACAAGGATGCAGATTTCAAAGCTGACCATTTTCTTAAAGTTTGATCCTCTCAGAAGGTGTCAGGATGGTTCACATAATCTCTAATTGAGTCCATTGTTGGCTCCCCCAACTTAACAGCTGGGCTTCATTATGAACTGCCATGACATCTCCTAGAGTAGTGATGGCGAACCTTTTAGAGATAGAGTGCCAGCACCCCCTCAGGCCAAATGCCATGTCCCACCCATCCCCACCTCACCCCCTTACCCCAGGCAGGGTAGGGAGGAAGCTCTCCCATTGGACTGCTGGGTGGAGGAGCAGATAAATTGAAAAAATGCCCTCAGTGCAGGCAAAGAGGAGGCAGGGGAGTGGCCTGAGCACTCCACTCCCCTCCAGCTCTGTCGTCTCTCTGAGCCACCCACCTCACCCCTGTGCCCTCCCATTGGGCTGCTGAGCAGAGGTGCAAGGGATATGAAAAAATATCTGCAGGCACAGAGGAGAGGAGGAGGGGAGCAGCTCTGCCTTTGTCCTCTGCCTTTCTAGTAAGGAACTTAGCAGGGGGAGAGTGGGTCACATGCCCACAGAGAGTGCTCTGCGTGCCACTTTTGACACCCGTGCCATATAGGTTCACCATCCTTGAAGGATACCTGTTCTTTGAGGGATTCCTAGAGATCTAGAGGGTAATGGAGCCCTTTAATCCTTTTAGCAGGTATATGGTGCCTCAATGATAGCTCATTCTAAATCCATATGGATATTTATGTTCAATAAATGAATATGGCACTTTTCTGAGAAAATTTCACCCACTGCTAGTGGTCTCTTTCAGTTGCTTATCCTTGGTATTGGTAGTGCCATGACAATAGCTACATTCACTGTATCTGAATTCATTATTACTATTGTTGTCTTAGAAGAGGCACAATTCCTAGTGTCCTTGGAAAATATTTTGAGGTTAATGCTCTTTGGGTGGTCCTTTTCCTTCTCTTGGTGAATGTATCTCTAGAGGAAAAATAGCCACCTCTCCTTTTGTCCTTAAGGTCTAAATATAGTCTCATGGTTCACAAAGGGCCAACTTAACAGGAATGACTTCATGTTGTAAAATTCTCTTCATCCTTTTCCTCCACACAGTTTATTGTTCACATGTCAAATATATATGTGTGTATATATATAAATTCTTAAGATTGTTGTTATTCTTGATCTCAGCCTCAACAAACAAATCATCGAATTGGAAGAGATTCCATTCATTCCAGTGCAGGCCTCTTTTGAGTTGTATATGATTGTCAATTAGCAGGATCCTGCTGGAACTTGTGAAAGAAATGCACATCAGAAATGTGCATGGGTCCAAGTTGGCAGAATCTATTTACTACTTACCACTAGACTATTTCTGCAAGGCTTTGTCAAGGATGAAAATCCCTCATCTGAAATATGGTGATGATAATAGTACCTACCTCACAGAGTTGTAGGGGCCAAGTAAGATACGAGTAAGTTGACAAAGTGCTCTACAAGCCTAAAAGCAGTATATATACACATAAGCAGTTACTATGTTGAAGTCGGAGTTCTTGTTCAGGGGCAAGTTGGAACAGAAGATCTTTGAGATCCCTTCCATCTCTGACATTTTGTGTAAAAGAAGTGTTTCACTCATAGAATGAGAGCCAGAAATAATAGGCAGATAGCCAAAGTGCCCCACTGTACCCACAAAATGGAACCAGACCTTGACAAGAAGTCAACTCCACCATGTTGGACAGAGCCTTGGTGGAAGCTCTTTGATTAGGGTTGCATAGCATAAGAAGGCATGGATGGGCTGAGATCAACACTGATTAAGTCCCCAGTCTGATACAATCACAGATCCAGTGACTTTGACAAAACCCTTCGCATCCTTAAAACTGTGGATTTAAGCATTCTGTCACTTAACTCCATCGTGCTATTTCTTCAACATTTTTGCTCCAACTCTATCTAAGTAAAGAGAGCCTTAGCTATTGAACATTATACAATATGACAGGTATCATGTACAAAATTGCATCTTAGTTGGAATGGTCTTTGTTATATACAACCCTAAATTCCAGTCATCCTTCTAAAGCTTGGTCTTCTTTCTCCTCACCTATACAGTCTTATAGTCCCACCCTCAGAATACGGTGCAGCTTATTCTTTTTCTCCCACCTAGAAAGAGAAGCTGTCAGCCTTGGGAAAAGAAGAAATGGCATCATGCTTATGCTCTCTCAACTCATAGGATCATAGATTCAAAATCGGAGGGGACCTTAAAGACCATAGGGTCCAACCCCCTCATTTTAAAAATGAGTAAACTAAGGCATAAGAAGATTGGTGACTTGTCCAGAACCACAAAACTCATAAATGTAAAAGTGGGATTTGAATTCAGGTCCTTTTGACTCCCAAATCTAGTACCCTAACCATTAGTCAGCTCTGCCCTTCCACTGACACTTCCATCTCTTGCTGCAGATATCATTCCACTGATACAACCACGCCTTCCTTTTTTAAAGCAGCATCACATAAATTGTCCCTGTGCTATCACCAGTGGTTTTTTAAACATGCTTCCTTCCCATGAGATTCTAGTTTTTCAGGTTATTCCCAAATGTGTCTATTACAACTGGAGCTTTTCTAATGTCACCCCTACCTAGACAGTATCTTTTCTCTGCTATCTCTGGGTCACTCACTTCTTGCCCAGATGTCACACTCACTTCTCTGTTCTTTATAATCTCATGATTATGACTTGACCTTTTCACAACCACCCAGGTTCATACTATTGTGTCTTCCCTCATTTGAGATGAGCTTCACTACCTCATTCCAAGACTCATGAGGCAATGGTTTCCATATGCACTGGGGCTGTCATTCAAATTCTACCTTGCCTGCTCAGCTAATGAGGTCAGAAACAGCACTGCCTGTAATAGATTGATTCTCCCTTGGGTAATGTACCTCCAGGAGAGATGTATTTGAGTTTCTTCCTACCCACCCCTCTTAAATGCAATAGTTAGATAGCATTTCTTAGCACCATTTCAAAAGGAGAAAACAGTACAGAAACATAAATAGGAAAGGAATTCATAGAAACCAACTGGATTGCGAAGCTTGGTAGAGGGCGAATTACTGGTTTTTCTTTAACCCAGAAAGATGCTGTATGGTACTACTTTTCAGCAGTCACCATCTTTAGAAATCTCTGCTAAGCTGCTATCTCTGGGAAGTGAGTGACAGGACAGCATGGTCCCTTAGGGTTAGTCTTATATTCCTTTCTGACCTCCCTTCCAGCAGGCACCACCCCCTCTACTCATCTATACCCTGACTGATTGATTTAAGTTGCAACCCTGACTATTAGGTCAAAAGGATAGCTCATTGATTTACTGGATATAGCGATTTTCTTTTCTCAAATCCATCCAAAGCAAGTGCCTGCCTTGTATGGCTATCCCTAGAGACTTGTTCTCAACCTTCTGTCAGCTTACTTCATATACCAGCCTTTCTTAGCTTGAGGATGCACAAATCCACCATATTTTAAGGTGGGAGCATTTTCTTACATCCTTGGATATGTGCATAATAAATCCTACTTTCCCCCTCATATGCTTTGCTTCAATATATCATTGAGGTGGCTTCTTGAAAAGAAACCTCTTCTTTTAAACTTCCCTCTTGCTTGTTAGAGAAGGCTATAATAAACAGAGGCTAGGGATGATCAAAATGTGGAAAAGAGAAGAATTTGCTTTCCCCACCTCCTGAAGATGGAGTGTAGGCTTAACAAAGGCTCTGGACTGCATGGTACCATGGGGATAGAGTAATGACTGGAGTCAGAAGACTTGAGATCAAGGCCCACCACTGATATTTATTACTTGTGTGACTTTGGAAAAGATTCTTAGCCTCCCCGGGTCTCAGCATCCTTCCTTGGAAACAGAAGGAATTGAACTAGATGGCTTCCGAGCCCCCTTCCAGGTCATTATCTATTATCCTAGGGTCCTATGACTTTTTTTAACCCTTTCCAATACTGCGTATTGGCTCCAAGGCAGGCAATGGGGGTCAAGTGACTTGCCCAGGTTCACACAGCTGGGAAGTGTCTGAGGCCAGATTTGAACCTAGGATCTCCCATCTCTAAGCCTGGCTCTCAATCCATTGAGCCACCCAGCTCCCCCCCCCCCCCCCATGACTTTTTAAAAGTTGGATTTCAAAAAGAAGAGCTTATGCTCCTATCAAGAGGCAGTATGGTCACAGTGCTGTGGAGAGAGCACTGGACTTTGAAGGGAGAGAGACTGGAGTTCAAATCCCAGAACTGACACTTGCTGAGTGACCTTGGGCAGGTCACTTCCTCCCACCTCCATTTTCTTCATCTATAAAAGGAACATAATAATAATTACCTCATAGCACTATAACAAGGAAAATTCTTTGTATATCTTATAGCACTATATAAATGAGTAGTTATTATTAGAAGGAGAATCTATTCATCTATTCAAGGGTTGAGATGCTCTCAAGAACAAAACTACAGTGCTATGAACACAGATGATTACTCTGAAAAAGAAAAGGGGCAGCTCTTTAAAGAAACAGGAAACTCATCAACCACCTAGGTCTTTGAAAAATGAAGGCCAGAGCAAGATACCTGAAGATAAAGTATAATGATAAAAATATATAATTATAAAAAAAGTCAAGAGTGCTAAAACTCAGGAAAAGCTGAAGATTTCATTGGATGCAAAGGTCTAAAAAAATGGGTACAAGTTAATGGTAATGGACTACAGGGAGAAAGTCTTTTCCCAGTTTGTTTCTGTTTTCTTTGCCAATAAAGAATGATCTTTAGATGGGGAAATAGAGAACAAAAATAGTTAAAAGGTGAAATGTCATCTTATTGGAGAAGATAAGTGTGAAACCAAGTTTTAAATGAAAACAATTTAGAAATATATGACTTTACAGAGAATCGTTCAGATACTAGAGGAAGCTATGGGACATAGTGAATAGAGCATTGAATCTGTAATAAGAAAGACCCAAGTTCAAATTCAACCTCAGACACTTAGAAGCTGTGTCACCCTCACCCCTCAAATCAATTAACATCTGCTTGCCTCAGTTTCCTCATCTGTAAAATGAGGATAATAATAGTACTTCTCTCCCAGGGTTGTTGTGAGGGTAAAATGAGATAATATTTGTGAAGCCCCTTGCAAGAAGAAGCTTTAAGGAGATGTACAAATGCTAGTATAGTCAACAAATATTTGTTGAGCACAAGGTGCTATCCTAGACAGTATAGGAGAGAGAACGATAAACAAGACATAGTTCTTATGCTAGTTTTTAAAGAGCTTAAAATGTACCAAATCACTAATTATTATATATTGGAATAGTGCTTATAGAGGCTTCATTGAATACATTAAGTTAGAGATAGAGTTTCTATCTTTTTTTCTACCTTTCTAATTACTCAAATAATTGTGCCAAGGTAACCCCTCTTTGGCCTTGGTCATTCTCTTGACATTCTCTGTTTCATCCACTCTTTTTTCCTGGCTGATGAAAGGATACAATGAGGTACCACAAAACCACTGCGGGATAGCATTCTCTAGAGGCCTTTACAAACAGAATCCATTTTCTCTACCTGGGACTCCTTAGGTCTTCTGGTCTTGCCTGAAAGGAAGGAAATGTCAGACGAGGTAACTTTTCCAGGAAATCTTTCTCTGCTTCCCAAACACCATCAGCTAATTGAAAATATTGTTGATAATCTTTTAAAAGAAAATGAGTTTGAGCTCCTGTTGCTGCTGTAGCCGTGATTCTTGTCAGAGAAGTATGGCCACTGAGCAAAATCCCAAAATCCAATTGTTATTTTTCCCATCATTTTCAACAGTTTTGATCACTGTGAATTCTGCATTTGTAACTTCCTAAGGGCAGCTTGCTAAGAGGCGTCACTCATTTTTCTCTTCTGTAAAATGAGGTCTTTGGTGGCATTAGGATGACCCCTTAAGTCTCTTCCAGTTCAGAATCTAAGACGCCACCACAACACTCCAGGCACCTTCCATCTATGATAGCTTTAATTTGAAAGAGTAAAAGCACATTGCTCCTCTGCTAGGCCATCTTAGAAGCAGAAATGGGACAGGATGTTGTAGAATGATGCTGAGTTTAGCACCACATGAGCAAGAATAATCCATTCATTTGGGTTGTTTTTTAAAGGAAGTTACCAGAAAAAAATTGGAAGCTTTCTCTCTTACTGGCTAGATCCAGGCAAGCTCAATCTATGAAAGCCTTTCTAGCAATGGCTGTGAGTCTCCCTCAGACAGAGCAGTGGCCTGGCTTCTCTCCCTTCTCCTCTCCACAGATGTGTGTGCAGAGTCTCTTCCTGAGATCCTAACTCCATCCCTGTCCACGTACCCCTGGATTCGTCTTCTTTCCTCAAATACCAGAATTGCTGGTTGCATCTCAGGCTATAAACAGTCTTTTTGGTAGGAAATTGTTCTCTGGCTTACTGAGAACCACCAGAGACCATCACCAGGCAGTTAATGTGTCTTAAAAATGATCCTCCCTGGAGTCTTAACATTGAATACTGTTGGATCCCAGCATGCCAACAGAGAAAGCAAGGACAGACCACAGATCTCCATAACCATGAAGATACATTGATATGGGGGGGAGGGGGCATCTGGGTGGCTCAGTGGATTGAGAGTCAAGCTTAGAGATGGGAAGTCCTGGGTTCAAATCTGGGCTTAGACACTTCCTAGCTGTGTGACCCTGGGAAGTTCTTTAACCCCAACTGCCTAGCCCCCTTACCACTCTTCAGTCTTAGAACCAATTCACCATACTGATTCTAAGACAAAAGTAAAGGTTTAAAAAATATATATTTGATATGAATATACTTCAGACATGGGATGCTTTATTTTAAGAAAATCAGTTTCTTCCTTCATAGCTCACAAGGAATTCTGAGTTATTTTAGTGGGCGATTCATGATGGGAACCAATGGACAAATTGTGCCTGTTGATGACAAAGGAAATATGGAAACGTCTGTGCCTCCAACACCTACAGTATGATGTTGTTTATACACTATGAGAGTCTTCCTGATATAAATACCATAAGCTCCTTGGGACCAGGGACTGTTTCATCTTATGTTTGTATCCCCAGCCACCCAGCACATAGTAGGCACTCCCTGAATGCTTCCTGGTTGGTTTTCCTTTTTGAAAATGTTTTATTGATACTCTCTAGCTTTATAATTCATTTCTGGGCAGCTAGGTGGCTCTGTGGATAGAGTGCCAGGCCTGGAGTTAGGTGTACCTGAGTTCAAATCTGACCTCAGATACTCTTGGGCAAGTCACTTAACCCCAATTGCCTAGCCTTACTACTCTTCTGCCTTAGAACCAATACTTGTTTTTTTCTTTAAATCATTTCCAAACTCCTATCCTTTCAGATTGAACCTTTTCTTGGGGAAAAGAAAATTAAGCAAAACCATATAATATAGTCACTCTATCTGACAGTGTATTTAGTATTCTGTCCTGGTAGTCCCCACATCTCTGCTAGGAGGGAGGAGATCTATTCATCATCAATTCTTCAAGATCATCATTAGATTGTTCAGTTTTCAATTACTTAGACTTTAGAGTATTTTTAACGATCTTCTTTTTGGTGTTGTCATAGTCCTATGTATTATCCTCTTGGTTCTGCTTATATATGATTAGTGTGTTTCTCTGAATAACTCTCATTCATTTCTTATTACACAATAATATTCCATAATATTCATAAACTATGGTATTTGCAGCCATTCCTCAATCAACATTTTGATGACTCAGTGGATAAAGCCTGAGCCTAGAGGCAAAAAGACTCTGAGTTCAAATCCAGTCTCAGACACTTACTAGCTGTGACCTTTGGCAAGTCAACTAACCTCTGTTTACCTCAATTTCCTCGATTATAAAATGGGGAAAATAATAGCACCTACCCCTCAAGGTTGTTGTGAGGATCATATGATAAAATATTTGCAAAAGCGCTTAGCATAGTACCTGGCACATCTTAGGTGCTGTCTAAATGATATCAAAACAGGCACCCTTTTTGTTCCTCGTTCTTTGTCTGATCTTTTTTGGCATCTATTGAACCTTTGTTGCTGTGTTTGACTTCTGTGGGATATATGCCCAGTAGTGGGATCTCTTGGTCAAAAGGTGTAGACACAGTTTACTCACTTTTCTTCCTTAATTCTAAGCTGAAATATTTAAGAATCTTTTCCAACATCTAAAAACAAAAGCTTTCTTTTTCCTCCCCCCCAATCTTCAGTTACTTAAAAAGTCCCTAGGGAAGGCTGTTTGTGAGATAAGTTGAGCCTTGGGAAAAATCATAAGTTTGTGCAGTTTCGTTCTGGTGCTTGATCTCTAAGCCCGTGGCACTTTCCAAGTGTGGGCATGAAGGAGAAAGAACAATGCAGACTGTTCAGAGAAACCAAGTTAAGAGACATTTGTATGAAGAAAAACAGGGCTAAGGAATCCACTAGATGACTTCTGCCTGAGAGAAATGAAGCTTTCCTGATGCTACACCACTGGGAGAGTTTCTGCATGGTAGGGCTCTGGGGATTGGAGCTGTCTGGGGGTTGGGGGAGTGGAGGGTAGAAAGGGGGACAAGATAAGCCTTGCTGTTCCTTTCCTTTCTTAGAAAAGTAAAAGTTAGCCTTCGGTTACCAACCAAATGCTCCATCCTGGAATAGCATGACCTTGATGGGTGATGTGGGGTCCAGCCCAACGTTTGCATTTAGGCAGGCTCCAAATGCCTCGTGTGAAACCCCAGCAGCCTCTAGTGTGGACAAGAAGCCACAAGGCTGTGTTGCTTCTTTGGTATCTGTCCTGTCTTCTGCACATGGGTCTAAGCCATATTCATGCTAGGTCAGGCAGGGGAGTGACAGGCACTTCATAAAACTTTCCATTTTTCCCCAAACCGGAAAGCCCTGGAAGCTGCTGATCACTGCACAGGGGCAGCGTGGGGACAGGCAAGCTTTAACATGCTTGCTCTTCATTTATCGGAGGGTCATTGTGGTCAGGGGCAGGTGCTTAGCAGGGTCCACTGAGATTAATTTGGCTAGTGGAAGAAGGGGGGAAAAAACCATCTGAGAGAAAAGGCAAAATCACTGTGATGGCATAGAGGAAGCATTTTGCCTCATCAGCCGTCAAACATTTTGCCCAGCTCTGCTAAGCTAGAGCTTCATTTTAATTGGTGATGAATTAAACATTGTGAAATTAGCCAAGACACAGTCTGTTCTGGATACCTAAGAGCAGAGCATGCCTCATTTACTGATCATAGGAGGAAAGGTAAAGATCCAAAGCCAGACAGAATCTTAGCCATTTTTGAAGAGGAAGGACCAGAAAGGGGATAGAAAAAGGAAAAGAAAAAAAAGACTGGACCACTCATGCTCTTGCAGCCCTGGCCACTGGGATTCCTAACCTGAAGAGAAGGGATGAGGCAGACCAGAAGTCATTCTCCCACAATGCCATTTTGTGAATGAGTGATGAGATTCTCAGCCCCTTAAGGCCTAAAAGTGTGGTCTGAGGCTATTTTGATTTGCTAGTGAGGGGCACTCTGCTTAACACCTCCAATGCTCCTGGGCTTTGGGACTAAGGCCCCGGACAGTGGGCCTAGCTTGGGTAATTGGAGAAGGCTGGATTAAGTCCTGAACTCACAGTCAGGAAGATCTGAGCTTGGGCCCTGGCTCTGATATGCTCCTATCAGATCTCCTGGAACCTAAGTTTTCTTATCTTAAAAATGGAAACAATAGCAACTACCTCCCAGGGCTAATGTGAGGCTCCAGTGAAATCCTGGGACATAATACAACCAGTAAAGCTTAAAAGCACTATGTAAGTGTGAGTTGTTGTTGGTTTTTGTTGTTATTAATAACATACTAAAAGGTATAAAACAAACTTCCTTTGGCTCTGGGGCTGTTTTACAACTTTCATTATCTTTTTAGTTTTAAGGAAGCAATTGAATAACAGCAGCCATCTTGGAACATGGCTTTTCCATTGGTCCATATTGGGACACTTCTGGAGGAGCCATTTTCAAAAATGATGATGATGATGATGATGATGATGATGATGATTGATGATTCAGATCTTTGAGATTGAGATTAAAAACTCACTTTGATAAGTGACAGTCAGAATTTGAACCCAAGTCTTCTGATTCTCAGAATCTAGTGTTATTGCCCTTAAACCAAGATGCCATTATTATTGATTATTTTTGTTTTCACTGCCTAATGTTTTTAATGCAGTCACTTTTCCTAAGTTATTGTAGTGGTTCTATAAATGTACATCTATTTGTGATGGGTTTATGAAAATAATTTAAGTTGGCTATCTTCTTGATAGAGAGTTATGGCACAAATAAGTTTATTAAAAAGAAGAGGTGTCATGTGTTTTATAAATGTATGTAAAATATTTAGATGAATTGTGAAATGGCAACTTAAAATGCGATTCTTTTTTTAAAAAAACCACCTCATACTTTTCATAGTAGTCATCAGAAGGCTACTTTACATTCTGGGCTACTTTTTCATGGAATTTGAAATGGCATTGAAGTAGCTAAAAGGAAACTCTTGGCCTCACTGAGTTTGGATAAATTAATCAACTTTAATAGTAAAGGACTTTGCTCGAATATCCTTATAGCTTTTGTTTTGTGACATTCATTTAGGGAAGTGCCATTTTAAAGTTTCTGAAGTGAAAAAAAAAAAACAACTATACACATTGATTTCAGGTATCCTGGATATGAACACAAGAAGGGAGGTCTTTAGAAAGAAATCTCTTTTGATTAGGTTCAGAGAATTGGGCCTTTTGAAAGACAAGCGATAAGGAGGCTGGAACTGATGCCATTTATGACTAAGGTGTTCATAAAGGCAAACTCCAGGTAGGTTGGCAACTTTAAAGACGTAGAGCAAGAAACGCATCAGACTTCCTCTCAAAGATGTCCTGAAAACTGGTATGAAAAGGGCATTTGTAGTTCATGTCAATGAAGTGGAAGGTGAAGACCTGAGCTGTGTGTCACGCCAACTTATAACAGAGAAGCTTTTTAAAGAAGAAGGAGTGCCGTGTGTACTGACAGACTTCAAGGCTCGATAGCATCTATTGTCAATAGTGGGACAACTTGTGAAACAAGGCATTTTTCCTGATGTGGGGAAGCTTTCTTTCCTCCCTCCCCCTTTCTGTTTTATTTTACAACCTGAAACTTATTCAGCAAGTACCTCTGAGATGAACTTAAAGGAGCTGGAGACTGACCCATGTTTAATTTCCTTTACAGCTTGAATGAGCGAGATCACTTGTTAAAGAGACTGGGCAGAAAAACGCCTCCAACTCTCTTCCGTTCTAATTCCATCCAGCAAGGTGTATCACGTAAGTAGCTGGCTGAAACCCAACCAGGTAAAGAGAAGGGGGAGGCTTAATTAAGAGTGTAGGTAGTGCTAATAGGGAAAGAGGACTGAGCTGCCAACCCAGAGACATAAATTTGGAAGTGGAATTAGTGTAGATGGCCCCAGGCAAGTATAGCTTGAATGTAGGTAATTCCCGGGGACCCAATCAAATGCCTGAATGACAAAATCCTTATATTTAAAATCCTGATGTTTTCAAGATCCCTCCATCATGGTCCCAATAGGGTTTTTTTTTTTTTAAGGATAAAATACTTTGTTTTGGATTCTTTGTTTTCCTTAAAGAAAATGTATAAACCCTGCTTTATAAATATAACAACATTCCTGTAAAGGTCCATAATTTTACAAAGTTGTTCAAACTGGGCCCCCTCCCTTCCCCCAGTAAGCACACTCCTCCTTACAGTTTCACACCTTGGAGTCGCTGGATCTCTTGGCAAAGATGCCTGACCTCGGTAGGGGCACACCCAGAATTGGCCATGCCATTGATCGTTTGAAGAGGGGCCCGAGGCCTCTGCTAAAGGCAGACCTACCCAGGCTGGGGTGGACAGATAACTCATAAATGAATACACAGAGAAGCCAAGGTTTATCAGAATCTGAGGTATGGACTGCTGCCAGATTTTAAAGAGAGGCCTGGAAACCCACTGGAATGGACCGAAAGAACGAATTTTGAGAGGAGGGGAAATCTTGGCAAATGAGAACAAACTAAGTGGCTCATTTATGTTGACCATTTGTGGTTAAAGGACTTTCAGAGTTGTTCTATATAGGCTGTCCAGCCTCAGCATTTCCTGTTCAGTCCATTTAATGGCAAATGACCTTTGCTTATTAGCATGCTTCATTTACTCATATTCTCTCCCTCCCTGTCCCCCTCCTATTCTCTCCCTTAATTTCTCTGCTCCTCTCCCTCCTTGTCCCTCTCTTTCCTCTCTGCCTTCCTCCCTCACCTCTTCCCTTTCACTCACCTCCCTCCCTCTTTTGATTTCTCCCCTTCCCCAGGGAGGCTTAGGAGGAAATAGCCAGCAGAACAAGAAGGTGAAAAGGAATCGGCAAAATCATTATAAAAATTCCCCATTATGTACATAGCACAGACATGGAAAGGATTTGTATTAACAATCTAAGCTGAATTATATGTGCTAAGACTCAAAATACTTGGCAAACCAAAAGAGGAAGAATTTTTTTCAAACCTTCCTCTTCCCCTCCATAAGTGAACTAAGGCTCAAACGGTCACCAGGAGCCTCTTCGGGGTCATATGTGACTTAGGATCTGTGTTTCATGGGAATAACTAGTCAGGGCTCTTAGGAAAGGAACTTCATTTCCCAAACATTAATTACTGCAACACATTTTCTGAGTCTGGGGAATGCGAAGAAATATACAACAGGCAATCCAAGAAGCACAGTGAACACAAAGTCCCTAAATGTAAAACCTGCCTCTTAATCTCAATTAATCATAATAATAGCTAACATTTATATAGTATGCCAAGATTTGAAAAGTACTCTACATAGAAGAGGTAGATGCTGCTATTATCCCCGTTAAGATGAGGGAACTGAGGCTAAAAGAGCTTGTGATTTGCCCAAAGGCCCATAGCTGATAAGTATCTGAGGCAGGATTTGAACTCTATGCACTGGGCCACCTACCTGCCTCTATAAAATCTTATTTTGTTTCAACAATTCACAACTCAGTGGGTAGCCTGCTCTTCTGTTTTGTGTTTTTTTCCATTTTGGAAAGAGAATTGGTTATATATAAAGTGGTTATTTTTTACTGGGAAAATGAAGCTTTAAGCAGCTAGCTACTCTTTCTGACTGCTGTAAACTATGTCATGTAATAAAAATTCACTGGACCCCAGGAGTTAGGAAACCTGGGTTCTAATCCAACCTCTACCACTTACTATTCTCTATATGACTAGGGGCAAGTTGTTTCAAAACCTCTCTGGGTCTTTGTTTCCACATCCATGCAATGAAAGGGTTGGATTCCATGATCTTTAAGGTCCCTTTCAGCTCTGACATTCCATGATTTCCTCTATCCCCTCCACTGATAATTCCCTCAGCCTGTTTGTGCCTTAGTTTACCCTCAGGGTAAACCATCATTAAAAAAGTCTAAGGATTCCTAGAACAAGTGCACAGAAAAGCTGTTTATGCAATTTGACTGTTATGACCATCTCCTCTCTTCAGTGTCAGAAATCTGTTGCCTTCATTAAGATGTCCATCACCAAAACCCAGTTGAATTGAAAAAGTCCGCTAGAGAATGGCATTTAAGCTAGGCTGGTGAAAAAAAAATGGTATAATTGATTTCTGGACCTGATCATGTGAAATAGCTTGGAAATTCCCTCTTTCTCTTCTCTATCCCCGTTTCTGGTACAAGCACATGCATGAGGAAAGAGAAAGCTAGCTCCCAAGTTGGCTCCACCAAGTGTATTCTCCAGGTCCACATCATTACTTTCAGGCTGTCAAGACTTCCTGCAAGATTTATGAAAGTGGGAAATTTTTTTTAAAAGTCGGTTTCCAGTAAGCTGAAGCATTTGGATGCAAACAGCAATTAAAAGTTCATTAGCCAGAGTTCTTGTTGCAAGCATCATGCATCTTTGTCATGCCGATCTTCAGGGGACTGAACAGGAAATCCTAAGCTATTAGGTTGCTTTGTCTACCTGTTCACCCACAGCTGGTCTGATTCCTACTTGGGGGTTCTTGTAGGAAAATCAGGTCCTGAGCTCGCCACATAGTTTATAAAGAAGACATTGCCTCCTTTTCCTCCTGAAAAGATGAGTGGCCAGCCCAGGCTGAGCAGACCTGGCTCATAGCCCTAAGGTGATATTTTACCTCATGAGAGACTGGTGGTGAAAGAGGCTGGCTGCCTGTTTATTGCTTTTCCGAGGCAGTGACCTCTCTAGCCTTTGTCTGCCCAGTGGCATGGATGTGTTTGGTAGGAAGGAAAAAACCTTTCATTATTGGCCCCACACCTGATCCTTGTGCTTCTTCCCATGACTGCATGACTGAGCAATCCCCTTGGAATGCCTGTGGGAAGCCTGATGCTGGGCCCTCACAGGAAGGGCCCCACAGATTTTCAGGCGAAGGAAACCCACTGTACACTCAGCTCTTCCAAGACTGTCTGGAAGTGCCTCACACAGGATGGGAATTTGATGTTACTTTTCTCCTTGGCCTGAGTCCAGGATTATGGGTGCACCTCCCAGAGGAGGCAGACAGTTGATCCTTTCATTTAAACTAGACGATTTAATGTGCTAACACAAAATGATGGGATGCAGGTTTAAAGATAGAAAGGACTCCAAAGATCAAGTAGCCTAAGCCCTTCTACAGATGAGGCCCAGAAAGGCAAGAGTACTTGTTCAGGGTCAACAACTAATAAATAAAATCGCCAACCATGGGATTTTGAACAGGAAAGGGGACCTTCAAGGTCACATAAACAAACCCCTCATTTTATAGAGGAGGAAACTGAGGCACAGAGACATTTACCAAGGTCACACAGATAGCAGTAAGCAGCAGATTACAACGCAGACTCCAAAGAGTGCTCTTTGCACTGTTCCACATGGTGCTTCTACTCAAAAAGGATGGATTCTGTCAAATCCATGTTCATTTTTATGTCCATCCAAAGTTTTCTGATGAAAGCGCTCTTTCCTTTTCTAAAAAAGGGCAGCTGTGTTTCCATCGTTGGTGGGTTGTTTGCACAGAAACCTTTCTGTGGCTACAGGCAGTGCCTCCTGGCTGGAAGGACTGAGGATCAGGAAATCTACCGCCGATTGACTGGCAGTCCAAGTCACTCTTTTTGCACAGACAAAGATCTAGATAGGATTTATTCCTTTTTACAAACATATACCCCTTGAACACTTTGCAAAGGAAATGTGTGATTTATTTTCCCTGCTTAGTTCCTTCCTTTTCTCTCTCCCACTTCCCTACCCCCTCATAAATGCACACACATGCAACTGCAGTAGATGTATTTCTATACTGAAACACATCCAACTAATTGCTCAATATATGATAACTACTGAGTGGTGAAAACAAGTACCTCTTAAGACATGCTGCCCAGTGTTTCCTCAGTTTAAATAATAAAACAAGCCCTTGAATTTGCTCTGCCTAAACAATGGCTTGGGAGTGCCTGCTGAGCCCTGTGGACATTACCCAAGACCCGCAGCAGACCTTCCAGGAATGTACAGTCTAGTTGAGGAGATAAGACAGAAGACCACCAGAAAATAAGGATGATAAGAGCTCAAGTTGGCATAAGGCTTTCTAGCTTATGAAGCACTTCCTTCCCAAGGACAGCCAAGCCTGCTGTAGCACTCATGTTGTGACAACTCCCACTTACAAGTTGCTTTGATTTGCTGTTTGGATAAGTCACATCTTCTCTGGGCCTTGGTGAGTGGGTTGGACAAAATGAGCTCCATGGTCCCTTCCAGAGGTAACAGTCCTATGACTCTACATCACAAAACTGTTTTTCTTCTAAGTAGTCCCCCCCCTTTTTTTTTTTGCAGATGAAAAAAAGTACACAGAGAGGGAAAGCATTTGCCAGAGGCCACAAAACAAGAAAGCAAATGTTATCATTCATTGTGTCCCAAAATTGCTGATGCTCGCACACTTTGACCACCAGATCTTTACTAGAAATGTTCTTTATTTTTTAAAAAAGCCAAAAGAGTCTAACCCTAAAGTATAACCTTTTGATTATCTAGTTGTAGGGGGCGAGTATTATTCATTAGTTTTAGCTTTGAAAACTCCAGAGGAAAGGCTCCTTACTTGGACTGAAGTAAGGACTCTTCACAATGAGCACCTTGTTCTGAGCAGAGAATCTGAGGTGTGGTTTGAAGGGTTAGGCTGCAGGGGAAAAAGAGGTTTGGAAGAGCCCTGCTCTAGCTGGAAGCGGGAAGTTTGCATTGTCCAGGTTGATGATTGAAAACAGTGTTGATGCCCATCCCATTAGGCAATGCTAAGACATTATAAAAGCCCTTGAGAAAAATGGAGCCAAGTGAAGACAGTTTCAGGGCAGTGATGGCCAGCAGCTTGCCCATAAGTCTTAAAGCAATCAGAATCAAAGCTAAGGGTTATAAAACCACCTTTTATGGAAACCAATTATAAGAGATTTCAAATAAACTTTTTTTTTCAGTGAGCACAGAAGAAACAGACAAGCACATCAGCATCCCACACACAGGCCTCATTTGACCAAGGAGGTCAGTGACTTTTCCAGGCATAGATCAAGGGGAGGACACCACGGTCACATATCCAGTTACTGAGGGGTTTCTCTCCTTATTAAAAGTTTCCCTAGTCTCATTCTGTCCCTAGTCTCATTCTGTCACTGTTTTTTCTCTTCAGTCATATAGTCAACAAGTATTTATTAGGTTCCTACTATGTGCCAGGCACTGGGCTAAGTACTGGGGGTATCAAGAAAGGGAAGAGACCTTCCCTGCTCTCAGGGAGCTCCCAGAACAGAGGAGAAGACACTTGTAAGCAACCATGTACACACAAGCTATATTCAGGATAAATTGGAGATAATCAGCAGAGGGAAGGCAATAGAATTAAGAGGGATCAGGAGAGGCTTCTGGAACTTGAAGGAAGTCAGAAGATGGAGATGAGATGACATGAGGGATAACCAGAGAAAAAGTCCAGAGTTTGGAGATGGGAGTTTCCTGTGTGAGGAATAGCAAGGAGGCCATTATCGCTAGATCAGGTATATTGGGCAGGGGGGAAAGGGGTGGCATGGAGATGGAGTAAGATGGATGTAAGAAGACCAGAAAGGTTGGGGGAAAGCTAAGGTTTTGAAGGCCAAACAAAAGATTTTATATTTGATCCCAGAGGTGATAGGGAATTACTGGAATTTATTGAGAGCTTAAGGGAGGAGGAGTTATAATGTAACTTGGATTCTTTCTCTTCTTTATTTTGCCCCTCTTTTCCCCAAAGATCCAATAAAACAGACGTTAACTCTTCTTAAACTTCATTCTACTCTCTCCCTCTAGCACATTCATGTCCTTCTCTCATTTCATAGCCTCATGATGACTTTCCTTTATAGCTTCCTAATTCTCATCCAACTCAGTCCCAACCTCAAAGTCCACAAACAAACCCAGGCAACTTGTCCCTTCAGGCAATGGCAGGTGGATACAATTGCTCCAACCTTACTAATTCTTGGTTCGTTCCTTGTGGTATGTTGCTTCTGGACCAAAACAGAAGCTATTTTTCATCCTTTCTCAGAATCAAGAGGCTGGCCTAGAACTTGACAAGCAGAGCTTTAGGATACAAGAGGCTTGAGGATGGCTCAAAACGGATGGTTTCAATGTGTCCTAAAGATGGTCCTTATCATTATCTTAAAGGAGGAAGATTCTCCTTTTTTCTCTCTCTCTCTTCTCAAGGCTTCTTCTCATGATCTCCTCTTGATCAACCTACTCCCACACATCTAAAGACTGGGTCAACTCATCCACGGACACCTATTTTCTTTATTTAGAATCCAATAGACATTGCCTGATCCCAGCTTGCATGACTGATATTTTTTTTTCTCCTTTTAAAGGATGATTGCTGATTAATGGTTCCATTGTCAGTGATGAGTCAGGTAATCATAGACTAGCTTAAACTGATAAGCCTGGATGAGAATATCTACCTCTTTATTATCCTTATTATATTATTTTTTATTTAATTACAGTGTTTATCATTTGGGTGTGATAATTCTCTAACTCCTTGACTTACGAAACCCAGCCAACAACATATGAGGCCTTTTCTTGCCCTTTGATTGATGAGAAGCCAACTATTCTCACCAATAGTCACCCTTCTTTTGAACCACATGCAAGAAATGAGTTTGCTGTGGCCTGAACTGCTGATCAATAAATTCCTCTTAAGAAGTTCAGCATGTTGCCTTATTTACTCAAACTAGAAGAAACCCACTTTAAATAGCTGATTGCCAGTCTGAATCAGGCTGATTTTTTCAAACCCTAGGAATGCTTCAGGCATCATGAAATTGCTTTGCCAACTTTCGGTATTAATATTTTTTTCTTTCCTCCAGCATGTTTACAACTTTGTAAATTAGTCGGCAGGCCTTCAGTTACAGGCAGAGTCTGGCATTTCCGGAGCAGAAATCTCTTGATTGGTGTTGGGAAAATCTAGATATGGACCAGTGCATCCCCTGTTAACACATTTTAGTCTGAGGTTGGCAGCAGCAGTCTCACACCTGGGAAACCTCTCTATCCCAGAGTTATTACTTCTCCCTTCAGCAGTGAGTGCCTAAGGAAAGGAAAACCTGTAGCTTAGGAAGGTGGAGCGAGAGTGCTCTGAGCCCAGCACAGATGCAGTCTCTAGGGCAAGGGTTCTAAAACTTTGTGTCCTAGACCCCTTTGGCAACCTGGTGAGGTCTTCTCGGACTCATGTTTTAAAAGCATAAAAATGAAACACATAGGATTACAAAAGGAAATCAAAGCTTAATGCAAATATAGATGTAATTTTTTCCCCCATCAAATTTTAGAGATTCCTTCAAATCCATCCATGGACTCTTTGTCGGTGTGGAGGGGGAGGCACATGGGGTTCTGTGGACCTCAGGTTAAGAACCCTTGCACTAGGGGGAAATGGGTTGTACTCAAATGTCATGCCAGCGCTATCCCTTCTTTTCCCCTTCTGTGATAGACATTAACACATTGGACCTACTAGTTCAGTCTGGCTAAGTTGGGTTGAGGTTTCTCTGACCAGTATTTCAGCTACAGGGGCAGCTGTTTCTATGGTACCAAGACAGTTTTATCACCCCCAGAGGGTCCCAAATTATGTTCTTGAACTGACTTACTCTGTGCTCCCTTCTTTTAGATGGATACGCCTTTTCCCAAGAAGAACACGGAGCAGTCTCTCAGTCAGAAGTGGTCCGCTCCTATGACACAACCAAACAGAGAGCTGGAGTGCAGTAGGACACTGCCTTCCCATTTAATGAATACCAGGAATTCATGAGACTTGGATGATTGCATCCAGCATCCTTGACTAAGGCTGGCAGCAACAGCAGCTGAAACACCGGAAAGAAAATTCATTTCTGTGGCCTTAGCCAACAAGTTTGTTAATTATGTCTCCCCTTTGCAAACCTTGAGTACATATGGAGGGGGAAATCGTTGTTTCAATTTGTCTGCAATGCTCTGCCTAACTTTTGTTTATGTTGTTATGAAGCATTCGACTGTGCTCTGTGAGGTGTGAAATTAAAAACATTATGTTTCACCAATATTTAAACATCAGTACAAGTTGTTCTGGGAGAAAGGTAAAAGAATTTTATGTTCCGTGAGAAACCTATCTTGCTTTAATTGGAATCGGGGTATGGAAACTTCCTGTTTTGTTAACTTGCAGATTAAGTATGCCAGCAGCATGTAAACCTTACTTCTACACTGGTTGTTCCCTCGCTTTGATTTAAATTTTGTTTGTATGAAGTTGACATAAACTTCTTGATTGCAATGAAATCACAAATATGTAACGGGATGACAAATCTGAGAATATTTATCTTAACCTTCTTAACCACCTACCTTCCCAGCAGGGCTAACACATAGGTGTTCCAGTGAAGTATTCTCCATCCTTCCAAGGGGTCTTTGTAGGTCCCTTCTAGAAGTTATTTCTTCCCTGCACGCACAGACAGTATTTCTTTCCTTCAGACCCTCTGCATGGCAGGCCAGGTGTGCTGGTGACATGGTAACCCAATGCTGTGATTGTCCCAACCAAGTGACTTCCTCTGCTTCTGGCCTCTCAGCCTGCAAACTCCATAGAACCCTGATCAGATAGGAAAAATACTTTTCCCTCCCCCTCTTTTCCCCACTCTCCTTCCTTCATATAACAGAAGAGAAGAGGCATAGCCAACCTGCATATACTGTATGCATTAATTCTGTCCTAACGAGGCAGTCTCTTGGTGACTGAGGCACAGGACCTGCCTTCGGGTCCACAGCCAGTGAGGACGTGGTGGGGGCAGTTCCCTTACTACCTGTCCAGCTGATTGCTTCACAATCTCTCTCTGCACCCAGCAGGTTCATGCCTTTGCTGTTAGAGTCTATACCCATGCCAAGAGTCCAGAGCCCATGTTGGACATTCACTTGCCATACCCAAGAAGAGTTTTTAATATTTTTCCCTAGAAAGGACAAAGGGTTGGCGATCTCATCCTCTCCTTTTGTAGGAGGTCTTGGAAGGGTGAGTTGTGGCATATGCTTTTTCCACAAAAGAGGAGTAAAAGGAAGAAAGTAGCAAAGAGGAAGGATCGAAAAAAGAAAAGATTGCAAGGATGGAATGTGGGATTGGAGAGAGGGAGACACGAAGGGTTCATGCTAATCATCTCCAAGAAAACAAACTATAAAAATCCAGCTCAGGGACTGGGCTCTTCTTGTATTAACCCTGCATCCAGTGTGTCAAGAAGGAGGAATCTTTTGGTAAGGGTAGCCTTCTTATGTCTAGCACCGAACATCGGTTTACAGTGCTATCCTTTGAAAGAATGAGTCCTGGATTATCGTCAGTCCACTAAGTCCCCGGGAGGGAACAAAGAATTAAAAATGAAGAATAAATTGAAAAATGATGACCAACATCCCAAATATTGCCTGGAAAAGAAACCCACTCTTGCGTTTTGGTAGTGTCCATTTAAGACACTGGCACCTTTCTCAGGATTGACTAAATATACTGAAGCTTAAGAGAAAGTATGGGCTGAAATACTGCACTTTCAGGACTGCACAGTGATGTACAATGCCACACTTCCAAATTTTGCTAAACTCTGGATGCCTTGGTGTATAAGCAAGAGCAGTGAGAGCCCTTAGTAAACTACCAGCCTCTAGGCACACCCCCTTCATTTGTGTTGCCAAACTATATTCTTTACTGGCATGAAGTAAATACTGTTGGGCAGCCTGTTAATGACTGACATTTCACAGTCACTCCGTGGACTACGGCACTTGAAAAAATGCACAGGACAAAAGAACAGTGCTGTTGGCTTTCTGGCCATTTAGTTCCTGGTCATTCGTGGCTTATCAGACATGAATGTTTTTCATTCAACCCCCCCCCCCAAAAAAAAAAAAAAAAGATCTGTTACACCAAACTCTGCTGAAATGGGATTTGGGGAAAGAATGGAAAACAGCAGGAAGGATAAGATAACAGGTGTGGGTCATCTTTCTCCCAGTGTCACTCTGAGGCTCAGAAAAATCTCTTTCCCCACATATCACAGAGAGTAATGTGCTCTTTCATTCCAAAATGTAATGAAAGATAGCTCTTAGGAGCTGACCACTTGGGAAAGTCAGTACCATGGTAACTATGAGGGAATGACGACCAGAAAGATACCCATTTTTACATGCATCTGTAGCCAAGGCACAAATGCCAACATGCTTATGTGCAGGTGAAAGGCAGTGTTCAAGGTACAGGGGAGAAAAGAAACCAATTGCTTTGAGGATGCTCTAACCTAGACTCTTAAATGTTCTTTCATTTAGGAACTAATCTTGTTTGGAAAGAGGAGAATAAGAGATAACTGCCTCTTTGTGGACCTCTTTCGGTCTTACCAAATCAAATCCATTCATCATTTTCTTTTCCTCTTAACTACAGACCCCCTTTCCTGAGATTTAAGGATACTTTCCTTTTGAAAAAAATGAACCAATCTCCAGAAAGAGGAAGAACACACACACACACACACACACACACACACACACGGAGAAAGAGTGGAGGGAGAAGATGCCCCTCTCTCTCTCTCTCTCTCTCTCTCTCTCTCTCTCTCTCTCTCTCTCTCTCTCTCTCTCTCTCTCTCTCTCTCTCTCTCTCCTTAGCCCAGTGAGCTTTCCTGGTTTCTAGGAGGAGCAGCTGTCATTTGATGTGATTTATTTAGCTAGTGCAGACTCAGAGGCTGTATCATTTTGCCCTATCTCCAAATTGAGGTCAGAATGTCACACACAAAACGTCCCCAGAGCGAAGTAATGGATTGAACTAAGATACATGTGCTAGATGTTGGCTCAGTAGAAATCCCACATGGGAGCTGTCACTGGGCCCTCCAGTCTGGGCCATTAGGACTGGCAGGTCAGACTTTATCAGGACCCAAGGATCTTAATCTGGATCAGGTTTAATCCTGCAAAACCCACCCCAGGTCAAGCCCCAGCATTCTTCTTGTTCTCTGGCACCATTACAAGCCTTAATCTATTGTGGTACACAACTGACTCTTTAGAGCCGGTATGCGTGAATGATGACTTAGTGTGTTCCTGGCCATCTAGGCAAAAAGAAAGGACGGGTCACTCTGTGTAAACCGAATCTGAGTTCACTTGCAGAGATGCTTATGCCAGCAAAGACAGCCTTTGAAAGCACGCCATGAAAAGGTGATTGACTGGGCAGGGTGGTGGAGCAGAATGAACTGAAGCTTTCTGCTTGGCGATCTGGATTAACACTTCAGTTATGATCAAAAAGGACTTTCTTTTTTCAGCCCTGTGTCCCAGCCAATATTGCTGGAACTAAGTTCTGGGGAGCCACTGACGCATCTACCCCATTCTCTTTAGTCCAGAATATTTAGGGCTTCATTTCCCAGGTCCCTCCTTCGCCCTCCCATTCCTCCCAAGAAAGAAAACACACAAACTTTTTGGTTTGGGATCAATGTGCCGTGCCATACCTGCACGTTGTGGAGAGAAGATATACTGTTTCTTTAACACCCTTCGAGTAACATTTTAAAAAGTGAACCAAGGTTTTAGCAGAGCACCGCTGAGAAGTCTGTTGACGTTTTTCTTTTCCTTGACAAGGCTTCAGGTCTTGCTGTAGGGAGCTGGCAGTGGAAATCAGTAATAACTTGTCAAGGAGAAATAGGAGGGGGAAAAAATCAGAGTTAGTTGCTAATGTTGAGAAATGTGTTGGATGTATATATTATGGACACTAAACTTGACTTTTTCAGGCAGCTCAAATCTCCACTTATTATAACGGTGACCCCTTAATTTGCTTTTGGAACCATAATGAAGAAAAAGTTCTCATCCAATTTCCTGGTTTCTGAAGTTGTCAGGGCCCAGCCCTTCACTTTGCCTGGAATCCCTTATGCCAGCTTTACTCCACAGGATCTATTCCTTGTTTTGAAAACAACTGCACACATTTCAGCTCCGGTTTGAATTACAGCCCAGGGTCATAGTCCTCAAGTAATTCAAGGAGTGATTTAACCTCAGCATTTGTAATGAATCCTTCATCTCCTGAGATCCATAGCAAAATACAAACAAGGAATTGGGTAACTGGGTGAAGTCTGAAATGCTAACATATCAAAGAACTGAGTTAACCAGGTCAAGCCAAAAGACAGTGTCTCCTACCATACTTATTAAGAGGCAGCGAATGCTTCGTGGAAATGAATAAATGAGAAGTGGGGATAGGGGACATTCCAAGCTCTAAGCCAGGGACTAAAAAGGAGTGACTATTTAGGCATTGTCCCATGGATTTTTAGTGTACAGGCCTCCGCTGGCCTGAGGCAGACATGCATCTAAGTGATGTAGCCTTGAGGAAGAGGATTTAATCTCAGGCCATCCAAAAAAACCTGGTTATTTTTCTGTCTTAAAAGAGGAGAATGAAAGTAGGAGCCTGAGGACAATCCCAAGGGTTTTCCATGTTGACAAATGTTTGAAGTTTTACTGAGAGGGGAGAGAGTAGGATCTGTGGGACTTCTCCGAGTTCAAGACGGAAACTTTAGTGACCCTTTCCCTCTACTTCTTTCCCCAGTCCTCTACTAAAAACCCTACGCTTACAAAATAAACATGGCCATTCAACAACGGTTTGCCTTCAGAGATTTGGACACACTCGACACTGTTGTGGTCTGTGGCTCTGCCTCCGAATAAGGGGCTTTGCAAACATGACTGATTTATCCTCTTAACATATTTTTCCCTGGGCCCCAGAATAAGCCAACATCATATAAATATATTTTTTCCTAATCTTACATGAACTCATTCCAAATCATCAACTTAAAGTATGGGATGCTTAATTAGAGTTTGATTTGGGAATCTAGGAGGCAGTCTTAGAGACAAGAAGGGCTCCTGAACAAAAGGAGGAACAGCTAGCCAGAATGTTAAGTTCTAAACCAAGATCGGAGGAGACCTAACTTGCAAATAATTGTAATTGTAATTACCAACGACATCTATAGAAATGGTATGTCCACTTACAGCACTATCAGAGAGGAAGCGGACTAAATAAAAGTCAGGGAGGAGGATTGGCAGCCAACCCACTGAAGGAGCTCATTCTCCAATGCAGAACCCTTTCCCTGGCTTCCTGTGAGCTGTCTACCCTACCATTTCTAGCATAGCTTCAGACCAAGAAGATCGATCGCATGTGCTCCCAATGTTACCCAGAAGGCATTTCTGCTGGGCCAGTGAAAGAAGGTATGTCAACTCACTAAAAAGATTAATAACTAACTCAATACTTCATGCATTCATGCTGTATAGTTAGTGTCAGGTCACTATGATTGAGGGAAAAGAAAAAAGAAATTCGAACTTGGGGCTAATCTCCAACTAACCATTCCCAGAAAAACATGAGAGCCAAGCCAAGATCAATTCGATTAGTCACCCTTCAAGGCAACTTCCCCAAAGTGGAAGAGAAAGAAAGGAAACTTTCAGAAACAAACCTCAGGAGTAGAATAAAGACGAGAACCCCGTTTAGAAGGTGACGTAATCAAGTTGTAGAGATATGGAATATCTCCTTGTGTGCTTCCATTGTCATTGGACAGAAAGAAAAACAAAAACACTGTCCCACTGTTCACAAAAGCAATCCAAGCTGTCTAAATCACACCTGTTGGGAATAAGCAGATTTTCTCTTATCAGGAAGTGAGTGCAAATGCTAAGCCTCATTCTCTCCCTTTCATACTTTGTCAGCAATGAATGTGCTCAGAGTTCATGCCGGCTGGCCTCTTTCTAAATATGGCAGCCAAGCAAATAATGGCCTCTTTCTAAAGATGGCAGCCAAGCAAACAAAAGCAAGTGCAGAGACACAAAGATGGTCTTCATACTCTTTGCTGGTAGGCACAGATGGGAGCGCTCTGGTCAGTGGGTTGATTAGCCTATCCGGGTCCTGGATATTTCGCTAGTGTGGCCCATTGTTCCTGGAGGTCAAATATTCTGCTGTTTGAATGACAGAATCATCACTGTGTCTTTTTCATCAGCAAGTAGAGTCACGTGCTTCCTCGTCTGTCATATCTGTGCTTGGATTGCTTAAATATTGTTTTAGATGGGGAGGTTTTAATCTGGATATGCAGAGTGGAGCAGTGCTGTAGGGGAATGTTTAATTGGCTCCCAGCAGAGCGGCAGGAGCTTCAGTGGTGTGTGGGGTTTTTTTTTTTTTTCTTTCTCTCCCTCTAGAAGTGTTGCCATTTTCACGTCCTATTAATGTCCTCTGGTAGTTAAATTACAGGAGCACATTACAGTGGAGTTGGGTTCCCTCCTGGAGTGAATACAAATGAAGGTCATTTACTTGCGTTTTTTAGAGGGTTCGGAGAATTTAGTGATTTGTAGCTTTGATCAGTCCTGTTGACTGGTGTATGTCTGCACAAACCTGTTTCAAATAAACCTTTTGTTAAAGTAAATGATTGGACTCTGTTTTCTTTTGGAATTCTCTTCTCCGCTAATAAGCAGTTGCTGTCATCAAGGAGCCCAGTCTGAATCGTAGAATGGTTTTGTCAGCAGGTGCAGCCTAGCCAGGCTTTCAGGAACTGGTGGCTTAGGGAAAATATTATTGAAATGGCCAAAGTGCAGGAGAATCTGAGCTATAGATTAGGATGGCTTCGGGGGATTCAGAAGATAGACTTTTTTTTTTTTTAGACAAGGAGAGATGTGGTGAGGGAACACAGGCTAACAACAGTAGAAAAGAAGCTTAAGAAAGAGGCTGATTCTCTGTCTTAACCTCCTCTGGTTTACCTGGGATTCTTTGCAAATGGAGGATAGGAGATCTTCTCCCCTATTTCAGGTCATACCTTCAAAGCACCAGCTTCTCAACAGTGTGCAAAATTATGGATCGCCCCACATTTGGGCAGATGAAATTCCATTCCCAAGGGTACGTCATGTAGGAAGAAAAGTACTCCAGCACTCTGGCTCCATCCTCCTCTTTCAAGTGATATTTCCAAAATACAGGTTTTTTTAGATTGGAGAAGAGGAGGTCTGAGTGCCCTGGAGCCCGTCCCACCTCCTGCTTCAGTCACATTTTCAGATAGAGAAGAAAAGTTGCTGTACCATTGGGAAGAAAGGGGCGACAAGGCATGGTTTCTAATTCGGGCTCCAACATGTACAACTTGTTGTCTTAGTTTCCTCATCTGTAAATTTAAGAGATTAGACTGGATGATCTCCAAGGTCCTATGTGACATTTTATGGCCTTACAATAACCTTGTTCCCATGAAAGAAAAAAAAAGAAAGGAGAAGAGAGTCCATTAAAAGAAATATCAAGCTGTATAGAGATAGACTCTGGAACCTGAAAGGACTTGAGACTGATTCTTTTGCCCCTCCCAAATCTAAATCTGGTCTCTGTTGACTTCATTTGCTTTCTCAGTTGTATGAAATTTCATTTTCTAATGGCATTGTATAGAATGAACTTGGCAAACATGGTCCTGGCCCATCAGTTGTGGCCACGTAGCCCCAGAGACATAGTATAGAAAATGAAAACTTTTTTTTTCTTTTTTAAACCCTTACCTTCCGTCTTGGAGTCAATACTGTGTATTGGCTCCAAGGCAGAAGAGTGGTAAGGGTAGGCAATGGGGGTCAAGAAACTTGCCCAGGGTCACACAGCTGGGAAGTGTCTGAGGTCAGATTTGAACCTAGGACCTCCCATCTCTAGGCCTGGCTCTCAAAAATGAAAACTTTTTAGCTGTGGGGTGCTTCTCGCCTCCTGCCCCTACAGATGGAGTCCTCATGTTTGGCACATAAGTAGGGATGACCTTATCTCTGGCCCAGATTCTGCCCCTCTCCTCTACAGAGTGAAAAAAAAAATCCACCCATATCCATCAACTATCATTTTGCAACCTTCCTGGACGTGAAAATTCCCTCCCAAAGTTTTAAGTAAAAGTCACAAAGGACCAGCCTGAGAGTTCTGAGCCATGGCTTTTACTGGTCCTGCCTTTGCAGAATTTGTCTGTTTCTATAGCTTTTGGAAACATCAAGCTTCACTTGAGCCCTATTGAAAGAAGGTTTTTTGCCCCAGAGGGAAGTTAGTGAATACTAGGCTTCTGTCTAAAGCAACGTCTTCACTAGAATGTTCTTCCTGGAAAAGACTTGCAGGAGTTTGGAACATTATTCACACCTATTTATTTTTAAATGTTATTACATATGTGCGTACATATGTGTGTATTTATTATTTGCATGAGTTTGGGGAAGGGCCCAACCCCGAGGATCCATAATAAACTTGTAGACCTTTCTTCAGAAGGAACCTCCTTCTTCTGAAACTTTCCCTCCACCTCCTATTAAACATATGGCCCTTCGGAGAGAATTTTCTAGTGTTTTCATTTTGAAGCCGAGTATTTGCTAGAAGGCCAGCTCAGTCGAGCTGGGGGTCCTGACTTCTTCTCATAACACAAAAAGGCTAGACGGAACCCTTCTTGCCCTCCAGTTCAGCCTACAAAACACGTAAAGCACATCAGCCCTTACCAAACAGTCACTCAGAAGATTCGAGTCTCTGAAAGCACTTAGCACAATGCCGGGCACTTAAATGTTTACTGAATGAATGAAAGAAGACCAAACATCATTTATATGTATTCTAATTCTCAAGAGAATTGTCCCAAAGGCTTCATCTCCGACAAATTGTTTCTGTTTCCATATTAAGTACATCATATGTGCCAGATACTTCAATGAGCACGGGGGATATTTAAAAAAAAAAAAAAAAAAAAAAAAAAGGTAAAAACACACTCCCTGCATTCAAGGAACTCACAGTCTACTGGAAATAAAATGCTAACAACTCTGTACAAACAAGATATATGCAGGGAAGTGGAAGATTACCTCAGGGGAAATTACCCACTTTGAGGGTTAGTCATCCTCGAGTTTAGAATGCAACTAGAATCCAACAGGGATGTATGGAATGGACTATCAGGCACAATTCTTTTTTTTTTTAATTTAAACATTTATTAATAATCATTTTTAACATGGTTACATGATTCATGCTCCTACTTTCCCCTTCACCCCCCGCACTCCCCCCACCCATGGCTGATGCACATTTCCACTAGTTTTGTCATGTGTCCTTGATCAAGACCTATTTCCAAATTGTTGGTGGTTGCATTGGTGTGGTAGTTTCGAGTCTACATCCCCAATCATGTCCACCCCGACCCATGCGTTCAAGCAGTTGCTTTTCTTATATGTTTCCTCTCCTGCAGTTCTTCCTCTGAATGTGGGTAGCATCTTTACATAAATCCCTCAGAATTGTCCTGGGTCATTGTATTGCTGCTAGTACAGAAGTCCATTACATTCGATTTTACCACAGTATATCAGTCTCTGTGTATAGAGTTCTTCTGGTTCTGCTCCTTTCGCTCTGCATCAGTTCCCGGAGGTCTCTCCAGTTCGCCTGGAACTCCTCCAGTTTATTATTCCTTTTAGCACAATAGTATTCCATCACCCGCATATACCACAGTTTGTTCAGCCATTCCCCAATTGAAGGACATTCCCTCCTTTTCCAATTTGTTGCCACCACAAAAAGCGCAGCTATGAATATTTTCGTACAAGTCTGTTTATCTATGATCTCTTTGGGGTACAAACCCAGCAATGGTATGGCTGGATCAAAGGGCAGGCATTCTTTTATAGCCCTTTGAGCATGATTCCAAATTGCCAGCCAGAATGGCTGGATCAGTTCACAACTCCACCAGCAATGCATTAATATCCCAATTTTGCCACATCCCCTCCAACATTCATTACTCTCCCCTTCTTTCATTTTAGCCAATCTGCTAAGTGTGAAGTGATACTTCAGAGTTGTTTTGATTTATCAGGCACAATTCTGAGTCAAGAACATTTCAGCTAGTTGACACAGCAGACCTGGTATGGAGCCTGGAGTCAGGAAGACTCATCTTCTTGGGTTCAAATCTGGTCTCAGACACTTGCCAACTGTGTGGCCTTGGGTAAGTCACTTTATCCTGTTTGCCTTAGTTTCCTTATCTGGAAAATGAGCCACAGAAGGAAATGGCAAACCGATCCAGTGTCTTTGTCAAGAAAATACCAAATGGAGTCCTGAAGAATTGAACTTAGCAACTGAACAAATAAGGCACGAGGGAAAAGCCAAGGCCATCTTCTTGGCCCATATTGGAACAATAAGGGAACTTTCTGCCTACCATTTGTTAAGAGAGTTGTGGGCAGACCATCCCTCCTTTTTCAAACATGAGGTGCTGGGATTTGAGGTGCCAAAAAATAATTGTGTAAATGGTAGACAGGAAACCTCAAATCATCCCTGACATGAAGTGGATTTCCCCCGTGTCTCAAAATAGTGCTTCTGCATAAATTAAACTTTGATTAAAAATTCTTTTGCAGACCTAACCCATTTTGCACTCGGTGCTCTTGCCTGTCGGCTCAAAAGCTGTCGTAGTTATTGGAATTGTTGTCCGAATGGACCTTGAATAGAGGGAGTGAGGTGTTGCTGTCAGCTGAATGAGAGCAGTTCATTAGGCCTGAACAAAGCTGTTAAACTCACTATTCTCTCCCAGCCTGGGTAACAGAAGCTGCTTGCAAATCACTTAGAGGAGGACGACTGGAGGAAAAGCACTTGATTTTTTTTTTCATATTGGATTTATAATTGGGCTGGGTTGGGGGTGGGAGCCCTCTCACTCATCTTGAAAGGAAACCACCTCCAAGCAAATTAATTTAATACTTTAGCTGGAAAAAATTTTAATGTGATCCCATTTTTCAATTAATTTGGGGAGAGAGACCCAATATCAGTGCGCCGCTGATAGAAGAGGCCATAGGATTGTGCCTTGATAAGTCTTCAGCAGAAATCCTTCTCTGGATGAATGATTTAAAACCATTCAAATCCACAATGTATTTTGTGTTTAAATATATACGTGTGTATAAATATATAACAATCCTGCCGGTGAAAAATGAAGTAGACAAAAATGAACATTACTCCAGAGAAAAAACCATTCCTAACCTTGAGAATCTGGCTTAGCTGCTCATGGGTGCAGGAGAAAGTATGCAAGGACTTAACCCATTTCTTATTTTTGGAGACAAGAGTAAACCCACTTTCTGGCAGCTGTGAGCGCCAAGGGGAAACTGTTCCAGGGCTCTCCCAGCTCCACTATCCCAGACAGACCCAAGAAGAGCAGGAGCCTCAGTCTGACATCTCCCGCTGCCCCTAGGTTCCAAAAAAAGCCAACTCTCTCACTCCCGCCCCAGCAGGGCCTACACCAGGAGTTGGAGGATTAACAGAACTGTGCCCAGGCTTTAAAGTTAAAGCCTGTGCCTGTGGTTATGTCTGAAGCAAATCCTGCTAAGGATCCTCAGAGCTAAAACTTAATGCAGAACAAACCCAGCCAGCTTGAGTTTCACTAAAATCCTCTGCCTCCTCCTTCTCCTTCTCCTCCTCTTCTTTCTCCTCCTCTTCCTTTTCTACCTCCTCTTCCTCCTCTCCTTTTCTTCCCCCTCTTCCTCCCCCTCTTCCTCTTTGTCCCCTCCTCC